>NC_057738.1:1023191-1054981 GCF_004010195.1 Chiloscyllium plagiosum | reverse complement strand
ATGAGAAAAACCAATGTAGTGTACAAAATCCCTTGCAAGGACTGCACAAAACACTACATAGGACAAATAGGAAGACAGCTAATGATCCGCATCCATGAACACCAACTAGCCACGAAATGACACGACCAGCTATTCTTAGTAGCCACACACGCAGATGACAAGCAACATGAATTCGACTGGGATAACACTATAGGACAAGCCAAACAGAGAACAGCCAGGGAATTCCTAGAGGCATGGCATTCATCCACAGATTCAATCAATAAGCACATCGACCTGGACCCAATATACCGGCCACTGCATCGGACAGCTGGAACTGACAACCGGAAGCGGCAGATACAAATCACTATAAATGCTGGAGGAACCATCACAGAAGCACTTCACAGGAGGCTCCCAAGCACTGAGGATGTCACCGAGACAGGGGACGAAACGTTTGCAACACACATTCCCAGCTCGGCGAACAGAACCACAACTGGGTTGGGATATCTGGTCGGCATGGATGAGTTGGACCGAAGGGTCTGTTTCTGTGCTGTACATCGGACTCTATATAAACACTGTGGATGCAACAGCAGGTCCAAGGCTTGGAATACTGGGGTGAGTTACTCACCACCTGACTCCCCAAAGCCTGTCCACTATAAGGCACAAGTCAGGAGTGTGATGGAATATTCCCCACTTGCCTGGATGAGTGCAGCTCTAGCAACATTCGAACCTTGACACCATCCAGGGCAAAGAAGCCTGCAAGATTTGGAGATGCCAGTGTTGGACTGACGTGTACAAAGTTAAAAATCACACAACACCAGGTTATAGTCCAACAGATTTAATTGGAAGAGCTAGCTTTCGGAGCGACGCTCCTTCTGGTGGTTGTGGAGTGCCACTATCACCTGATCAAGGAGAGATGCTTCGAAAGCTAGTGTGCTTCCAATTAAACCTGTTGGACTATAACCTGGTGTTGTGAGATTTTTAACTTTGCATGATTGGCATTATTTCATAAGCAACCACTCCCTCCACTTCCGATGCTCAGTAGCAGCAGTATGTACTATCTACAAGATGTACTGCAGAAACTTACCAAAGAGTCTCAGACAGCACCTTTCATACCTATGACCACTTCCGTCTAGAAGGACAAGGGCAGCCGTAAGTTCCCCTCCAAATGATTCACCGTTCCTTCACTGCCACTGGGTCAAAATCTTGGAATTCCCTCTCAAATGGCATTGTGGCTCAACTCTCAGAAAATGGACTGTAACAGTTCAAGAAGGCAGCTCCCCACCACCTTCTCAAGGGAAACTAGGGATGGGCAATAAATGCTAGCCAACAATGTTTTCAAAAGTTTCCCTTTATAATTACAAGTCTCCTGCTTCAAACAGAACATAAATCTGTACCACTTTTGCAATGGAGTTTGCATCATGTGATCTGTTTGCATCTGTTGTTACTGAGATACAATTTGCACAGCTAATTTCTGTTGCATGCTTTCTACACTTGTGTAATGCTTCAATAACTTATTTTCTAATCTAACAAAGCTTGCTGTCCAACCTTTATTGAAAAGTAATTGCGTTGTTTTATAGAAGAATGTTTTTTCTTAACAACTTCTCATTTTACTTGAGGTTCAAAGTAAAATAAAAGGAGCTCTCCACAAATCTAGCTTTCTGATATGTGGGGTAGATTTTTATCTGAGTGGAGATGTTATTTTTGGTGTTTCAAAGCAGACCGTGTGTCTGACACTAGTGAAGATAGTGATGTTTACGTAAGATGGTTGAATGTCAACTAAATTATTCATCTTGTTCCTATCTGTCAACACTGAAGTCACTGTCATGATCAGGCAGGCAAAGTGCCTTAGATTTGGTGACAAAATATTGGATGGGAATACTGTGGATTTTGGTCAGTAAATGAATGCTACAATGATTGGGTAAAATTGATGTGTATGACCATGACACACGAGCTATTGATAATTGAAACTTTCTCCAATGTACAGATAACTAGAAATTGGAAGTGACACTTAAAACTTTGGCAACTTGTTACCTGCTTTTGTTCTAATAGGCAGGACTCAACTGATGGACACATTTGTGTTGCAATTAGGACATGGGGTGACTGATTTTCGTCTTAAAATCTCTGTACGCCTAGAGGTAGGTATCATATTTTTCAGGTAATTATTTTCCCATAAACTATAAAGCAAATAACATTTTTTTTGTTTCTCTGTAACCCTATTTAGGCCATAAGAACCTTTAACTCCATGCTTGACTTAATCTCCCGTGAAGGGAAAATAAAATTTCACCTATCTGAGGAAGCAAAAAGTCTAATGTAAGTACATTTAAGAGATCATGCTAGGTTTATTTCTGTGTGTCATGTACAATTATTAAATGTCCTCATTTGGAAGGGCCCTCGTTTGTTAAGACTTTAAATTCAAACCCTAAACTGAATCTATGATACTGATGTGATCTCTTAAACGTGACCATGCAACCACATGTGTCAATTTGAAGAGATTTCTTGGCACTAATTATCAAATCATGTTCTATCTGATATTTACCCTCTGTCTGTGGCCACAAAGATGGCATTCAGTTCTTATTTACGAGCTTGCTCTAAGCTAGGAATAATGATTAGTAGTTGGGAGCATCACCAATGCATGTTTTATATGTTCCCTGCAGGATGATGTTCCCATCTGAATGCAGCTTTTGTCCTTGTAGACGATAAAGGTTACTGTTTTGGAATATGCTCTTACTGGAACCTTAGTGCATTGCAGTGTATCTTGTATCGAGTATATCTGCTCCTGGTGTAACTAGATGAAGGAGTGAATGTTTGAAATATTGGATGGGCTGTTGATCAAGTTAACAGCTCTGTCCTGGATGGTGTTGGAGCTGCATTCATTTCATTTTTAATCAAGTGGAGGTATTCCATCACACTCCTGTCTTGTGCCTTGTAGATGACAGGTTTTGGGGAGTCAAGAGGTGAATTACCCCCCTCAGGATTCCCAATCTCTTAGCTGCTGTTTGGCTACCTAAAATTATGTGAGCACATCTAGTTGAATTTCTAGTTGGGTTAATACTCAGAATATTGGGAGTGAGGGAATTGGTGATGCTATTCTTGATGAATGTTAAGTAGTGATGGTCATTGCCTATCACTAGTTTGCATGAACGTTACTTGCTACTTCCAAATCAAACAGGTACTGTTTTATATGAACATGGGACAGCTTCAGTATCTGAGGAGTTGCAAATAGTACTGGCCATAGTGCAAACACAAATCCAATACTTCGCTTTTGACTTCAGAGGAAAAATGGATCCGTTTAGGGTAGTTGGCCTGAAGTCGCCACCCTGAGCAACTTCAGTGATGTCGTGGGACTGCAATGAGTTGAATGGCTTCCAAAAATCATACCTATTACAAAAGGAAGATGGTTATGATTCCAACCAGTGATGATTTTTCTCTTCCTGCATTATATAATTCTATTTTGTTTGTGCCCATTAAAGTCATGTTGAAATGCTGCCATAATGTCAAGGCTATCACCTCCCCTTATCTGAAGTTGAGCTATTTTGACCATCTTTATACAAAGACTGTCATGACATCAGGAGCTGAATGGCCCTGACACAACCCAATCTAAGCTTTAGTGAACATATTATTGGTGTCTAAGTACCACTTGATAGCATAAGCCACGTACATCTCGCTTATAGTCAAGAAGAGAGTAGGGGGATAATTTGCAGATTTTATTGCTTTTTGTGGACAGGACATGCCTGGATAATTCTCCAAATTGTAAGGTAAATGTTCCTGCTTCAGCTGTACTCGAAGAGCTTGGCTGGGGGTATGGCTGTTTTGGAGTGCAGTTCTAATCTTAAGTATAATTACTGGGATGTTGTGAAGGCCCATAGCCTTTGCAGTATCCAATGCCTTTAGTCATTTTTTGATGTCATTGTGGAGTAAATTGAATTGACTAAAGATTGGTATCTGGTATCTGTGATGCTGGGGACCTTTGGGAGGAAACTGAAATGAATCATCCATTGGTATATATGGCTGCAGACGACTGGAATATGCTTAATCCTTTTGTACTGAGCACCATCTTGTTGTTTGGCAGGTATTTCTGGAGCTGGAGATTTAGGAAAGAAACTGAATCATAAAAATGGGATTTTTCAAGGAGTTGTAACTTGCATGTTTAATTTCGTACCATCTAGTACATCAGTAATAGGAACAGAAGTTGCATGTTTGGCCTATTTCTCTATTCAGGAAGACCATGAATGATTCTTTAAAGTGTTGTTCTGTTCTTTTCCACTTCCACTACACCATTCCCCAGCCCCCTACCCATAAACTCTTGACTCCTTTATTAATCAAAAGAAAAACAAATCCCACCATTTTTTCAATGATCACCATCTCCATTGCTCTCTCTGAAGAATTCCAAAGATTAATGATGCTCGAAGAGGAAAAAGTTCCAAACTTTAAAACTCTATCCCCAAGTTAGGATTTCCTGATGTGTAGACCTCCTCTCATCATCTATCTTGCCAAACTCTTTAAAAGGATCCTCATTTAAGGTTGTTATCCTTAACTCCAGTTAGTATAGACCCAACCTGTTCATTGCTTCCACATTGACCAATACCTGCCTTCCTGCAACCAGTTTACTGAGCTTTCTCTGACCAAAAACTGCACACAACTCATGATATTGCCAATGTCCTATATAGTTCTAGCCAGACTTCCCCACTTTTTTTTCCATTGTCCCTTATAATATGAGCCAATATTCTATTTGTCTCCTTAATTACTTCCTGTACCTTTTATATGGCAAAAGTGAGGACTGCAGATGCTGGAGATTAGAGACGCAAGTGTGGTGCTAGAAAAGCACAGCTGGTCAGGCAGCATCTGAGGAGCTGCAAAATCGACATTTTTAGGCAATAGCCCTTCATCAGGAAATTCGTGATGAAGTGCTTTTGCCCAAATAGTTTTCTGCCAAAGTGGTCAATCTCACTTTTCCACAGTATACTTCATCTGCCAAATATTTGTCCACCCAACTGATGTACTCTTCACGGTTTTTTATACTATTACAAATTTGGCTAAAGTTCCTTTGTCCAGTTCATTAACAAATTGTAACAGATTGTTAATCATTGAGGGCACAGCATTGACCTTGTACACTCAGGCTTACAGTTGCCAAACTAAAATTGACCTATTTACCCTGATCTTTGCTAGCTGTTCTTGTATATCACTCCACTACTATGAGCTCTTCTGTCTTGAACTTTGATCTCCAGCATCTGCAGACCTCACTTTCTCCTCAAACTAAAATTGACCTATTTACCCTGATCTTTGCTAGCTGTTCTTGTATATCACTCCACTACTATGAGCTCTTCTGTCTTGTACCGTAATAACTTCATGTGACACTTTGTGTCTTTTGGAAATCCAAATGCTATCTACTAATTAAATAGGATGAAGAGCTGTGAATGCTGGAGAGCTAAAACAAATTTCTAGAGAAACTCTGGTCTGGGAGCATCCATAGGGAGAAAGTAGAGTTAATATTTTGACTCTGGTGGTTCTTCATCAGAACTATTCACAAATTTCCTTTTTTTTATCCATGCTGCTTATTATATTCTCAAAAGATCTGAATAAATTTGTGAAGCCATTTGGATGAGTACATGAACTGTTTAGAGGGATGTGGGCCCAACATTGTGTTCCCAAGTGTTTGTTTCTCATTAATTCTAAACCGACTAAATACTGCTCCTTGTGGTGTTGTCATCACTAATTCCCCCCACTATCAATATCCTGGGGGTTACCATTGACCAGAAGTTCAACTGAATTCACCACATGAGCACTGTTGCTACAAGAGCAGTTCGTACGTTAGGGATGCTGTGGTGAGTAACTCCTCAACCTATCCACCAGCTACAAGGTACAAGTCAGGAGTGTGATGGAATGCTCCCCACTTGCCTGGATGAGAGCAGTTCCAGCAACACTCTAAAAGCTTGGCACCATCCAGAGCAAAGCAGCCCGCATGACTGACATTGCTGTTGGGTCAAAAGTCTTGGTTGCATCCCAAATGGCATTGTGGGTCAACCCACCGCAGAAGACTGTAGTGGTTCAAGAAGGTGGCTCACCACTACCACCGCCTCAAGGACAAATAAGGATGGACAATGAATGCTGACTAGCCAGCAATGCTCACATCCCAGAAAAGAGTAATCAAAATGTTGAATTTTTGATCTGACATAACTCTAGCTTTTTTTTTGTGTGATTTGCATGTTCTGATTGTTGATGCATGAATCCCCTGACACCCTCTTGTGTTGTTGCTGTCTTTGTGGGTCATAATAATTTTCTACCTCCCTCCAACTCCCCTAAATTCTTTTGAGCCCCTTTAAATAATAATGAATATACCTAGTTTACTCTCTTGAGCTGATGAGATTCCCATGCTTCCCATAGCCCTACATCCTCTACAGAGACTGAAGTTCAGGTATTACTGTAATCTGTTTGAACCCCCCCCCCCCTTTACAGAGTTGCCTGGCTACTACTGAGGTCCCACTCCACTGTCTACAGTTGTCCCCATTGCTGCCATCCTTCCTTCACAGCCAATATAATGAAACCAAAACACAAGTTGCTGCTTTCCCCAGGACTCCATACACCATGCCCTTGATAACTCCTGCTGTAGACCATACCCCAGGACTGACCGTGCCAACCCCACTTCCACCTGTATCGATTATGGCCCACCTTCCCCAGAGAGATGGCTGAGCAGCACCTAACCCACCTACCTGTAATCTCTACATTGACCTGCAGAAGGGCTTATGCCCGAAACGTCAATTCTCCTGTTCCCTGGATGCTGCCTGACCTGCTGCGCTTTTCCAGCAACACATTTCCAGCATTGACCTGCAGGACTAAGTTCTGGACTGCATGTGACCGAGCTCCTTGTCTGACTGTAGTTCTCCTTCACTGCACTAAGGACAGCTTTTTACAACTTTCATGTATTGCATTTTGCATGACATGTGTGCAGTGTTTGTACTACAAGATGCTAGCATATGCTGTTGGTGTGACATTGATATAGTATGATATCTTCACGTAGAAACACCACACACAGACACGCGTGCACTGTTCAGAGGCTTTAGTCCAAGCTCTTGGCCATTCCCTCTGTGTGCTAAGGAAGAAGTGCAAGCAACACAAAGCCTGTGAGTTGATGCTTGCTTAGTGCACTCTCACTTCAATGTGAAATAAAGAGGCTAACTGCCACCAAGTATGCAGTAAAATGAATGCTATGTGATTCCTCTTATGTAAATCCATGAGGTGTGTTTCTGTCCACCAACTAGAAACGTGCAAGTCGCAGGTATCCTTGAGCTTCAAATGCTGTTCTGAAGGGTTGAAGTGACGCGGGAGTTGTTCAGAGCTGGCATAATGTGATAAGCCTGGTGATTTGCTGATAAATTTTGTGTGGCTCCAAGTCTGCTTACTTCAGCGTCTGTCTCACTCGTGCTCTCTTCTTTATTCTAGTCTCCATTACCCTTCACCCAAACTAATTTATCCCAGGGGATATTAACAAAAGAAATACTTCTGCTAATTATTCCAGATTAATTTTGAAGGGAGTTCAATAAATACATGATGTGAGATCTGGTTGGATTAAATGAAGAGAAATTGTCGAGTGGAAGTGATTAATGCCATAGGCCACTTGCATCAAAGGCCTCTTTCTATTCAATCATAACTTGTCTTGGTTTGATGATTTTATGATTGCAGCTGCTTGTAGTTCTGAACAAGTCAAATTGGATAATGAAATAATTGGATAATGAAATCTAGCTTAGCTGACCATTTGGGTTTTTTCTAGCAACTACTGCCTCTTTTTTTTGTTTTGCTGTAGTATTGAGATGAACTCTGGTAAATATTTGAAATGTGATATCAATGTGGTCTCCACAAGTTAAACATAGCTGTTCTGGTTTTATTTTTTCACTTTAGAAATGATTTTTAAAACAATTGCCCTGATCTCTAATGTATATTCCAAAACAGCACAAATGGTTCGGATAGGGAAGTTTCATCAGAACCTGTGTAGTTGCAATGAAACCACATCTGAAGTTCTGTGAACAGTTTTGGTCCCCTTCAGGAAGGTTAATTTGATTGGTGGCAGTTCAGAGAACGTTCACTTGGTTGACCTGTGGTATGGAAAGATTATCCATAAGCAAAGGTTAAACAGGTTAGGACTCTACTCAGTAGAGTTTAGAAGAATGAGAGGTGATCTCATTGGAACGTACAGGATTCTTAAGTGACTTGACCGAGCAAATGCTGGGAAGATGTTTACACTCATGGGCCAGCCTAGGACCAAAGACCACACTCTGATGAAAGCCAATTTAAGACTCTGATGGGGAGGAATTTCTTCTCTGGGTTGAGATTCTTTGAAACTCCTCCTCATGGAAGGCTGTGGTGGCAGAGTCCTTCTGTATATTGAAGATGCAGAGCTGTAAATGTTCGACTGGGATGGACAAAGTTTAAAAATCCCAGAGCACATGATTATAGACCAACAGGTTAATTTGAAAGCACAAGCTCTTGGAGCGCTGCTCCTTTGTCAGGTAACTAGCAGGGCAGGTTCACAGGACACAGAATTTATAGTGAAAGATCAAAGTGTCAGACAACTGATGCGATGTATTGAATAAACGTAGATTGCTGTTAATTCTTTAATCACTTAGAAAGCGGACGCAAGTTTTGATTGATTAATATGTAAATCACAGAACTTCTCTCAAGTCACAGTCCTGAAATAACAAGGTTTTATCAATATACTAAAAGTTGCATCTCAGCTCAGTGTATTCAAGGTGTGAGGTTAGAGACGATAACTGTCTGTATTCCAACCTTGAGTCAGACTGGTTCCATTTCCAAAGTAGGAATTTATAAATATCAAATTCACTGCCAACAGATTGTATGCTTTTTGAAAAAAATAGAATGCACCTACAAATGCAAATTCACCTCATAGACTTGTGCATGTGTGCCTGTCAACGTGAGTGTGCAGGTGGGTGTGTGCACACAAGTGTGATGGAGTATATGCCTGTGATGGGGGTGGTGCAAGTGCATGTATCTGAGAGACTGTGTACACTTATGAGAGAGAGTGTGGAAGTGTGTTTGTTTGTCTGAGTGAGTGTATAGTGCAGTGGGGCCAGCTGCAGTATGACATGAACCCAAAGGCCATCCTCAACTGGGATTTTGGGTTCATGTCATGCTACAGGTGACCCCACTGCATTATACACTCATTCTGTCACGTACACACGTCTATGGGGTGAATCTATACTGATAAAACCATAAGTTATCTTAGAACTGTCTCCTTGAGAGAAGTTCTGGGATTTACATGTTAATCAATCAGAGAATGGAGATGCAGGTTAAGTGTTTAAAAAATTAACAGCAATCTAAGTATGTTCAATACATCTCATCAGTTGTATAACACATTTTGATCTTTTAGTATAAGTTCTGTGTCCTATGATCCTGTCCAGCTAGCTTCCTGATGAAGGAACAGTGCTCCAAAAGCTTGTACTTGCAAATAAGCCTGTTGTGATTTTTTTTAAACCGTGTATATTGAAGGCTAAGATAGATCCTTGAGTAGAGGAATTGACGGTTATGAAAAAAGGCAGGAAAGTGGATGTGAGGCGAGACGGATTAGCCATGATCCTATTGAATGTTAGAGTCGGCTCGACCAGCTCAACCTGCTCCAGTTCCTAGTTCTTGTGTTCTTGCAAATAAACTTGATTTAAGTCATTTTAAACATATTTTGGTGACCAGATTTGAAACTCTTCAGAGTTTTATGGTGCACCATTTGATCCTAATTTGGGGCAAAGCTTTCAAATGGAATCCAAATTGAGATGAGTTTTCATCAGCTAGTTTTAAAAAAATTGGTGTAGTTCATCAAATAGACCCTCTTGGTGTCCAAGTCAATATTTAAAGAAAGTTGTCCAGCTCACATGATACTGAGGTGTGCGTTTTGAGGACACAAGTGCAAGTTGAGGCAAATTGAAGGTGTCCAACTGTGTAGTCTTAACTACTTTCAGATGTAAAAATACTTTGAGTATGAGATGCATCTTGCCTTTAATTTAAAAAGAAACCTGATTTTCATTTTTACAGGCTTGACTTGGCAACAACCATTCTGGAGGTTGGGGGTAAGAAAATGTATTAACTGTCAATTTTTTGTCCAATGTATGTCTTTTATCTCCGTATAGTGGAGGATTGTGACCAATTTTAAAAACATTGAAGGAAGTCTGGAAACAAAATGCCAAACAGCAGCCAAGTGCAATTTTTCTGATTACCCTCTAACCTCTGTCCTGTTTCCTTTTTTAATCTCTGTCCTCTTCCTGATGTGATTAATATTTGGACGCATCATCCAGAAATGAAATAACCTGAACATTTTCAGATTTTGCCTATATGAATCTCTCTCCTACCATTGTGGCACCAAAATACCTCCATTTAAAGTTCTAAAAGCACATAACCCTCACCTCCCCTCCATTGCTCTCCTGTTGTTACCATTTCATTTGAAGGTAACAATGCTGCGCTCCTTCATTGCTGGCCTTTTGTTGTTCCTCAATGCAGCTGACTTGGCTTCGTTCAACTATTGCGTATTGGACAGTGTGTGCATCAATTGTTTCACCTCTTCTCAGATTAAAGTAGCTGAATTCACTCAAAGATTCATTCTTGAGCGACGACCTCCTCTTTTACCTGTTTGGAAATAGCTTTCTCAAATGGTCTGATTCCAATTTTTTTACACATTACCCCATTGTACTTCTGGTAAATATGCACAATATCAGAATAAGTTACAAGGTATCAATAAGCTTTGCTGCTTCCTGCTGTCGGGTTTCAATTTTGTTCCTTGAAAGTCAGTCCACTCAGACTGGATATCTTAAACCTCTCTTCTCCTGGCAAGGCCCACCTTTGGCAGCATCTTGTTAAATCTTTAAGACCGTCCATGTTCTCTTTCCTTTTATTGATCCAAAAAAGAATTTACCAACATCCTCCTTCCACATTGCAGTGTCTGTTCTATCTCATGCATGCTGTTCCAGGCTGTGCCTTTTTCACTAATGAGATGCAAGGGCTGCCTCTCAATCTTCACTTGGCTTTTCCCAGCTTGTTTCTGGCACAGGTTTAGTCAGAGCATCATCCCCCTGTTTTCTGGTTTGCCTTGGTTAAAGGAGATAAATTTAACAAATTTCTAACAATAGCGAATGTATTTAAGACCATAAGACCATAAGACATAGAAGCGGAAGTAAGACCATTCAGCCCATCGAGTCCACTCCGCCATTCAATCATGGCTGATGGGCATTTCAACTCCACTTACCCGCATTGTCCCCATAGCCCTTAATTCCTTGTGACATCAAGAATTTATCAATCTCTGCCTTGAAGACATTTAGCGTCCTGGCCTCCACGGCAATGAATTCCACAGGCCCACCACTCTCTGGCTGAAGAAATGTCTCCGCATTTCTGTTCTGAATTTACCCTCTCTAATTCTGAGGCTGTGTCCACGGGTCCTCGTCTCCTCGCCTAACGGAAACAATTTTTTAGCGTCCACCCTTTCCAAGCCATGTATTATCTTGTAAGTTTCTATTAGATCTCCCCTTAATCTTCTAAACTCCAATGAATACAATCCCAGGATCCTCAGCCATTCCTCATATGTTAGACCTACCATTCCAGGGATCATCCGTGTGAATCTCCGCTGGACACGTTCCAGTGCCAGTATGTCCTTCCTGAGGTGTGGGGACCAAAACTGGACAGTACTCCAAATGGGGCCTAACCAGAGCTTTATAAAGTCTCCGTAGCACAACAGTGCTTTTATATTCCAACCTTCTTGAGATAATTGACAACATTGCAATCGCTTTCTTAATCATGGACTCAACCTGCATGTTTACCTTTAGAGAATCCTCAACTAGCACTCCCAGATCCCTCTGTACTTTGGCTTTACGAATTTTCTCACCGTTTAGAAAGTAGTCCATGCTTGTATTCTTTTTTTCAAAGTGCAAGACCTCGCATTTGCTCGCATTGAATTCCATCAGCCATTTCCTGGACCTCTCCTCCAAACTGTCTAGATCCTTCTGCAGCCTCCCCACTTACTCAGTACTACCTGCCTGTCCACCTAACTTTGTATCATCGGCAAACTTCGCTAGAATGCCCCCAGTCCCTTCATCCAGATCATTAATATATAATGATCTTGCTCCACTTCATAGAGTCTGGCCATTTTTGAGCCCAGGGAGCAACTCCAGTTCCTTTACAATTGTGTGGAATGTGTGTATTGTGAAGACCTGTGTCCTTTGCCCATCGCTAATTGCCCTTGAACTGAGTGGCCTGCCAGAATTTCAGAGGAAAGTTAAGAGTCAACAACTTTGTGTTATAGTCGAGACAGTTCAAGGATGTCAGATTAGGTTCCTAGTAAGTGGGTTTTTGCAACAATCTGAGCTTTCATGGTCACGTGACTGAGACTAGCAGTAACGTCAAAGCATCCTAGAATCCCTAGAGTGTAGAAAGAGGCCATTCAATCCATCAAAGTCTGCACTGACCCTCCAAAGAGCATCCCACCCAGACTCCCTCCCCTACTCTATCCCTGTAACCCTGTATTTCATATGACAAATGCACGTAGCCTGCACATTAAGGCTTTTTATTTAGCATTACCAAACCACCACCTAACCTGCACATCTCTGGACTGTGGGAAGAAACTGATGCACCTGTTTGAAACCACCACAAACACTGGAAAATTGTGAATATTCCTGGTAGACAGTTTCCCAAGGATGGAATCGAATCAGCATCCTTAGCACTGAGACAGCAGTGCTAACCATGCTGCCACCTAACACTACGGGCAATTTAGCATGGCCAATTCACCTAACCTGCACACCATGGACTGTGTGAGGAAACCGGAGCACCCGGAGGAAACCCACGCAGACATGGGGAGAATGTGCATGCACCACACAGACAGTTGCCCAAGTTGGGAATTGAACGCGGGTCCCTGGTGCTATGAGCCACCGTGCCACCCCAATGTAGAGTCAGTTAGCTCATTTGGCGAATGGCTGATCCATAATGGAATGATGCCATCAGCGTGGGTTCAATTTTCTCACCAGCTGATATCATCATGAAGGACTCTCTGGAAGTCTTTTTTTTCATGTTCCAGAAATTTGAATTTCACCAGTGCCTATGGTGAGATTTTAACCCATGTCTCAGTAATGATCTACAATTCTGGTAAAGATGTAGAGTATAAATGACCTGTACTAGAAGGTTGGATTGCATCTAAATTGGTAGGGGACTAATATACTGGCAGGGAGACTTGCTAGAGCTGCTTGGGAAGATTTAAACTGGTAAGGTGGGGGGTTGGGACCCAGGGAGATAGTGAGGAAAGAGATTAATTTGAGACTAGTACAGTTGAGAACAGAAGTGAGCCAAACGGACAAAGCAGAGAACAAGGTAGGACTGATAAATTAAACTGCATTTATTTCAATGCAAGGGACCTAACCGGGAAGGCAGATGAACTCAGGGCATGGTTAGGAACATGGGACTGGGATATCATAGCAATTACAGAAACATGGCTCAAGGATCATTCCTGAAGAAGGGCATGTGCCCGAAACGTCGAATCTTCTGTTCCCTAGATGCTGCCTGACCTGCTGTGCTGTTCCAGCAATAAAGTTTCAGCTTTGATCTCCAGCGTCTGCAGACCTCACTTTCTCCTCAAGGATGGGCAGGATTGGCAGCTTAATCTTCAAGGATACAAATGTGACAGGAAGGACAGAAAGGGAGGCAAGAGAGGAGGGGGAGTGGCCTTTTTGATAAGGGATAACATTACAGCCGTACTGAGGGAGGATATTCCTGAAAATACATCCAGGGAAATTATTTGGGTGGAACTGAGAAATAAGAAAGGGATGATCACCTTATTGGGATTGTATTATAGACTTCCTAGTAGTCTGAGGGAAATTAAGAAACAAATTTGTAAGGAGATCTCCATTATCTGTAAGACTAATAGGGTGGTTATGATAGGGGACTGCCATAGTGTTAAAGATTTAAATGGAAAGGAATTTGTGTGTACAAAAAAAATTCTGATTCTGTATGTGGATGTACTAACTAGAGTGTGCAAAACTTGACCTATTCTTGGGAAATAAAGCAGGGCAGATGACGGAGGTGTGTCACTGGGGGAGCACTTTGAGGCCAGCGACCATAATTTTAAAATAGTGATGGAAAAAATAGACCAGATCTAAAAGTTGAAGTTCTAAATTAGAGAAAGGCCAATTTTGACAATATTAGGCAAGAACTTTCAAAAGCTGGTTGGGGGCAGATGTTTGCAGGTAAAGGGACAGTTGGAAAATGGGAAACCTTCAGAAATGAGATAACGAGAATCCAGAGAGAAATTGAGGGTTGAATTAAGAAAAAGAAGGAAGCATATGTAAGGTATAGACAGGATAGATCGAGTGAGTCCTGAGTGTAAAGGCAGTAGGAGTGTACTGAAGAGGGAATTCAGGAAAGGACATGAGAGCTCTGGCAGATAGTTAAGGAGAATCCAAAGGGTTTTTACAAATACATGAAGGATGAAAGGGTAACTAGGGAGGGTAAATAGGGCCTCTCCAAAGATCAGCAAGGTTGCATTTGTGTGGAGCTGCAGGAGATAGGGGAGGTACTAAATGAGTATTTTGCATCAGTGTTTAACTATGGAAAAGGACGCACAAGGTATAGAATGTATGGAGGTAGATGGTGGAGTCTTGAAAAATGTCCATATTTTAGAGGAGAAAGTGCTGAATGTCTTGAAACACACAAAAGTGGATAAATCCCCAGAATCTGATTAGGTGTACCCAAGAACTGTGGGAAGCTAGGGAAGTGATTGCTGGGCCTCTTGCTGAGACATTTGTATTATCGATAGTCACAGGTAAGGTGCCGGAAGACTGGAGGTTGGCTATCATGGTGCCACTGTTTAAGAAAGGTGGTAAGGACAAGCCTGGGAACTATAGACCAGTGAGCCTGACGGGAGGGAATCCTGAGGGACAGGATTTACACATGCTTGGAAAGGCAAGGACTGATTAGGGATAGTCGAGATGGCTTTGTGCGTGGGAAATCATGTCTCTCAAATTTGATTCAGTTTTTTTGAAGTAACAAAGA
This sequence comes from Chiloscyllium plagiosum, assembly GCF_004010195.1. Taxonomy (NCBI): domain Eukaryota; kingdom Metazoa; phylum Chordata; class Chondrichthyes; order Orectolobiformes; family Hemiscylliidae; genus Chiloscyllium; species Chiloscyllium plagiosum. Next base: position 1,039,978 of record NC_057738.1, on the reverse strand, counting down.
GGATTGATGAGGGCAGAGCAGTAGACATGATCTATATGGACCTCAGTGAGGCGTTCGACAAGGTTCCCCATGGGAGACTGGTTAGCAAGGTTAGATCTCATGGCATACAGGGAGAATTAGCCATTTGGATACAGAACTGGCAAAGACTGAGGATGGTGGTGGCGTGTTGTTTTTCAGATTGGAGGCCTGTGACCAGTGGAGAGCCACAAGGATTGGTGCTGGGTCCACACTTTTTGTCATTTACATAAATGATCTGCATGTGAGCATAAGAGGTTTAGTTATTAAGTTTGCAGATGACACCAAAATTGGAGGTGTAGTGGACAGCGAAGCGGGTTACCTCTGATTATGATCAGATGAGCCAATGGGCTGAGTGGCAGATGGAGTTTACTTAGGTAAATGTGAGGTGCTGCATTTTGGAAAAGCAAATCTTAGCAGGACTTAAACATGTAATGATAAGGTCCGAGGGAGTGTTGCTGAATAAAGAGACCTTGGAATGTGGGTTCATAGCTCCTTGAAAGTGGAGTCGCAGGTAGATAGGATAGTGAAGAAGGCAGTTAGTATGCTTTCCTTTATTGGTCAGAGTATTGAGTACAGGAGTTGGGATGTCATGTTGTGGTTGTCCAGGACATTGGTTAGGCCACTTTTGGAATACTGCATGCAATTCTGGTCTCTTTTCTATCGGAAGGATGTTGTGAAATTTGAAAGGGTTCAGAAAAGATTTACAAGCATGTTGCTAGGATTAGAGGATTTGAGTTATAGGGAGAAGTTGAATAAGCTAGGGCTGTTTTCCCTGGAGCATCAGAGGCTGAGAGATGACGTTATAGAAGTTGATAAAATCATGAGAAATGTGGATAGGATAAATAGACAGTCTTTTCCCTGGGGTGGGGGAGTCCAGAACTAGAGGGCGCAGGTTTAAGGTGAGAGGGAAAGATATAAAGGAGACCTAAGGTGCTGCATGTATGGAATGAGCTGCCAGAGGAAGTGGTGGAGGCTGGTACAATTGCAACATTTTAAAAAGCATCTGGATGGGTATATGAATAGGAAGGGTTTGGAGGGGTATTGGCCTGGTGCTGGCAGGTGGGACTAGATTGGGTTGGGATATCTGGTCAGCATGGATGGGTTGGACCGAAGGATCTGTTTCCATGCTGTACATCTGTGATTCTTGATTAGTCATTAGTCCCAGCAGACCACAGGGCTGCTCTCTCTCCTTAAAACCAAGAAAGTTAATGGTAATTTATCATGAGGGTCACCACACCTTAGGCAAGTGAAGAAATTAATAGGAGAGTGCTTCATAATAATTTCTTTATTTACCCATTCTCCCAGTGTCTGTGGATTTCCACTCGGTGCTCCTGTTTCCTCCCTCAGTCCACAGATGTACAGGTTAGGTGGATTGTCTGTGCTAAAGTTACCATGGTGTCCAGGATGTGTCGGCTCGGTGGATTAGGCAGGGAAAATGCAGGGTCTGAGTGGGATGCACTTTAGTGGGTCAATGCAGACTGGATGGGCTGAATGGAGACTCTCTGCGCTATGGGGATTGTATGATTGTTTGATCTTACTACAGCACCACATCTCTAGACTTTTTTTCAAACCTCTTCCATTCACTATTGAAGATCAAATCGAAAAACAAATTAAAATTAATCATTACTCGATATTGTATTGTTGAACATGTGTAAAAGGTTATACATATTGCAAATGTGTCCACTGGAGCTAACTCTGTGCTGGGAACTTGATGTGTCCTGGATTTACAATATACTATGTGATTTGGTTATCACATGAGAGATTCTCTCCCCAAAATCAAATGATTTGAATAGTAATTCTTATTGCATCTATTGTTGCTGCCATCCTAGCTATTCAAAAATTGTTAGTATCTCTTATAAAGCTGCTGGACGGTTTCTTGATGGCAACTAACTAAAAAAGAATTAAATGTTGCACATTCCTTAATCGTAAAGCAACATTTTGCATGCAACATAAAATTGTAAGGCTTGGAAGCTAATCCTGATATGTGACTTGACAATCTCTTACAGATAGAAACACAAATGAGATCTGAGTGTTAGAATAAATTCTGTTCTTTCTTTCTCTCCCTGCCCTCACCACCCAGCCAAACAATATCAAGTCTGTTTTATTATTCCACTGGTCCTTAACATGACTGATTCTCAACTTTGAACAAGATAGGTAAAATTGAAAAAGTAGCAATCAGTATCTATACTTTGATATCTAGTTGGATGTTGAACTTTGATCTTGGTAAAATTACATCCCTAAAGATGGTGCTCAGAGGAAAAATATTTCAAAAAGAATGGCCTCATTTTAAATTACCAGCCTTTTTTCTTGATTTGTGATTTTGTGAGACTTTTTTTTGTTTCTCAATATTAATTCATGAGGGTGACTTCTTTAAAATTTTGGATGAGATGTAGGTGTTGATGGTAAAGCATTTGTTGCCCTTGGACACTTTAAGACTCAATCACGTTATACCTGAGTCTCATGTGGAATATAGAGGAAGAAGAAGCAAAGAATGATCAAAAATTTAAGGAGAGAAGAATTGGGGTGAGAGCTTGTCAGAATTATGCAAACATTAAGTTTCTACAGATCCCTAAGGAAGAAAAATGTTGATGAGCGTTGCTCCTGTACAAAGTGAGTCAGAAGTAATAATGAAAGTAAGGAGACAGTGGATTTAGTATTGGACAGTTATTTAGTATTGGACTTTACCAGAGAGGCTATAACTAAATCCCAGAAGTAGTGGTAAGTTTAGAAATAGAACACATAAATAGTACAGCACAAGAACAGGCTCTTGGGCCCACCAGCATTGACCATGATGCCATTCTAAATGAATCCCATTTGCTTGCACATTGTCCATTTTCCCCTCTTTTCTGCCTGTTTGTCTAAATATCTCTTGGACATTTCTATCGAATCTGCTTCTGATACCTATCCTTTCCAAAACTCCCTTGATTTTGATGCGGTCCCATTTTGATTTTAAGATGGTATAAATGGTTTAATCAAAAAAAGGGTGAGGTGGTGGGCAGAGAGAAAGCAGGATTCCACAATCCTCCTAGATTAGCATCTGTAATGGGAAAATTTTGAAAGACATTATTTAAGACAAGGCTGGAAACTTGAATATATTTCAGGTAATCTGGCAGAGTCAATGTGATTTTATGGATATCAGGCTTGACTATTGGAATTTTGTTGTGGATAAAAAGATGCTGGAACTGTACTAAGATTTCCAGAAGACATTTGATAAACTTTATAGCTCAGTGCATTGAGTATAGGAGTTGGGAGATCATGTTGCAGCTGTATAGGGCATTGGTTAGACCAGTTTTGGAATACTGTGTGAAATTCCGCTCTCCCTCCTATAGGAAGGATGTTGTGAAACGTGAAAGGGTTCAGAAAAGTTTTACAAGGATGTTGCCAGGGTTGGAGGATTTGAGCTATAGGGAGAGGCTGAATAGACTGGTGTTATTTTCCCTGGAACATTGGAGGCTGAGGGGTGACCTTATACAGGTTTATAAAATCATGAGGGGCAAGAATAGGGTAAATAGGCAAAGTCTTTTCTCCAGGGTGGGGATGTCTAGAACTAGAGGGCGTAGGTTTAAGACGGGAGATTTAAAAGGGACCCAGGGGCGACATTTTCATGCCGAGAGTGATGTGTGTATGGAATGAACTGCCAGAGAAAGTGTTGGAGGCTGGTACAATTAAAACATTGAAAAGGTATCTGGGTGGGTATATGAATAGAAAGGGTTTAGAGAGGTATGGGCCAAATGCTTGCAAAAAGGGACTAGATTAATTTAGAATATCTGGCTGGCATGGATGAGTTGGACCCAAGGGTCTGTTTCTGTGCTGTATACCTCTGACTCTAAGTGCTACATGAAAAGCTATTGCAGAAAATAAAGGGCATGCTGTAAAGGATAGCATATTTGCATTCAGCCATGGCATATTGCGCATTGAATATTGGACTTCTCCTAATTTCTCAGTTTTCATTTTAAGCTGTTCAATTTTAACATGTCATTTCTGCCTGTGAGACTGAATTCTGGTATTAAAGTGTTCAATGCTAGGCATTGGTTCTTATAGATACGGACTTCCACCTCCATGGAAACCAGCTGTGTTTTCCAATGACATTTGATGTGTTCTCTGATTCTTGGAACTGTGCCACATTGTACCTATCGTTTTGAGATCTGTAGCATGCAAAAATATATCTGTTTTGATTGTGATTCTTTTTTCTTAGAAAACACAAGTCATGAGACTGCTTTGTTGCAGTCTCCAAGAGTCATCATGAAAGTATCATCAAAAATTGTAGAATACTCTCATGAAAGTTCCCATGAGCTCTTGTGAAAGATCACAGACCTGAAACTGTGCTCATATGTATTGCCATAAACTAAGTGCTTCCACTATTTTCTAGTTGTTTTATATTTCCAAGGGTCACATCAAATGCAGTTAAGCTTAACTTGGCTGGCAAAATTACTGTTTTGCTCTTCAGCTGATCTCTAATCAGAATCCAGTCTTATCAGTTCAACAATATAAAACTTTCCATGTAATCTTTCATTTCTGAACATATTGACCAAAAACGATGTGATCTTTATATGTAACAGTATAGATTCGTCTGTTGTGTCTCTTCACCAGGATATATTGTCTTGTGATGATTGATTTCAATCTTTTTTAAATAGATTATGAAATTCAGGTTGCCATTTCTGAAGCACTGTGCAGAATGACTGATAGGAAGACAAGAGAGACCCTGGTTTATAAATGGTTTGATGAGCCTAACGCAAATGCTTTCAAAGAGATCAGAGATTCTGAATTTGAAACTGTGAGTGCATTTAAAAAATTAAATGGTTAAGGATCTTGACTGCGACAACAACACAATAAAAGTCTGCTGCGAATTGGTGCTGAGACCATTTTAAAATGAATGATATAATGTAATCAATTAGCTCAGTTGGCTGGACAGCTAGTCTGTGATGCAGAGTAATGCTAAAGGCATGGGTTCAATTCCCACTCTGGACCATGAAAGTCCTGCCGCCTTCAGCATGACCCTCAGGTCAAATTTAATGCTGGTGTCGTCCTCCCTGCCATCTTCCTTCATTGCAGTTTGAAATATTTAATTTGTGTATCCGAGCAGGATGTGCAGAGATTCTACTTCTATTAAAACAGAACAGATACAATTAAGTTTTCATGCAAGTGGAATTTTGAAGCTCCAGGTTTATGTATTTGGATATTTTTTGAAATGATAGTGGTTTGAAGCCTTTACAAAGAGCTAGTGGCAGTGGCCTGTCTTAAACAGCCCTTACCCAGTACCACATACCCACAAATGCCATACATTTGCTTGCAGTTTACATTTGGGAAAATATCAGAGCACCAAATCCCACTAACTGATCCTTCTGAGCTCACCATCTCGGTTTGCCTCTATTTGATAGTGTCAGGTTTTCAAATGCCACTGGCCTCACCACTCTTTCTTTCTGTTTTTCCAAGAGCCCTATTTCACTCATTTTTAACTTGACCTCTTTTGTATCCCCAATAATTACACTGATTGCCATGCCTCCAACTGCTTATGGTTCTATTTGGGAATTCTCTCCCCATTTTGCTTTATTAGTTCTCCCTTTTCGTAATTCTCAAATGATATCTTTCACCAAGCTTTAAATTAGCTGTCTTAAAATCTTTTAACAGAATGTACAAAATGGAAATTAAACTTTTAAATTTTTTTAATTCAGAAATTCCTTCACAACAGCACAGTATTTCATTCCACTTTTTGGTATAGTCTGTCTTGGATGTAACATTGGGAAGTTTTTTTTTTGAGGCCATTTTGAGGGTTGCTGAGAGTTGCCGTTTAAAATGTGTGAACACCATCATTTAGGGTTTTTTGTTTGTGCAGGATAATAATGAATACAGCATTGATTAATCACTGAACCATTTTACCTGCTGAAGTCCTCCTCATTGCTACATAACCTGATTTTTATTTTCAAAGGGTAGATGAGCCTCAATTTGGGGCCAACAAGGTGACCACACAACAATTTCTGTACTACCATGTCAAGGGTCTCCTGTTCATTTTGATGATTTTAGGTTATGCTATATGTGAGTAAAGTACTCGAAGTGTAAGTGAGGCTGTTTGTGTAATTAATTATGTCATGACACATTGGCCAACGCTGTCTTAAACTCAACTGCTGGTCTTCAATTCAAAAGTCAGAAGTATTGTTGTCAAATCTGATACCTAAAAATATTGTTTCTTTTGAAGGATTGTAGAAAATTTCTCAATTCATTAAATGAAAGCCGTCGCAATAAGAGAAGGTAGGATCCTCATTTGAATTTAAAATGTAACAAACATAACCGTGAAAAATATTTATTGAAGTAATAATATTTTGATTTCATTATCATGGAATAAAGAGTGAAGAGCTGGTTAATTTTAAAATTCAATTTGCATTCATTTCAGGTTAGTGTTTGTGAACTACTTATTGTGCAAGATGTATGATAACTTGGGTGACTTGTTGGTCAACATAGAAATTTGTGGCTTCTGCTGCTCTTGCTCCCCCTATACTCCTTCCAAACACACCTGAAGATTTTCCATTTGATCATGCATATGTAAGCCTACAGGCAACATTTTAGGCTCTGTGTTTAAAATAACTACTGATTTTATTGTATGATTGTGTTCAATTCTTTTAGTGAAATGTCAGTGTAACTAATACAATCAATCATTTTTTCCAATCAAAATATGATAGTTGGACTAATCCATAAAGATATTCAGATATTACTGTCAACAGCACAGATGATGACAATTTACTTTTGGTATCCCTCAGCTGGCCTATGATTTTCCACCCAATCTAAATGCTGTTTCTCATGATCATTGCCTGAAGGCATGTATTTGTTTTTACATATCCACTGATGACTCCCATCACCTTAGCAGCACCCCTCTTGATTCCACCTCCATTATATTGAGTCTGCGTATCTGATGGCCAGGAGAAAGTGAGGACTGCAGATGCTGGAGAGCCAGAGTCGAAAAGCACAGGTGGTCAGGCAGCTTTCGATAAGCAGGAGAGTTGACATTCCAGGCATAAGCCCTTCATCAGGAATGAGGTGTGAAGGGGGCAGGAATTGAGGAGGGCTGAGAGAAAACTGGGGGGGGGGAGGGTGATGTGTCAGCAGGCAGGGTAGAGTGGAGAGATGGGAAGGAAAATGGACAGGTCAAGCGGGCAGTGCCAAGTTGGAGGCTTGGAATCACCCCCACCTACATCTATCTATTGTTTCTCTGACGGCCAGAACACTTGTATGAACAGAATTTTCCACTCACGAAGTATTGATAAAATCGAAACCATTATTTTCACATCCCATCTGCTGACATTCAATAGGTACTACTTAGATCTTCTCGTGGCAATAGTGCCCAGTTAAACCAGTCTATTAATAATCTTTCCGACCTTGTACTGTAATTGTGCCATCATGAGACTACCTAAATTGTCTCTGCTTAATGACTAATGAGACCTTTGTTCATGCCACTGTTGCTTCAAGACTTGAATATTCTAATGTATTACTGACTCATGTCCCAGTTCAACTCTGTAAGCCTGAGGTCATCCAAAATTTCATCTGTCTTGCTGTTGCCTCATCTTCATTGACTTGTATTGGTTCTCAGGCAACCAGTACAGTTTTAAAATTCTCATCTTTTTATTCTCAAATCCTCTAAGGGCCTTGCCCATTTCTAGCATTAATCTCCTGCCCTTCCATAACTCTTATGTGCTCCTCTAATTCTGGTTTCTCTATCTCTCTTGTTTTTTTTGTTCATGGTAATTGTTGGTTTGGCCAGTGTTCATTGCTCATCCTTATCACCACTTTCAAAATGAAATAATGTTGAACAGTTGTATTTCATGGATGTAGTTCATCCCCAGTGCTATTAGGATCTGTTTTTGTAGCCACTGTATGTTAGCCCACATGAGTTGTTTTTATTTTGTCCATTGTAATCCCCAAAATATTGATGATGGGATCATGAGTGATTGTAATGCCTTCTCTTCAGTATCCGAGGAGTTGTAAATGATATTAAACATCCACAGTTATGACTACTCCTGATTAGATTAGATTCCCTATGGTGTGGAAACAGGCCCTTCAGCCCAACCGGTCCACACCTGCCCTCCGAAACGTACCCCATCCAGACCCATTTCCCTCTGATCAATGCACCTAACACTGGGCAATTTAGGATCACCAATCCACCTGATCTGTATATCTTTGGACTGTGGGAGGAAACCGGATCACCCGGAAGAAACCCACGCAGACAAGGGGAGAATGTGCACACTCCACACAGACAGATGCCCAAGCCTGGAATTGAACCTGGGTCCCTGACGATATGAGATTGCAATGTAAACCACTGAGCTACTGGGCCGCCCATCTATCATCATAAATCTATTTGAAGCAACTGAAGGTGGTTGCATCTGGGACACTACCCTGAGAAACACCTGATGATTGAACTCTAATAATCATAACCATATTTCTTCTATGCTGTTTACCCTGAAGAATTTTGGTATTTTTGGAGATTATCCCTAATTCTGCTAAATTCCACAGAATGTAGGCCCAGTCTCCTTAATGTGTCCTCCATAGGACAGCCTCACCATCTAAAGAACCAACCTAATGAAATTCCACCGCTCTACATCAATTGCAAGTATGCCCTTCCTTGGGCGAAAGGAACAGCATACTGCTTGAGGTGTGGTCTCTGTGTTTGATGCAATTGAAGCAAGACTTTTTCTTTACACTTGTTTCCTCTTTTAATTTGTTTGTAGAAGCTTTTCTAAACTTGGTTCTTGTTATCTTACAGTCTATATTCTCTTTTGTGATCAAAGTCTTTGTCGTCCTCTGCTGAATTCCCAAATTCTTCCAATCCAATGCAAAGACCATGTCAGTTTTATTTTATAGTGTGGACTGAAATGAGAAACACTTCAAATGAGAAACATGCTCTCTAAAACCAGAGTGATCTGGTAGAATGTTGCATGTACAAAAAGCAAACAACCTGACATGCATTGCAGGCATTGTTTATGCTGCTGCTTGTGAACCAGTGATTAAGTTTGTAGATGAGCTGGGGCACAGGGCTTATGTACATGTGGAGCTTTTGTTGGCAACAAAACTGGTCAGTAAACCAATGACCAGTTGTTAATAACAAAGACCTTCTGCCTATCAGCAACCAGGATTTATTCTTTGATAATTGAACATCATAGGATTGTGGGCACGATACAGAGACTTCTTCAGACCATCAGCTTTAGAACGATCTCTCTGTTCTCTGCAGTAAATGACTTTAAAACAATTGATCTTTTCTTCAATTGCTTTCAATTTGTGACTTTGAATTGTGGAATGCTAATAGTTGAACCAGCTTACCTGTTACTTCAAGTTAACCAATGGAAGCATTTAAGGAAGAACAATTCAGAAACAACGTTCTGATTAATGAGAATTCTCCATAAACCTTGTGAACAGGAACAAATGAACTGCTTTTCTTTTATTCCCTGTGTGTGTGTGTGTGTGTGTGTGTGTGTGTGTGTACAGTTCATAATTGTTTACCTGTAGCTCGAGTCTGATGATTACAAGTAATTTTTATGTCCAAAACCTGGTCCACGCTTTGTCAACCTGGATCCAAGAGACAAGTAAATTCAAATCTTTACACACGTTTTTAAAATCTTTAGCTTTAGGACTAGCAGCATTTGATTTCAAACTACCCCAGAGTGCCATGACAATAAACGTTGCTCCTATTGGTATGGTACTATCATGATCTTGTTTTCCTTGAAGTTTAGAAGTGTCCAAGGAGACTTAATGTGAAAGCTCCTAAGGGATTGTGCATTGAGTGTCTGGAATTCCCTTCCTCAAAAAGCAGTGGATAAAGAGCCTTCAAATATTTTTAAGAATATTCTTGATAACCTTTCATCCCCTTAGTAATCTGGAATATGCAGAAAAGAACATAGAAAGTAGAAAGGTACAGCACAGAACAGGCCTTTTGGTCCATTATGTTGTGCCGTAGTTTAATCAGAATGTAAAATTTAAGCTACACACCCCTCGATTCAATGCTATCCATGTGCATGTCCAGCAGTCGCTTCAATGTCCCTAATGATTCTGCTTCTACCACCACAGCTGGCAATGCATTCCATTCATTCGCAACTCTCTGCATAAAGAACCTACCTCTGACGTCTCCTTTATACCTTCCTCCTAATATCTTTAAATTATGACTCCTCATACCAGTCAATCCTGCCTTGGGGAAAAGTCTCTGGCTAATTGACTCTATCTATTCCTCTCATCATGTATGCCTCAATCAGGTCACCCCTCTTCCTCCTTCTCTCCAGAGAGAAAAGTCTGAGCTTATTCAGCTCTTCTTCATAAGGCAAGCCCTCCAGACCAGGCAGCATCCTGGGTAAACCTTCTTTGCACCTTCTCCAAAGCCTCTATCTTTCCTATAATAGAGTGACCAGAACTGGATACAATATTCCAAAGTATGGTCTCACCAGGGACTTGTAGAGCTGCAGCAAAACCTCATAGCTCTTAAACTTGATCCACCTGTTAATGAAAGCCAAAACACCATATGCTTTCTTAACTACCCTATCCACTTGGGTGGCAACTTTGAGGGATCTATGTACTTGCACACTCAGATCCCTCTGTTCCTCCACACTGCCAAGAATCCTGTCTTTAATCTTATTTTCAGCATTCAAGTTTGACCTTCCAAAATGCATCACTTTGCAGTTATCCAGGTTGAACTCCATCTGCCATTTCTCAGCCCAGCTCTGCAACCTGTCTGTCGCGCTGCAGCCTGTAGTGGCCCTCTATACTATTAACGGCACCTCCAACCTTTTGTGTCAACTGCAAATTTACTAACCTGCCCCTCAACCACCTCATTCCAAGTCATTTATAAAAACTACAAAGAACAGAAGCCCAAGAACAGAATCCTGCGGGACCCACTTAACACTGACTACCAGGCAGAATACTTTCCATCTACAACCATTCTCTGCCTTCTGTCAGCCAGCCAATTCTGAATCCAGATAGCCAAATCTCCGGGTATCCCATACCCCCTGACTTTATGAATGAGCCTACCATGGGGAACCTTATCAAATGCCTTGCTGAAGTCTATATATACCACATCCACTGCTCGGCCTTCGTCGACCTGTCTTGTCCCATCCTCAACTCAAGATTTGTGAGGCATGACCTGCTGCTCACAAAGCCATGCTGACTGCCTTTAATCACACCATGCTTTACCAAATAGTCATAAATCATATCCCTCAGAATTCTTTCCAAATCTTGGCTGACCACAGACGTGAGACTGACTGGTCTGTAATTGCCAGGGATTTCCCTGTTACCCTTCTTGAAAAGAATCCTTGGTACGACTCCCGTGGAGAGTGAGGAGGCAAAGATCCTAGCCAACAGCTTAACAACCTCCTTTCTCGCTTCCCGGAGCAGCCTAGGTTAAATCTGGTCTGGTCCTGGGGACTTATCAATCTTAATGTTTTCCAAAGTTTCCAGCACACCAACTTCACCAATCTTGATCTGGTCAAGCCTGTATCCCAGCTCTTCTAAGTTCTCATTCACAACAAGGTCCCTTTCCTTAGTGAAAACTGAAGCAAAAAACTCATTTAGGGCTTCCCCTATCTGCTCAGACTCCACGCACAAGTTCCTCCGCTATCCCTGATCGGCCCTACCTTCTCCCTGATCGTTCTCCTACTCTCACGTATGAGTAAAATGCCTTTGGCCACTCCCTAATCCTCCTTGCCAAAGAGTTGAGTTAAAATCAGCCATGATCTTATCGAATGGCAGAGCAGGATTAAAGGACTGAGTGGCACCCTCTTGTTCCATGTTCACGCTATCTGATCTAATATCCCCTTATAATGTTGCACACCTCTGGAACAGGTGGGACACCTGGTGCACACCTCTGGAACAGGTCTTCTGGCCCAAACATCAGGGATGGCACGTTGGCTAAGTGGTTAGCACTGCTGCCTTGCACCATCAGCAATCTGGGTTAAATTTCACCCTTGGGTGTCTGTCTATGTGGCATTTGCACATTCTCCGTGTCATTTGGGTTTCTGTTGGGTGGTCTGGTTTCCTCCTGCTGTCCAAAGTCGTGCAGGTTAGGTGGATTGGCCATGATAAAAGCACGGGTTACAGGGATGGCAGGATGCTTTTTGGAAGGCCAGTGCAGACACAGTGGGCTGAATGGCTGTTTGTGCACTGCAGGGATTCTGATTGTACTACCCACTGCTGCACAAAAGTTCTCCAAAGTTGATTTAGATATTTTCCAAACTACCTGAGTGCACATTTTTACACCCCTCTGAAGCTGGTGGGATTTGACTTTGTCTCCTGGTACAGAGGCCAGGACGCCATCCATCACTGCCACAAGAACCCATCATCAAAATAAAGCTGCAAGATTTAAATTAAGCATTTGTTGCAAGGAGTAAGCTTGTATTCTTTTGAGTTTAGAAGATAACTAGATCATTAAATCATTTAATTTCTTCCTTTAGAAGTAGACAGAAAAAAATTGTTTGTACTGAGAAAATTTAAGAAATGGAAATAATCTTAAACCTAATACTGGATTGTTTAGGTGTGATGTGTGAAGTGCTTTCTGACGAGGAGTAGTCTGGTTAGAAAATCTGAAACATTGCCTTACAACACCCCTCACCACCTTAAGCCAATTTCAAATCTCAAAAATCTGTCACTCTATGGCGAGGATCACCTAAGGGCGATGAAGCCAAGATTGGTAGATCTAGATTGCATGTGACATGATTGTATTTAAAATTCACTTGATCTTTCTTATGATTTTGCAGAGTTTATACCTATCCATGCAATGCTGCATTCCTCGATTTGAATGAGGTAAGACTGTTTAATTACTTTTCAGTCATGCACGAATTTTCCTGCAATTTAATTTCTCCAAGCTTAGCAATTTGAAAATCTATTTGGCACTCTATTTTGCCGTAATATTATGACCATATGCTGTGTCTGGGGGAAAAAAAAAACACCTAGCTTATGTCTCTTAATTTTGAGCTAAAGTTCAAAATTGAGCAATTATCTTTTTTGGTCAGGATGTATCTTAACTTGTGACTTAAATATTGTCAGTATTTTTGGAAATGGTGTGGTGTTCCTGTATTTGATAAATACAGACTCTTATCACCATGATGTTGGGAATATCCATGTTTAGTCTGAGATTGTCTATCCAGAATAGTTGAATTTAAAACTACACTTCTTCAGATTATGCACTGTTCATCAATAAGACTTCAACCTGGAGTGCAGGTTCGTTGTTCTTTGAAGGTAGAGTCTCAGGTAGATAAGATAGTGAAGAAGGCGTTTAGCATGCTTTCTGTTATTGGTCTGACATTGACTACAGGAGTTGGGAGGTCATGTTGTAGCTGTACAGGATATTTGTTAGACCACTTTTGGAATATTGTGTGCAATGCTGGTCTTCCTCCTGTAGGAAGCATGTTGTGAAACTTGAAAAGGTTCAAAGTTTACAAGGGTATTGTCAGAGTTGAGGGTTTGAGCTTATAGGGCTGGTGCTGTTTTCCCTGGAGCATCGGAGGCTGAGGGATGACATTACAGAGGTTCATAAAATCATGAAGGGCATGGATAGGGCAAATAGACAAGGTCTTCGGGTTCAGGAGTACAGAACTAGAAGGTGTAGGTTTATGGTGAGGGGAAAGATTTAGAAGGGACTTAAGGGGCAACTTTTTCACGCAGAGAGTTGTGTATCAGAGGAAGTGGTGGAGGCTGGGATAATTACAGCATTTTAAAGTGCATCTGGATGGGTTTATGAATAGGAAGGGTTTAGAGTGATATGGGCCAAGTGCCAGAAGTGGGACTCTATTAATTTAGGATATCTGGTCAGCGAGGATGAGTTGGACTGACGGGTCTGTTTCCATGTTATACATCTGACTCTAGTTGCTTCAGGTGGCCCTGTAGAGAGAGCTCTTAAATTTATGTGACAATTAATGGGAAAGATTGTAGAAATTTAATTACACGGTGTTTCTTTGGTGACAGTAAATTCTGGTCCTCCATTCCCAAATCATGTAAAAGGAAGCAAAGTGAAATGCAGAGGGAAAGAAAGATTGAGCTACAAGAGAATAGATTAGATTACTTACAGTGTGGAAACAGGCCCTTCGGCCCAACAAGTCCACACCGCCCCGCCGAAGCGCAACCCAACCATACCCCTACATTTACCCCTTACCTAACACTACGGGCAATTTACCATGACCAGTTCACCTGACCTGCATATCTTTGGACTGTGGGAGGAAACCGGAGCACCCGGAGGAAACCCACGCAGACAGTCGCCTGAGGCGGGAATTGAACCCGGGTCTCTGGCGCTGTGAGGCAGCAGTGCTAACCACTGTGCCACCGTGCCGCCCAGATGTCCACGAAGCGAAGAAATTTTTTGTGGACATCTGTACAATAATTAAATGACGGAACATAATTTTTTACATTGATGTAAATCTCAACATCTGAAGCAGGTCTGTTTTATCCAACCTACATGATAAAGTTCAATACCTGTCAATTTTGTGTTCCTCTTATTTAAATTTTTATTTCAAAAATATATTTGCACAATTTATGAAAAAGGGTATGAAACAGTTCCATACATACTTTGCCAAAAAAAGTGGAATTTGACGTACCTCCATTAGAACTTCAATCCTGTTGCAACAATAAAAAGGCAAGTTCTAATTTTGATAGAGAATTGTTTACACTTCCATTTAAAGCAATGAAATTTAACAGACCCTTGTTATGATGTTTTGGTGAAAAAGGTTTCAACTATACCTCAGCGGCAACTGGCCTGAGCTTTACTGTGTCCTCAGCAAATAATCTTGGATCAATTGGCACAGGCACCCATGTGATGTACTTGTAGGTAAAATGTGAAGCAACTAGAGTCCGATGTACAACATGTTTTTGGAGGAACAGAAAACTCAGGCAGCAGCTGCCAGACTTCTGTATGTAATTTCCTGAGATTGCCAGAAATGGCTGTCTAACCCCCTAATTGTGTCACCATTTTTGAGCAAATGGTGCTTGCGTATTTTGGTTTCTCCATGGTAACTAGTTTTTGAATCCCACTGAGACCAAAAGCTAATCTCTCTGTCATAACTTGAAGTAGCAATATTTTTTCAAATCAGGGTAGTGTCTTGACAGGCTGTGGTAGAGTTCCCACATTGCATACCTTTTGGTCTCAATGTCCATACTGAATGAGCAGCAATTTCCTCCAAATAAGTAATGGAAGATCAAAGCCAGGGGCTTAGTTCCCAATTGCAGACATGGTAATTTAGTCACCAATTCTATCATCCTCTCTAGTGTCTGAGAATCAACCAGTATTTGCCCCTGTGGTAGCCTCCAATGTTCACGCCATCTTTCTAAAGGCACCAGCATCCAGTTGTGCCTTGGTTGATCTTTTGAGTTAATAATCCCACAGATCAGGCTCTCTAATCTTTATAAATGAATTACTGACACACTCCCAGTTTCTGCGCACTGGCAATATTTGGCTAGTGAATTTGTGCTATAGGTTTTGTTGACTGAACACTCCTGGATGATTGTAGTGGACTTTGGTGAGATGTGGTAATTGCGTCAACGTCCGGGTCAGGAATGTGACTCTTTCTGGAAAGCTGATCTATCAGCACCATAGGCAGAATCTCCCCTTTTTTTTCTGCCAACCCCATTTTCCTCCTTCACTTGCCCCCCTTCCTCTTTCCACCCCCCAACTCCTTCGCTCTCGCGTTCTCTCCCCTTCCCTTCTGCCTTCCCCTGCAACTCTGGATTCCCTTGCTGATCAAGCAGTCATCTCTCAGCCTTAAATATATACAATGATTCTGCCCCAAGAACTTTCCAAAGACAGTCACCCTCAAAATAAATTCCTCCTCAATCAGTCTTGAGTTGGCACCATGCTTCTTTTGAAACTATGCCCTGTGGTGCTTGACTGTCCCAAGAAGGGGAAACATCCTCTCGCCACTTACCCTGTCAAGCCTTTTAGGTAACTTGCATATTTCAATGAGACCACCTCATTCTTCTAAACTCCAGTGAGTAGAGTCGCAATTTAGACTTCGATTAGATTCCCTACAGTATGGAAACAGGCTCTTTGGTTGAATGACTCCGCACCTCCCTTCCGAAAGGGAGTGACACGCTCCCATACATTTATCCCTGATTAATGCACCTAACGCTATGGGCAATTTAATATGACCAATTCACTCGACCTGCACATCTTTTGGACTCTGGGAGGAAACCTGGGCAGACACGGGAGAATGTGCAAACTCCACATAGTCGCCTGAGGCTGGAATCAAACCCGGTTCTCTGGCACTGTGAGGCAGCAGTGCTAACCAGTGAGCCACTGTTTTTTGTTTAGTCTTTGCTCATAAAATAATTTCTCCAGACCAGGGATCAACCACATGAACGTTTTCTGAACTGCCTCCAACTAAATTATGCCTTTCCTTAAGGGCGACCAAAACAACTGTCACCCAGATGTGGTCTCACTAGAACCTGTATAGTTGCCATAAGGCTTCCCTACTCTTACAGTCCAATCCCCTTGAGATAAGGAGCAACTTTCCATTAGCACTTGTATGCTAGCTTTGCTTTATACACAAGTACCCCAATTCCTTTTTGTGTTACAGCTTTCAATGGTCTTTTTCTCCATTTAAACAATGTTTTTCTTTGGTTCTTCCTTCCAACATGATAACGTCAGGTTTTCCCACATTATGCTCCATTTGCCAACTTCTTGCCCACTCACTTAACCTGGAGAAAGCGAGGACTGTAGATACTGGAGATCAGAGTCGAGAGTGTGGTGCTGGAAAAGCACAGCAGGCCAGGCAGCATCCGAGGAGAAATGACATTATAGGCATAAGCCTTTCATCAGG
>NC_057738.1:1015778-1023184 GCF_004010195.1 Chiloscyllium plagiosum | reverse complement strand
AGGAAACTGGTGAAATCTGCATTAATCCCATGCGGTTGCAGGGTACCAACACAGAAGATGAATCCTTCTTCCTCCAGCTATCGGATGGTTAGGGTGTGGCGATGGAGGAGGCCCAGGACCTTGCATGTCCTTGGTCGAGTGGGAATGCTGTTTGACCTGCTGTGCTTCTCCAGCACCACACTCTTGATACTCACTTAATCTATCTATATGTAAACTGCTTGTATTCCTCTCAACTCGCTGTTTCATTTTTTTTGTGTTGTGTGGAAGTTTGGCTACAGTTTATTCAATTCCTTCAAGTCATTACATTCTATTTTTGACATTTGGTCCCAGCACTGATCCCTGTGGAACACTACTGCTCACTGATCAGAATAAAAACTCCTTATCCCCACTCAGGAGTTGGTCTGAATTGAATGTGTTTTAATGTAAGAAATATAATAGGCAAGGTAAATGAACTCCGTTCCAAGTACTAACCAATGCTCTATGACATTATTGCAATTATGGAGACTTGGCTGAAAGAGGGACAGGACTGGCAGCTGAGTGTCCCAGGATTTAAAAGTTTCGGGTGTGTTAGAAGGGCATGTAAAAGTGTGGGTGTACTGAAGGAGGAGGGGACTCTTAAAACAAGGCAATATGGATAGAACTCAAAAGCAGGAAAGATGAAATCACAATGCTGGGGGTATAATATCAGCCTCCCAACAGCCAGTGGGCGATGAGAGAATATGTAGACAGATTTTAGGAAGATGCAAAAACAGTAGTTGGGTGATTTTTAACTTTGCTATATTGACTGGGACTCACTTTGTGCTAGGGGTTTGCATGGGTGGAATTCGTAAAGACCATTCAAGAGAGTTTCTTGACACTATGTAAACAGTTCAACCAGGGAAAAGGGTTTTACTGGACTGGATTTGGGAAATGAGCCCGGCCAGGCGAGTGAAGTTTCAGTAGGGGAGCATTTTGGGAGTAGTGACCATAACACAGTGAGTTTTAGCATACTCATGGATAGGGATAACAGCAGTCCTTGGTTGAAGGTGTTGAACTGGGGTACGGCACACTACGAATATTTAGTGGGAACTGGAGAAGGTTGATTGGAGACAACTGTTTCAGGGTAAATCCCCATTGAAATACTCCCATATGTCCAAGTGGCAGATAAGAACTGCAGATGCTGTAAATGCCATGAGGCTGTGGAGAGATATTGGGAGCGAAGGAAAAATGGACCAGGGTGTCCCGGAGGTAACAGTCCCTGCGGAAGATAGAGAGGGGAGGGGAATGTGTATCTGGTGGTGGCATACAGCTGACGGTGGCAAGATTGATGGCTGATCTTCTGGATGTGACTGTTAGTGGGATGGCAGGTAAGGGCAGAGAACCCTAACACTGTTGCAGGAGGAGGTGAGGGTGGAGGTGCAGGAGATGGGGCAGACACAGATGAGCCTCCTGTTGACAAAAGTGCTGGGGAATCTTTTGATTGAGAAAGAAGGTGGACATTTCAGAGGTTCTTTGTCAAAGTTAATCTCATCAGAACACACACAATGGAGATGAGGAAGCTGGGAGAATGGAATGGAGTCTCTACCGGAAGCTGGGTGTGAGGATATAGGTAGAGTGGGACCTCAGGTAGCTGTGGGAGTTGGTGGGTTTAGAGTCTATATTAGTGGCCTATTTCAATTGCCTGCCACTTCAACATGCTACCCTATTCCCCGGCCAACATCTGTCTCAGGTTCATTGCAGTGTTTGAGCGAAGCTCTGCGCAAGCTGGAAGAACAGCACCTTTTGGACTAAGCAGCCCTCCAGAATCAGTATCGAATTCAAACATTTTAGTGCCTGCACTCTCCCATGTTCTAGCCCTTTACCCCACACACTAGACCTTGTTATCACATAGTCTGCCTTTACACACTACCTATTGTTAGCCACTAACAGTCTCTATTAACAGCTATTCACCCCTCCTCGTCCAGATCGTTATCCACTCCTTTGTCTGTCTAACTACTCTTTTGTCTCTTTGAGCTCTATCCCCACTCCCCCCTCGCCCAATCTTCACATAATCTGACATTTTCCAGAGGCACTAATGTTCCTCTTAGGGCAAGGCTGATCGATATAGGAAATGCTGGATGACCAGAGAATTGAGGCTCTAGTTGAGGAAAAGGAGGTATATGGCAGGTATAGACAGCTGGGATCACTCTTGAGTATAATGTGAGTGGGTGTATACTCTAGGGAAATTGGCAGGGCAAAAAGGATACATGAGATTGGATTTGTGTTAACCCTATTTGTCAAATCTAAGAGATTTTACAATGGACATTAAGGATAAAAGGCTAACTAGGGAGAGAATAGGTCCTCCTAAAGATCAATAAGGCCATCCTGTGAGTTACACAGTAAAGGAGTATTTCACACCAGTGTTTATTGTGGAGAGCAGTATTGAAGCTTGAGAACTTGGAGAAATGAGCAGTGATGTCTTGAAAGGTGTTTATAATACAGAGGTGGTGCTGGATGTCTTAAAATGCATAAAGATGGATAAATGTTGGGATCTGATCAGGCATATTCTAGAAGCTGTTGGAGGGCACTTTGGGATTTTAGTGTCTGCATGTATTTGGAAAGGCAAGGACTGATTGAGATAGTCAACATGGCTTTGAGTGTGGGAATCATATCTCACTAACTTGACTGAGTTTTCTTTTCAGAAGAAGTGACAAAGATGATTGAAGGCAGAGTGGTGGATGCTGTCCACTTGGACTTCAGTAAGGCATTCAACAAGGTTCCACATTGTAGACTGGCTAGCATGGTTAGATCTCTCAGAATCCAGGGAGAACTAGCCATTTGGATTAAAAAAAATTGGCTCGATGGTAGGACACAGTGGTGGTGGAGGTTTGTTATTCAGACTGAGGCCTGTGACCAGTGGTGATCTGCAAGGATCAGTGCTGGGTCCACTGCTTTTTGTCATTCATATAAATGATTTGGATGTGAAAATAGGAGGGGTGATTGTTTGTAGATGGCACCAAAATTGGTGTTATAGTGGACAGTGAAAAAGCTTATCTCGGTTCAACATGATCTTGATCAATTATTCTGATGGGCTGAGGATAGACAAATGGAGTTTAATGTGAAGTGTTGTATATTGCTAAGGGAAATCAGGGGAAAACTTGCACATTTAATGATGGGTACTGGGAAGTGTTGCAGAACAAAGAGACCTTTGGGTTATAGATTCATAGTTCCTTGAACTCCGAGTCATAGACAGACACTTGCATTCACTACCCTGGTACACTTGATGTTTATTCTCAGAACACTGAATACACGATTTGGGATGTCTTGTTGTGGCTGTACATGACATCTGTTAGACCACTTTTGGAATACTACATTCAGTTCTGGTCTCCCTGCTACAGAAAAGATGTTGAGTAGCTTGAAAGAGTTCCGAAAAAATTTTCAGGGATGTTGCCATGGTTGGAGGTTTTGAGCTATAGAGAGAGGTTGAATATACAGGAGCTATTTTCCCTGGAGTGTCAAAGCTGAGGGGGATCTTAGAGGTTTATAAAATCGAGATACATGGATTGGGTGAATAGCCAAAGTCTTTTCCCAGGATAGGGAAGTCCTAAAGTGGAGGGCATGAGTTTACGATGAGAGGACAAAGTTATGAGAGAGACCTCCGGGGCATTGTTCTCATGCAGAGGGTGGTGTGTGTATGGAATGAGCTGCCAGGGGGAGTGGTGGAGGCTGGTACAATAACAACATTTAAAAAACATCTAGATGGGTACTTGAATAGGAAGAGGGAGCAAATTACTGCAGTGCAGGAATCTTTACTGAAACCAAATATTGGTAATTGGAGTGGATCAGGCAGCATCCATAGAGAAGAATGCAAGCTAATGTTTCAAGTCTAGATGATTCTTCAAAGCTGATGTGACTTCACTTAGCTTACTCTCTCTCTCTCCATGGATGCTGCATATCCCACTGTGACTTCCAGCATTTTGTCATTGTTATCAGAGTTTAGAGGAGTATTTGACAAATGCTGGTAAATAGGTCTAGATTAATTTAGGAATTTGGTTGGCATGGATAAGTTGGACTGAATGCTGATCAATGACTGTCATTTGCTTGCTCATGAAAACGTTGTCCCAACTTTATTCTCTAATCACCTGATGAAGGAGCGTCGCTCCGAAAGGTAGTGTGCTTCCAATTAAACCTGTTGGACTATAACCTGGTGTTGTGAGATTTTTAACCTTACTCTCTAAGGGTTCTTTAACTTTCACTTAAATGTGCAAAAATAGAGAAAGCAAATTGAAAATAAGATGTAATTGGTGCAACTTACAAAAGTAACAAATGTATTGTGTGGCTACTTTTGTTTTCTGTGGTGGAGGTGGGTTCTATTTAGCATTTAAGAGCGCATTAAATAATTATTTGAATTTTTTAAAAAGTTGGAGGTGGAAAGCAGGAGAATGTGACTTTTTTTAAAAAAAAGTCATCATCTTCTTTTTGAAGAGCCAGTGCAGACCACCACCTGAGTCATGTGATTGAATATTTTCTAAAGTGGTGCTTGATAGGTTTCTGGGAATTAAACGTTATTAGGAACAAATGTGAATGTGCAAATTGAAATAAATAGATGTGTGATCTTGAAGAGTGGAACTTCTTGAAGTGCTGAATGGCCTATTCCTGCTTCTAATTCATATATTCGCGTGTGTTGTGAATGGTCCTCTGCAGCTTAATTTGGTTTTCTTTGAAACCCTGCCTTTTTATGATGCACAGCTTTATGTTAAAATGTTTGCAATGTCTTTTATAATGCCATAATTCAGCTTTGTTGGAAATTCATCCTGTGGTTCAAGTGATTAGAGTTAATCTGCTTTCCCACTTTGGATCTTTGTGGCTGAAATTTTAATACTTTATAACAATGTACTAAATTCTAGATACTTGATCTGACAATTGTCAGCTGAATTAGATGGTTATGTTTCAGTTGCCAATCCATTTAATATTGACGTGTGCATAAATAATGGAGGAGAGATGAATTTCTGGATGTGCAATATGATAGTATGGAGACCTAATGGGTGGGATGTGAATGATGCACTTTTTCTTTTGGTTTGTAGTTAAAAATACCAGCTGATGATAAATTGGAAAGATTTTGGATTGATTTCAATCTGGGAAGTCGCAGTATAACGTTTTTCATTAAAGATGACAGTCAGGATAATGAGGTAAGAGTGATTGCATTGTATAATGTGGCTTTATTTCAATGCTAACATAGACTAAATGTACAGATGTCATAAAATTGTATTTTTGTTCTAATATTGTGGATCTTGAGCTTGATGAGAACCTTTGTCTTGAGTTCTGTGCTCAACATGCTTTTTTTCCCTATAACTTTTGTCGATGGTCAGAATTACTATTAATGGATGTAAGTTTACTCGCTAAGCTGGAAAGTTTATTTTATAAATGTTCATTTTGCTTATTGTCTGTATAGAGTCTTTTAAGTTCATTTACTGTTTTAATGTGTTGGTGGGTTTGTGGGCTACCGTGATGCCAAGGGGTCTGAGTAGTCTGGCAGGCATTTCTGAGATGTCTAAACACACAAATAGAAAGCGGGCCATAACACCAGTCCTTCACTGGAGGCTCACTGATGACAATGTCTGAAAATGAACCTTCCAGCTCAGTGAGCAAACTAACATCTAGAACCTCAACCTGAGCTACAAATCTTTTCAAAATTTGCTATTACTATCAATGTCTGAAAACTTCACATTTTACTTAGTTCTATCATAAACTATTCATCTTGTAACTATAGTCTCAGCATAAATTTACTTTGGAAGAGCGGAAATAAGTTTTGGATCTCACAAACTCTCATTTGTCACTTTATTTCCAGGTGCAACTTTTTTTAAATCGGGGGTTTAACAAGGATAGGAGCGAGTGTGACCAGGTAGTTGTTATGGGGGACTTGTAACTTTCCAAATATTGACCAGAAATACTATAGTTTGAATAGTTTAGATGGGTCAGTTGTCCAAATGTGTGCAGGAGGGTTTCCTGACACAATATGTACACAGGCCAACAAGGGGCAAGGCCACATTGGATTTGGTACTGGGTAATGAACCAAGCCAGATGTTGGATTTGGAAGTAGGTGAGCACTTTGGTGATAGTGACAACAATTCAGTTATGTTTACTTGAACAATGGAAAGGGATAAGTATACACCAGAGGGAACGACTTACAGCTGGGGGAAAGGCAATTATGATGCAATTAGGCAAGATTTAGAATGCATACAAGGGGGAAGGAGACTGCAGGGGATGGGCATAATTTGAAATGTGGAGCTTATTCAAGGAACAACTACTGTGGGTCCCTGATAAGTACATAACTATTAGGCAGGGATGAAGTTGTTGAGCGCGGGAACCATGGTTTACTAAGGAAGTTGAATCTCTTGTCAAGAGGAAGAAGATGAGACATGAAGGCTCAGTTAGGGCTCTTGAGAGTTACATGTTAGTTAGAAAAGACCTAAAGAGGGAATTAACAAGAGCCAGGAGGGGACATGAAAGTTGTTGGCAGATAGGGTATGTCAGGAATTTTAAAAAATGAGTAGATAAGATTAGGGCCAGTCAAGGACAGTACTGGAAAGTTGTGTGTAGAGTCAGGAGATAGGGCAGCGCTAAATAAATATTTTTCGTCAGTATTCACACTTGAAAAAGACAATGTGGGCGAGGAGAATACTGAGATACAGGCTACTAAACTAGATGAGATTGAGGTTCACAAAGAGGAGGTGTTAGCAATTCTGGAAAGTGTGAAAATATACAAGTCCCCTGGGCTGAATGGGATTTATCCAAGGATTCTCTGGAAAGCCAGGGAGCAGATTGCTGAAACTTTGGCTTTGATTTTTGTCATCACTGTCTGCAAGAATTGTGCCAGAAGACTGGAGGATAAAAATAATATTATCCCCTCATTCAGGAAAGGGAGGAGAGACAACTCTGGTAATTATAGACCAGTGAACCTCACTTCATTGTGGGTAAAGTGCTGGAAAAGGTTTATAAGAGGATTTATAATCATTTTGAGAGGAATAAGTTGATTGGGGATTAGGGTCAGCACAGTGGTTCGCACTGCTGCCTCACAATGCCAAGGACCTGGGTTCAATTCCAGCCTCAGAAAACTCTGTGGAGTTTGCACATTCTCCCTGTGTCTGTGTGGGTTTCCTCCAGGTGCTCCGGTTTCCTTCCATAATCTCAAAGATGTACAGGTTAAGTAACTGAGCTCTAACTGAGCTAAATCACCAATAGTGTTCAGGGATGCATAGGTTAGGTATATTAGTCAGGGATAAATGTCAAGTAGTGGGGTGGGGGAGTGGGTCTGGGTGGGATACTCTTCGGACGATTGGTGTGGACTGGTTGGGCTGAAGGGTCTATTTCTGAGCTGAAAATGTGTTGCTGGAAAAGCGCAGCAGGTCAGGCAGCATCCAAGGAGCAGGAGAATCGACGGTTCGGGC
>NC_057738.1:1012124-1015766 GCF_004010195.1 Chiloscyllium plagiosum | reverse complement strand
CCAGCAACACATTTTCAGCTCTGATCTCCAGCATCTGCAGTCCTCACTTTCTCCCTGAAGGGTCTATTTCCACACTAGAGATTCTGGGAAAGTCAACACAGTTTTGTGAAGAGTAGGTTGTACCTCACAAACCTTATTGAGGGGGTGGGGGGGCGCGCGCGCACGGTGGCTCAGGGTTAGCACCGCTACCTCACAGCGCAAGGGACCCAGGTTCGATTCCAGCCTTGGGCGAATGTCTGTGTAGAGTTAGCACGTTATCCCTGTATCTGTGTGGGTTTCTTTCGGCTGCTCCGGTTTCCTCCCATAATCCAAAGACGTTCAGGTTAGGTGAATTGGCCAAGTTCGATTGCCCATAATGTTCTGGAATGTGTACATTAGGTGTATTAGTCAGGGGTGATAATAATAGGATAGGAGAATGGCTCTGGTAGGTTACTCTTTGGAGGATTGGTGTGGACTTGTTGGGCTGAAAGGCCTGTTTCCGTACTATAAAGATTCTCTGATTCTATGAGTCCTTTGAGACAGTGATCAAACGGGTAGATGAGGGTAAAGTGGTTGATGTAGCATATGTAGATTTCAGTAAGGCGTTTGATAAGGTTCCCTGAGGTAGGCTATTGCACAAAATATGGAGGCATGGGATTGAGGGTGATTTTAGCAGTTTGGTTCAGAAATTGGCCAGCTGAAAGAAGACAGAGGGTGTTGATTGATGGGAAATGTTCATCCTAGAGTTCAGTTACTAGTGGTGTACTGCAAGGATGTGTTTTGGGCCACTGCTATTTGTCATTTTCAAAAATGACCTGGATGAGGGTGTAGAAGCATGGGTTAGTAAATTTTGCAGACAACACTAAGATAGGCAGTTGTGAATAGTAGGTAAAAACAATGACTGCAAATGCTGGAAACCAGATTCTGGATCAGTGGTGCTGGAAGAGCACAGCAATTCAGGCAGCATCCGATGAGCAGCAAAATCGACATTTCGGGCAAAAGCCCTTCATCAGGAAAGGGCTTTTGCTGCTCGTCGGATGCTGCCTGAATTGCTGTGCTCTTCCAGCACCACTGATCCAGAGTTGTGAATAGTGCCAAAGGAGGTTGTAGGTTACAGAGGGACATCGATAAACTGCAGAGCTGGACAGAGAGGTGGAAAATGGAGTTTAATGTTGAAAAATATAAGGTGATTCACTTTGAAAGGAGTAACAGGAATACAGAGTACTGGGCTAATGCTAAGATTCTTGGTAGTGTCGATGAGCAGAGAGACCTGTGTCCATGTACATAAATCCCTGAAAGCTGCCACTCAGGTTGATAGGGTTGTTAAGAAGGCATATGGTGTGTTAACGTTTATTGGTAGAGGGAATGAGTTTTGGAACCATGAAGTCATATTGCAGCTGTACAAAACTCTGGTGCAGTTGCATTTGGAGTATTGCGTATAGTTCTGGTCACCGCATTGTAGGAACAAATGAGGAAGCATTGTAAATGGTTCAGAGGAGATTGAGGGCTTGAGGCTGTTTTTGTTCGAAGAAGGTTGAGATGTTTAATTGAGACATTTAATATAATCAGAGTTAAGTAGGGTAGACAGTGAGAGCCTTTTTTCCTATGGTGATGGCCAGCACGAGGGTACATAGCTTTAAATTGAGGGGTGATAGATATAGGCCAGGTATCAGAGGTAGTTTCTTTACTCAGTAATAGAGGCATGGAACACACTGCCTTCAACAGTGGTAGACTCGCCAAGTTTAACAGCATTTAAATGGTCATTGGATAGGCATATGGATGAAAATGGGATAGTGTAGGATAGATGGGCTTTAGATTGTTGCACTGAACTGTGAAACCATCGAGGGCCTCAGGGTCTGTACTGTGCTGTAATGTTCTATGTTCTAAGGATTTATATTTTAGGTTAAGATTTTGGGCTATGGAAGTTCATGGTCAGAATGTTGGCTATCAACAGACTCTGCAAAATTATTGTAGATCAATGCACAGGTACAAAAATATGGGAACGTACTTGAAGGTTGGTTTCAATTTCAAAGAAGAGCATAAAGTCTTTTTTTTTCCCTAGGTGGACCTCTGGGAGACCGTCAGTTTATTACAAGATGGAGTCAAAAGTTTTGGTGTGCAAGGTAATGGAATGAATGGTAGTAATTAAACGTTGACTCTTTAGTGTTTTCTCCATAGGATGTGAACATGGCTGGAAAAGGCAGCATTTATTCCCTATCCGTAATTACCCTTGAGTCAGTGGTTACAAGCTATTGTCTTCAAACAGGCCGTTCGACACACCATATCTGTGGTGACCATGATGCCATTATAAACTAAGCTCATCTACCTGCACATGGCCTGTATCCTTCTATTCATTGCCTCTTCGTGTCTATACAACTGCCTGTAAACATCACTAATGTATCTGCTTCTGCCACTTCCTCTGACAGCACTTTGTAGGCACTGACCACTCTCTCAAATTTTGTTTTTAAATAAATACAATCTCCCTTTTTAAACTTTACCTCCCATAATAACTTTAACCTCGGCTCCCTCGTGTATTTGAGATTTCCACCCTGAAAAAAAGACTCCTATCCTCCTGAAGAAGGGATTATGCCCGAAACGTTGATTCTCCTGTTCCTTGGATGCTGACTGACCTGCGCTTTTCCAGCAACACATTTTCAGTTCCTATTGGTCATCTTGCAACTTTTATTCCGTGACTTAGTTGAGGAACCAATACTTTATTATTCACTCCTGTTGCAAATACTTTGCATTCAGGGGATATAATGCCAATAATTTCATCATTATCATCTTTTGAGGTGCCTTTAGTCCCTAAAGCTTTAACATTCAATTTTTTCCTGTAAATTTGCGCGCACACATTCCACTTTTGTGGGAAAAAAAATCCTGACCCCTCCCAATCAATTGTCTTTGTGGCATAAGGCAGCCAGGTACCAAGATGTTGAAATAGTTTTGTTTATGTAACTTCAACTCCTCCTTCCAGACATGGCTAACTGCTTTCAATTCCTTTTATTACAGTTTGTCCTTGTCCCTTAACAGTTTATTTCAGACAGTTAGTGCTGCTTCTATCAATCCATGAACAGTTAAGGTGATTAAGTTTTCATGATCACACCACTGGATATTACCACCTTTTGGGAGTGCATTAGGGGTTGTGGAGCTGAAGGAGATTACAGAGATATTTGCAAACGAAGATGAGAATTTTAATATTCAACTTGTTCATATTCTGTACAGTTACCTGGACACTTTGTTTCAGGAGGCAGTCACACCTGGGAGATAAAGTAATTCACATCCAGTTAGTGATCAGAGTGTGACTGTAAGTGAGGCAGGTAGGGGGAACCTGAGTTCAGGAGCCTCAGCCCTTGACTCCAACAGGTATGAGATTCTTGCTCCCTGTACGGATGAGGAAAAGGGCTCTGGACAGGATGAACCTGCTGACCACGGCACCATGGTGCAGAAGGCCATTCAAGAGGGGGGAGCTAATAGACAAGTAGTGGTTATAGGGGATTCTATAATTAGGGGGACAGATAGTATCCTTTGCGAGCTGGATCGGGAGTCTCGCATGGTGTGTTGCCTGCCCGGTGCCAGGGTGCGAGACATCTCCGACCGGCTTGAAAGGATATTGGAGCGGGAGGGGGAGGATCCAGTTGTTGTGGTCCACGTTGGGACTAACAA
>NC_057738.1:985493-1009034 GCF_004010195.1 Chiloscyllium plagiosum | reverse complement strand
GAGGAACGGCTGAGGATCCTGTGATTGTATTCATTGGAGTTTAGAAGATTAAGGGGAGATCTAATAGAAACTTACAAGATAATACATGGCTTGGAAAGGGTGGACGCTAGGAAATTGTTTCCGTTAGGCGAGGAGACTAGGACCCGTGGACACAGCCTTAGAATTAGAGGGGGTAAATTCAGAACAGAAATGCGGAGACATTTCTTTAGCCAGAGAGTGGTGGGCCTGTGGAATTCATTGCCACAGAGTACAGTGGAGGCTGGGACGCTAAATGTCTTCAAGGCAGAAATTGATAAATTCTTGATGTCACAAGGAATTAAGGGCTATGGGGAGAATGCGGGTAAGTGGAGTTGAAATGCCCATCAGCCATGATTGAATGGCGGAGTGGACTCGAGTAAGTGGGGTGAAATGCCCATCAGCCATGATTGAATGGCGGAGTGGACTCGATGGGCCGAATGGCCTTCCTTCCGCTCCTATGTCTTATTGTCTTATGGTCTTATGTACTGGGCCTTGCTAGACTCCAGCCAGAACTAAGAGCGTAAAATCCTGTTGTTTAATATAACCCAACATGGAGATTTCAATGTAACATTGACTAACTATAAACCCTATCCCCCTTTACTTGCAAACTTCATTTCTTCCATGCGTGGTATCCTCACTGGCTATGATAGCTTGCTCCACGGATGATGTGCTGCTTTCGGGAGGTAAGGCAGATGCCCCTTCTTGAGGCCTTCTGGTGATAGGCATTCCCAACACATGGGAATGTGGCTTGACGAGTGGTCTTGCATGCAATCTTTCAAGCAGTCATTAGAAGAGTCAAAGAGGGAAGAGGTCACTAATTCATTCAGTCAATTTCTTCCTGGCCACGTACCAAAGCACATTTCATGTCATTGCCTAGAACTTGTAATACATTCTGTTTAAAAGGAAGTTATGAATCATATTCAGCTTGTTGCTACCTCAAGAAACATATAAGCTTATTAAAGAAGAATCAATTAGCCCAGATGTCCAGAAGAGAATCAGAGATGCTCCTTTCAGGGTGACCAAGTTCTAGCCTAGAAATGCATCATGATTGACAAGTGGATGTTTGCACTGTAATGGCATAATCCCATATCCTACATCATCCAGCAGTTGGTCAGCGTGATGTTGACATGTTCTCATCCTGGGTCTGATGGGAGAAACTACGACCAGAGAGCATAGTCTCAGAATAAAAGGGCTCCAATTTAAGGCAAATACATTAGGGCAATAAAATAGAATGCAGAACATAGTGTTACAGCTACAGAGAAGGTTCAGAGAAACATCCATATTATGAGCAGTCTGTTCATAAGCCTGAGAATAGTGAGAAAGAAGCTGTTCTTAAATCTGACAGAATTGTGTGCAACTAATATTTTGAAGAGATTGAATGGTTGGAGTCTAACTTGATAGTTACATTTCTGACAGAAATTGGCTTTCAACACAATTGCCTACAATTAGTAGGAATGGAAGGATCCTAATTTTGAATGACTCAAATATACATAAGGTAGACTGGAAGACCCTTCAATGGGGCATCAGCATAGTCCAGCCTAGAGCTAACAAAGGAATGGATGAAAATTCCCACATGAGGACAAAGAACAGAAGTGGTCCATTAAGTCCCTCAAGCCTTCTCTGCCATTTGGTATGACTGTGGCTGATCTCTTCTTGGTCCCAACTACACTTTCCAGCCTGTTCTCCACTAACTCTTCTACCCATTACTAATTTAAAAATCTGTATCTCCTCAAATTTTATTTAGTGTCCCAGCATCCACTGCTTTCTGGGATAGTGAATTTCACAGATTCATAATCCATTGAGAGAAATCATTTCTCCTCATTTCAATTCTAAATATGCTGCCCCTTATTCTAAAACTGTAACATCACATTCCTGATTGCTCTCACAAGGAAACATCCTTTGTTGTCTGCTTTGCCAATCCCCAGTGGCATCTTTTTATTCTTCAATTCAATCTCCTCACCTCTCCTAAAGACAGTAAAATCCAAACTTCACAACCTCTCTTCATAAGACAAGTCCTTCATCACTGGATTTGATCTAGTGTACGTCCTCTGAACTGCCTCCAAAGCAGCTGCATTCTCCTTAAATAAAATTGTATACAATACTCCAGGTGTGGTCTCATTAATATCTTGTACAATTGCAGTAAACTTCCTACTTTTATACTCTCTTAGCAATAAATCCCAAAATTCTGGTGAAACAGCATTCTGTGTTTTCATGTATGAAGATATCCAAATCCCTTTGCAACAAAGCAATCTGAGGTTTCTTTCCATTTAAGGTAACAGGTTGCCTTTCTGTTCCTCTGACTGAAGTGGATAACTCTTCACTTATCCATTTTAAATGTGATCCACTATTGCTTGGTCTTGCAGCAACCACCAAAAGAAAGCAACCCCTCTGAACCTTTGTCTGGCTGTAAGAAAATGTTGTTAATTTTGGCAGTAGACAGACAACAGTATTTTGGGCAGCCATTTGAGTCCGTAGAGTGCAATATTCTTTTCCTGAAAATGTTCTCTTTCATTGCCATATTCTTTTCCTGTCTTGCTAGCTGGTCTTTATACTTTGCTGTGATTTTTTTAAAAATCAAACTTGCAGTCGTTGTTCTCCTCCATAGCCATAAAAATGATCTTCTGCCTGTTGGAGCATAGTAAAGGCTGATGCATCTTAATTTTTGTATTAATTGCCACCTTAGGTTTCTGAGCAGTAGTCATATCCTTTTGTTCCCAACTACTAATAAAAACTAAAAGAGCAAAATTGGTTTGTGGGGTGTGACTGCTTCCTGGATTTATTAGTCTGGCTTTTGTTCCCCATTCTGCCATTTTTAATCTTGACCCTTTGATGCCACTAGGTGAAACTGCACAATTGTTGAGCAGTAATACTTAATGTTTGTTTGTAGAATGAATAGCCATTGTTCAAAATAATTATTGGATGAGAGCTGCAAATCTTTGGTATTGGGAAAATCAGACCCTGCATTGGGAAAGCAACTATCCAAATCAAAACTCCCTCCCCCGGTTATACTCTTTTCTAACCTCTTCCATTGAGCAGAAGATGCAGAATGTTTGAATACATGTGTCAACAGATTCAAGAACAGTGCTTCCCTACTGTTATCAAACTTCTGAATGGACACCTCAAATGTTCATGTTGATCCCCCACTCCCCATTACTCTGAGCTCCATATGGTAGGATCTGCCTGTATAGCACAAAATAACGTTTTTCTTACTGTATCGCTACATAACAATAAATCAAACTGATAAAAGACCAAAAAGAATTCCTGCCTCAGGCAACTGTCTGTATGGAGTTTGCGCATTCTCCGTGTCTGCGTGGATTTCCTCTGGGTGCTCCGGTTTCCTCCCACAGTTCAAAAATGTGCAGGTTAGGTGAATTGGCCATGCTAAATTGCCCGTAATGTTAGGGGAAGGGGTAAATGTAGGGAATGGGTCTGGGTGGGTTGCTCTTCAAAGAGTCGGTATGGACTTGTTGGGGCCAAAGGGCCTGTTTCCACACTGTAAGTAATCTAAAAAAAATCTAATCTTAAAAAAAAGTTTAGGCATACAGCAGTAAAAATATTCAAAACCTGCATTCTGCTATTTTGAGCTCTCCATCGCATATGACTAATTTATGGAAGAGAGAATGCAAAATGATCAGTTTATATTGAACTGGGTCAAATTGGAGAGCATAATCCTGAGAAATACTCTGATGTACTCCATATGGTATGATCTGCCTATGGAATTATAGGATGCACAACTGTTTTTATTTGGAAATTACAAACATAATTGAAATCATCTTCCTATTGCTTCATTGCGTGGAATGCAGTCAAAGCTGACTATCAGTACTCTAAAGCGATGTCTGAATAGGAATCATAGCTAATGTATCTATGAGACTATGCTGTCACCATTTTCATGAAACTTTAGAAGAAAATGCCTTGCATACAACACAAGTAATTGTCATTTGATATGTGTAGTTACACAGCAAATAACTATCACCTTAGTGAGAAACTTCCATTAGCTTGCTTCCCTAAAGATTGGAATTCTGACTTGGGTTTCAGACATGGCACATCTTAAAATTGACTCCAGGTTTGTGTCCATGAAGTACAAGCAGTGCTTCTGTTTTGTTGATGGTTACTGAGAAATTTGATTTATGCTGTGATCGCTGTCTTTGCTTTCCATCCATTGTCATTGGATATTGTTTGCCTTCAACCATAATGTGGTTGTTTGTGGATTTAATTACTAGGTGTGATTGCTTTTGCTAGGCTGGTGCAACTCTGTCAAAGATAGTACCTCTGATCTCTATACATTATCTTCGTGTGCTGAAATCTAATGTTCTTATCCATGTAATCAATCAGTAACCAATGAAATAAAGTGCACACAGGTCAAAACAGATTTGTATCTAGTTCAAATTAAGTACTTTGAGATGTGTAAGCAAGTAAAATTTCATTAAAGTATGATTTGCCTTTTTCCTCAAGAATTCTTCAATGTGCATGACTCAGCATTGAGAATCTTGACTAATGCAAGACTTGGCATCATTGGAAGGAAGTATATTTATGCTATCTTCAGCATTCTAACATTTTCAATTGAATTAGTTAAGGTTTTCTGGCTCAGCATTTTCACAACACAAAAAGATGGAAAATAGAATATCTTGTGCTTTTTCCACCCAAGGAGGAAATATCTCTCTATTTAGTGTCTCAAGTTGGTTAGAATACAAATGTAGGAAGATGGTGCAAAGATTATGCTAATTTTTTGAAGATTGATGTTTAATTGGAGTTAGATTGCAAGGACTTGTGTACTTCTGTTTCTAAAATATGGCCTCTCAAATTAACAGAAGTTAATGCAACTACAATTCTCGTCATAATTCTGAAAGGACTGCTGTCTGTCGGTAAAAAGAAAGGAAAAAAGGTGAAAATATACTTTGACTCTACATTTGATGTCCTGAACACAACCAAATTGGTATATGGCAATGAGAAACTACTGGCAAGTTAAAATTTTTACATGGTTCTCAAAGCTGCATGATGTGGTGATGGGAGATGTAAATTTGGTGAATGTCATCTTGTTTAATATACCTGCAAATCTCATCTATTACTTGAATTGCAGGATTTGGTTGGGTCTCCTATTGAATCTCAATTGAAGAGCACGCACCTGGCCTCAAATAAGGTAGGGAAGCATCATAAATCTCAAATTTATTTCAAGTACAGTAATTCATCAAACCTATTAAAAGCAAAACATTGGCTTCAGGGTTTTATAAAGCAAAAAATATAAGGGAGAGACAGTATAATTATAGACCAGTTAGCATGATATCGTTGGTGGGGAAATGCTGGAAGAAAGTGAGGACCGCAGATGCAGGAGATTGGAGTTGAGAATGTGGTGCTGGAAAAGCACAGCAAGTCAGGCAGCATTTGAAGAGCAGGAGAATCAACGTTTTGGGCATAAGCCCTTATTGTTAAGAGTGCAACAACTGAGCATTTGCAAAGTGGTGACGGAATCTGTCCAAGTCAGCATGAACTCACCAAAGGGAAATCATGCTTAACAAATCTTCTGGACATTTTTGAGGATGTGATGAGTACAGTGGGGAAGAATCAGTGGATATTGTGTATCTGGATTTCAGATTTGACTTTCAAAAGGCTTTTGACAAGGTTTCACACTAGGTTAGTAAGTAAAATTAAGCTTAGGTAATGTATTGATGTGACTAGAGAACTGGTCGGCAGACAGAAAGCAGAGATTTGGAATAAATGGGTTCAGGGTAGTAGACAGAGATGAATGGGTTACCACAGGATTGAGTGCTGGGGCCCCAGCTGTTCACAAAGTACATTAACAATTTGGATGGAGGAATTGAATGCAATAGTCCTAAATTTGGAGATGACGCTAAGCTGGGTGGCAGTATGTGCTGTGAGGAGGATGCTAAGAGGCTGCCGGGTGACTTGGACAGAATGGCTGAGTGGGCAAATACTTGGCAAATGCAATATAATGTGGATAAATGTGAGGTTATCCACTTTGATGGCAAAAACTGGAAGACAGACGATTACCTGAATGGCAGTTTAGGAAAAGGTGAGGTGCAGTGAGACCTGGATGTCCTGGTGGAACAGTCGCTGAAGTTTGACATGCAGGTGCAGCAGGCAGTGAGGTAAGTTAATGACATCTTGGACTTCATAACAAGAGTACCTCCCTATAGGCATAGGGATGTCTTGCTGTAGTTGTACAGGGCCTTGGTGAGACCACATGTTGAGTACTGAGAGAGATTTTGATCTGCTGGTCTGAAGAAGTACATTCTTGCTATTGAGGGAGTCCAGCAAAGGTTCACCAGACTAATTCCTGGGATGGCAGGACTGACGTTTGAGGATGGACTGGATTGACTGGGCTTGTACTCACTGGAATTTAGAAAAATGAGTGGGGATGTCAGAGCAACATCGAATCCTGATGGGTTTGGACAGGTTAGATGTGGGAAAAATGTTCCCAATGTTGTGCAAGTCCAGACCTAGGGATAATAGTCTAAGAATAAGGTTTCAACCTTTCAGCACGAAGATGAGGAAGAATTTCTTCCCTCACTGTTGTGAACCTGTGGAATTCTTGACTAGAGAAAACTGCTGGGGCTGGTTTGTTAGATACATTCGCGAGAGAGCTGGATGTGGCCCCTGTGGCAAGAGTGATCAAGGGGTTTGGAGAGAAAGTTGGAGTGGTATTGAAATTGCATGATCAGTCATTATCATACTGAATGGTAGTGCAGGCTTGAATGGCTGACTCCTGTACCTATTTGTATATTTCCAAAACATCGAATGTATAATCATTTATTTGTATTTTCAATATCTTGTTGTCTATTCACAGCCCGTAAAGCCATATAGTACAAAACCCTTTGGCCAACTCATCCAGGCTGACTGTTTTCTAAACTGAGCTAATCCCATTTGCCTGTGTTTGACCTACAACCTTCTAATTTTTTTCCTCTCGATGGACTTGTTCAAATATCTTGTGTTTAGTTAAACCTGGCTTTATCACTTCCTCTGGCAACTCCAGCCTCTGTGTGCAAACGTTGCACCGCAGTTCCCTTTAAATCTTTCCCCTCACTTTAAATTTATGCCATCTAGTTTTGGATCCACTTACCCTAGGGAAAATACCTTGGGCATAGATAAGATGAATAGCCCTCATGATTTTATAAATCTCAGTAAGATGACTACTCTGCTCCAATGTGAAAATGTCCCATTCTATCCAGCTTCTCCTTGCAACACAAACCCTCCAGTCTAGGTAATCGCTTTTGCATTCTTTTCAATTGAATAACATCCTTCCTACAGCAGGATGACTAGAATTGTTTGCATGAAAAATAAGTCGCTGGAAAAGCGCAGCAGGTCAGGCAGCATCCAAGGAGCAGGAAAATCGACGTTTCGGGCATAAGCCCTTCTTCAGGAAGGGCTTATGCCCAAAACGTCGATTCTCCTGCTCCTTGGATGCTGCCTGACCTGCACTTTTCCAGCAACACATTTTTCAGCTCTGATCTCCAGCATCTGCAGTCCTCACTTTCTCCTAGAATTGTTTGCATTCAGTACAACAAATGTGGCCTTAGCAATGTCTTGTAGAGCTGTAACACAATGTCCCATTCCTGTACTCTGTGCTCAGACTGATGATGGAAAGTGTGCCAAGCACTACCTTTCATCGCCCTGTCTACCTGTGACACCACTTTCAAGGAACTAGATCTCTCTGTTCGTTAACACTTACACAGTTCATGGTAGGTGTTATAGGTAAGTAGTATCATGAGTTATCTGCCCAAAATGCAACACCACACATTTACGTATTTA
This sequence comes from Chiloscyllium plagiosum, assembly GCF_004010195.1. Classification (NCBI taxonomy): domain Eukaryota; kingdom Metazoa; phylum Chordata; class Chondrichthyes; order Orectolobiformes; family Hemiscylliidae; genus Chiloscyllium; species Chiloscyllium plagiosum. Next base: position 1,001,252 of record NC_057738.1, on the reverse strand, counting down.
ACTTAAACTCCCATCTACCAATTCTCAGTCTGCTGGCCCAGTTGATCAAGATCTCATTGCACTGTTAGCTAATTACCTTTGCTGCCCACTATACCACCAATTTTGGTGTCATTCACAAACTCACCAACCACGCTGCCTATATTTTCATCCAAATCACTTTACATAAATGACAAACTATGGTGGACCCAGCACTGATCCTTGCAGCTCACCGCTGGTCATAGATCTCCATCTGAGCAATAACCCCCTACCACTACATTGTCTCCTAGCATCAAACCAATTTTGTATCCAATTGACTCGCTGTCCCTGGATCCCATGTGATCTAAATTATTAACCAATCTACCATGCAGGACCTTGTCAAAGACTTTGCTAAAGTCCATGTAAATAATGTCTACCACTCTGCCTTCATCCATCTATCTTGGTCACTTCTTCAAAAAAGCTCAAACAACTTTGTGAGGCATGATTTCCCAAGCACAAATACCTTCTCCACAGTTATCTTTTCACCCGACAAAACCACACCACTCACATGTACACCAAGGACAAAAAAACTAGAGAAACTTGGCATTCTCACCAGTAGTAGCGAAGCCCACTCTAGCACCACGTTATCGCTGTGGACCACAACTTTTCAAACCACACCCTTCGACCAGAAGAGATTGAAGTCCTGAGAAGGGGTCTCAGTTTCTACCCCACCACCAAAATGGACTGTTTGGTTCTTGCAGTAGACACTGAGGAATTGATCAGCCAAATGAGACTCCGGGAATTCTTTCAAGGTGCCAGCAGTGATCCCAACAAGCCCACTGATGAACTGGAACAGTCATCTCAGGAATCTGTAGAGGAGCGACTAAAGGAGGAGTCAACTTGGACCCTACTGGAGGGCTGCTGCCCTGAGCTTGACATGTATGCTCAAACAGTCAGGAAATATATAAATGCTAGGTTCATCAACTGTACCCACAAGGTAGAGTAAGACAACACCCGTTCACAACGCAATGCCATCCATACTCTCAAAACTTATCACAACATTGTCATCAAACCTGCAGATAGAGGAGGAGGAGCCATCGTCATTCAGAATAGAACTGCAAGAAAGTATACTGACAACTGAACAACTAGGAACACTACAGGTAACTACCCCGGCTGATCCAACCAAACAGCACACTTGTGAACTAAACACATTGATCAGGACTTTGGATCCAGTCTTTTAGAGTTCCCTAGGTGCCCACATCCCACATACTTCTCACGTAGGAGACTTCAGCTGCCTTCCAAAGATACACAAAGCCAATACACCAGAACGTCCCAGTGTATCAGGCAATGGGACCCTGTGTGAGAATCTCTACAGCTTTATGGAAGGCCGTTGGTTCAATGGTTAGCACTGCTGCCTCACAGCACCAGGGACCTGGGTTCAAATCCTGTCTCGGGCAACTGTCTGTGTGGAGTTTGCACATTCTCCCCGTGTCTGCGCGGGTTTCCTCCGGGTGGTCCGGTTTCCTCTCAAAATCCAAAGATGTGCAGGTCAGGTAAATTGGCTGTGCTAAATTGCCCATAGTGTTAGGTGTATTACCCAGAAATGGGTCTGGGTGGGTTACTCTTTGGAGGGTCGGTGTGGACTGGTTGGGCCAAAGGGCCTGTTTCTATACTGTAAGAAATCTAATCTAATCCTGAAACCCATTGTACAGCGGATTCCCCAGCTTCTGTTACGACACTACGGATTTCTTACAGAAACTCAGCACCCACGGACCAGTCGAATCGGGAACATTCCTCGTCACAATGGAAGTTTACACTACACCAGCATCCCCCACAATGACGGCATCGCGGCAATAGCCTTCGTACTCAACACCAACAACTGCCAATCTCCAAACACCATCCTACAACTCATCCGATTTATCCTCGATCACAACGTCTTTACCTTTGACAACCAATTCTTTATCCAGACACATGGAACAGCCATGGGGACCAGATTTGCTCCCCAATATGCCAACATCTTCCTGCACAGGTACGAACAAGACTTATTTTCTACACAGGACCTCCAACCAACATTATACACCAGGTACATTGATGACATTTTTTTACTCTGGACCCATGGCGAGGAATCACTGATCAAACTACACAGTGATATCAACAAGTTTCATCCCACCATCATGGACTACTCTCTACTATCTGTCTTGTTCTTGAACTCTGCATCTCCATCAAGGATGGATGCCTCAGCATGATACTCTACCACAAACTTACAGACAACCTCACAATGCTTCCACTCAACATATTAAAACAACCATCCCCTATGGACAAGCCCTATGCGAACACCAGATCTGTTCAGATGAGGAGGAACGTGACAGGCACCTGGAAGTACTCTGGGATGCCCTCATAAGAACGGGGTACGATGTTCAACTCATCGACCACCAGTTCAGATGTGCTACAGCAAGCAACCGTAATGACCTCCTCAGGAGAAAGACACGTGCTGCAACTGACAGGGTACCCTTTGTTGTCCAGTACTTCCCAGGAGCCGAAAAATGACGCCATGTTCTTCGTGACCTGCAACACGTTATCAGTGAGGATGAGTACCTCACCAAGACCTTCCCCACACCTCCACTGCTTGCCTTTAAACAGCCACTAAACCTCAAACAGATCATTGTTTGCAGCGAGCTGCCCGGCCTTCAGGACAACTCCAGGACAAGCCCTGTCATGGTAGCCGCTGTAAGACGTGTCAGTGTGCGGACATGGACGCCATCATTACACGTGGGAACACTCCCACCTTATATGTGGCAGGTACTCGTGCGACTCAGCCAACATTGTCTATCTCATACACTGCAGGCAAGGATGCCCTGAGGGATGGTACGTCGGTGAAACTGAGCAAAGGCTACGGCAACGGATGAATGGATACCGCACAACAGGAGTGTTCCCTCCCAGTTGGGGAAAACTTCAGCGGTCCAGTTTTACCTCGAACCTTCAGGTGACCATCCTCCAAGGCGGACTTCAGGACAGGCAGCAGCGAAAAGTGGCCAAGCAGAGGCTGATAGCTAAGTTCCGTACCCGTAGGGAGGGCCTCAACTGGGACCTTGGATTCATGTCACACTATAGGTGACCACACACACACACACACACACACTCCTGTGCACACGCATAAATACAGACATACAGATGCACACACTCCCACATGAATCCTTTCACAGACTTAGACCACTTTACACTCACACACACATATACACTCTCTCTCACAGACACTCCACGACACTCACAACCCCCCCCCCCCCTCCAACCCCAGGCACGCACACAGACACTCTCACACTCCTACAGATATACACTCCCCCACTCTCACCTGTATCCTCTGAGGCTTAGACTACTTTACACACACTCAATTTTAGTGTTCTGTTTATTCTTGCATTTGGGATGCGGGCATAATTACCTGACCAAACATTTATTGCACAACCTTAATTGCTGTTGATTGAAGGTGGTGGTGGTGGAGTATCCCTTGAATAGCTGCAATCCAGGAGAGGCAGGGAATTCTATAATTTTTACCCAGTGTGAGTGAAAGAATAATGTAGTTCCAAGTCAGAGTACTGTGTGGTTTAGAGGGGAGCCTGTAAGTGATGGCTTTCCCATTCACCTGCTGTCCTTTTTTCTTTTAGGTGGCGGTGGTTGTAGATTTGGAAATTGCTGTTGGGCGGAGTCTTGGTGAACTGATGCAATGCATCTTGTAGATGTGCACATCTGCTATGGTGCATGATTGTAGAAGGTTAAAATTGAAAGTGGCAGCTGGGGTTTCAATCCAGCAGTTGTTATGAAGCTGAAAAAGTGTATGGTCACTTTGGGACAAGTGACTTTTCTGAGCTGACCGCATGAGTCTGTGATTAGCTGACAGGTGCAGAGAATTAATAATATGTAGCAATTGGCTTGGGGTTGTGCTTTGATGTTAAGGCAACTGGATTTGAATTTAACACATTAATTAAATTATGCCCAGGATACCAAAAACCAATTGAATTTGAATTTATTGTATTAACAACATCAGCCCAATGAGAGGGTAAGATGTTGAGGGTGTAAAAAGAAAGGCAGTTTTCAAAATTGGTTAGAGCTAACTGCCCATCGAACCAGAGAGTACATGCCATCTGAAAGGGGCTCTCAAAAGAAATCTCTTAGAAGGCATCATCTATTAAAGGTATCAAGAAACTTAATACAAAGATATTCACAGTAAAAAGGAGAAGACAGCAGAATTGGAAGGAACCAGCAGATTCTGAACACCAGAAGGGAGACAGCATAAGAGACTGTATGGACTTTGGGAGAACAAGTTGACTTACTGTTTAATAATTGTGTTGGGGTCAGATGGTGGTTAGTTAAGAAAAAGGCAGCTTGGGTTTGTTAATAGTTCTTGTTTAGTGCTCACTGTTAGAGATCTGAGGAGTCATGAGCGATGTTGTGCAATCACCAATACATGTTCTCACTTCTGGCAATTAACATGGCGGGAAGTTCACAGAAATATTGTAAGATTGTTCAGTCCAGGACTTTATACTGGAATCTCCTATATTGGAGTTTTTGTACCTGAGATGATTGACCTTCAACTAACCCAACATCGTGCTTTTTTAAAGGCATGACTCCTACCTTGCAGAGCATACTCTCTTGGACTCTGATTTAAATTTTGAGGGCTGCTTGATTGCATACTAAGTCAAATACTACCAGAGATAAATGACAGCCATGCTGTGGAAATCAGAATGGTGGCTCATCCAGGAGATTCAAACAAATAAGTAATGGCCTGGCTGTACGGAAGATTCAAAGTGCAGGAATACCTGGGATGCTTACCAATTAGTTTTCCCTGTGTTTGTGTGTTGGCACATATCTGTTTTAGGGGTGTGTCTCTAGCACCACATGTGGCTAAATTGTACAAGAGCTGAAGTGAAGTGGAAGCATCAGAACCAGACAGATGTTTGTCACAATCCATGTAACTCCGGGATATGTTGTTTTCTTGATGCTTGGGTAAATGATGTCAGAGTAGCTGTAGGACTTTGGGGGTGAGTGAAAATACAGTTGTCATGGTCCAATTTTGTACTGATAAGAGAAGGCAGAAGAGATCCGAATCAGGTTCTGAAAGCTAATTTCAGGAAGTTGTGATTTCTTTTTAAAAGCATGTTGAACAACAGTCTGTTGGTTACTCCCACTGCCATCTGCTCATGTGTAGGAATAGACCGATTTAAGCATGTGGCCTAAGAATTGGTATAGGAATGAGTGCATCAAATTGGATCATCAGAACTGATTGTAGAGTAGTTGGGACCTGTGTGGCCACGATGTATCTTGGGTTGGGGAGATTTGCGAGAACTATTGTGTTGAGTTTATTGCAACAAACTTTTTAATACATAAAAACTGAAGGACTTGTGGATGCTGTAACTGAGAAGCAAAAGCAGAAGTTGCTGGAATAGCTCAGCAGCAAAACTGAAGAGAATGGAGTTAACATTTCGGGTCCTGTGACCCTTCCTCAGAACCCAATGAGTTTTTTTAGAATTGATTAAAAGTCATTGGAACTGCTGTATACTAACCATTTCAGATCGCAATATGTTGTTACAATCCAAAAAACAATACCCATTGAAATTTGACCGTAAATGGTTTTTGCGGGAGGTAGCAAAATGCTTAGAGTCACAAAGGTCTGCAGCACAGAAGGAGGCCTTCGGCCATCGAGTCTGCACTGGTCCAAACTAGCTATCTAACTATTCGAATCCCATTTTCGAGCTTTTAGCTAATGACCTTGCCTTGCCTTGGCATTGCAAGTGCACATTTTAAGTACGAAATTGTTGAGGGTTTCTGCCTCTATCAGCTTTCCAGATTCTCACCACCCTCTGGGTGAATTCTTTCCCCACCCTCTCAACCTCTCAAACTCTGTCTCTTCTACCTACATTATCTGTGCCCCACACAACCTATTTATCCCCATCATGTCCCCTCTCTGTTCCAAGGAAAACAACCATAGGAAATCCATTCTCTCTTCATAACTGAAATTCTCCAGTCCAGACAACATCCTGTTAAATCTCCTCTGCACCCAGTGTAATGTAGATTCCAGAAATGCAATCACTATTCCAGCTCTGGCCTTACTGAAATTTTTATACAGCTCCAGCATGATGTTGCTACTGTTTAAACTCTTTGCCTCCAGTAATAAATGATTTGGAGATGCCAATGTTGGACTGGGGTGTACAAAGTTGGACTGTGGGCGGCACGGTGGCACAGTGGTTAGCACTGCTGCCTCGCAGCGCCAGAGACCTGGGTTCAATTCCCGCCTCAGGCGACTGACTGTGTGGAGTTTGCACGTTCTCCCCGTGTCTGCGTGGGTTTCCTCCGGGTGCTCCGGTTTCCTCCCACAGTCACAAAGATGTGCAGGTCAGGTGAATTGGCCATACTAAATTGCCAGCGCTGCTCCTTCATTAGGTGGTTGTGGAGTATAAGATCGTAAGACAGAATTTATAGCAAAAGTTTACAGTGTGATGTAACTGAAATTATCTATTGAAAAAGACCTGGATTGTTTAAGTCTCCCATCATTTTGAATGGGCATGTTGGTTTCAGTTCTTTCACATGTAAATCGCAAAACTACTTTTAAAAGGTACATTCTCAAGTGAACTTTAACAATTGGTGTCATGTCGGCCCAGATAATATATTGATGGTGTTGGCTTCCTGTGAGGCTGTCTTTGCCACAATGGTCAGACTGATTCTAATCTAAAAAACTGGATTTCCAGAATATTACATGGATTCATGCAGTTTTTGAGCAAAGTAAAATGTAATTCTGCAAGTACAAACCCACCCCATAAACTTTTGTGTGTTTGTGTGGGGGTGGGGAGGGTTATGTGTGTGTGTGTGTGTTCGAGTGTCTGTGTGTGTGTATATAGTGCAATGGGGTCACCTGTCATGTGACTTTAAGCCAAAGCCCTGGTTGAGGCCATCCCCATGGGTACCGAACTTGGCTATCTGCCTCTGCGCGGCTGCTTTTCGTTGTTGCCTGTCCCAAAATTCGCCTTGGAAGACGGTCACCCGAAGGCCCGAGGTTACTGCTGCAGTGCTCTGAGTGGGAGGGAGCACTCCTGTCTTTTAATTTGTTCTGCGGTGTCCATTCATCCGTTGCCAAAGCCTCAGTTTGGTTTCACCAATGTACAGTGCCTCAGGGCATCCTTGCCTGCAGTGTATAAGATAGACCATGTTGGCTGAGTCATATGAGTACCTGCAACGTACATGGTGGTATCCATGTCCACACTCTGACACGTCTTGCAGCATCTACTGTGACAAGGTTGTATGGTATTGTCCTGAAAGCCAGGCAGTTAGCTACAAATGATCTGTTTGAGATTTGGTGGCTGTTTAAAGGTGAGAAGTGGAGGTGTGGGGATGGTCTTGGTGAGGTGCTCATCCTCATTGATAATGTGTTGCAGGCTGCGAAGAACATGTAGTTTTTCGGCACCTGGGAAATATTGGACAGCAAAAGGTACCCTGTCGGTGTCTGCCTCCTGAGGAGGTCAAACAGACCTATGCCCTCACTCCTTTACACTCACTCACATACACACACCCTCTCACAGAAACTCATCACCCCCACACCCACCCCGCCCAACACACACACCCATATGCACACATACACATGGTTGTGGGGTGAATTTGTACTTGCAGAATTACATTTTACGTTGTTCAAAATCTGCATGAATCCATGTAAGATTCTCTAAATTTGTTCTTTAGATTAGAAGCAGTCTGACCATTGTGGCAGGGAAACTCACACCTACATTATCTGGGCCAACATGATACCAATTGTTAAAGTTCACTTTTTTAAAAAGAAATTTTGCAAATTACATATGAAAGAACTGAAACCAACATGGTCATTTTAAAAGATTAGAGACTTAACAAGCAATCCAGGTCTTTTTCAATGTATAATTTCAGTTACATCACATTGTAAACTTTTGCTATAAATTCTGTGTCTTACGATCTTATTCTCCACAACCACCTGATGAAGGAGCAGTGCTCTGAAAGCTAGTGCTTCCAAATATATAGACCTGTTGGACTATAACCTGGTGTTGTGTAATGCAGTAAAATAACATGTGGAGGAGCCAGTGTTGGACAGGGTTGGAAGAAGGTAAAAATCGCACAACACCAGGTTACAGTCCCACAGGTTTATTTGGAAGTACTAGCTCTCAGAGCTGCTCCTTCATCAGGTAACTAGTGGGGCAGAATTTCTAGCAAAAGGTCATAGTGTCATGCAACTGAAATGATATGTTGAACAAACTTAGATTGCTGTTAAGTCTTTCAGCTTTTAGAATGGGTTGCAAGTTTTGGTTCATTAATATGTAAATCCCCTAACTATTAAGTCACATTCTCAAGATAACAACTTTCTGTTTGGGGAAAAAAAAGTGACACCTCAGCTCAGATATTGTATTAAAGATGAGGTTAGAGTCTCTGTATTGCAATCGTGAATCAGACTTTCAAGTCTAAATCATTGTAAGTATTCCCAAAGGAAAAGCCCCAACTGGCCCCAGTTGAAGCCCACTGAACACAGCTTCCAGTCGCACAATGCCAGATTGAGTTTAATCTAGAAAAATGTGAGGTCATGCACTTTGAAAGGTCAAGTACAAGTAGAAATTATACAGTGAATGGCAGAACCCTGAGGAGTATTGATATGCAGAAGGATCTGGGAGTGCAGGTCCACAGAATCACTGAAGGTGGCAGTGCAGGTAGATAAGATAATAAAAAAGGCCTTTGGCATGCTTGCCTTCCTTGGAAGGGGCATTGAGTACAAGGATAGACAAATTATGCTGCAGCTTTAAAAAAACTTTCATTAGGCCACTCTTGGAATGTTATGTACAGTTCTGGTCACCACACCGCCAGAAGGATATCGGTGACTTGGAGAGGGTACGGAAAAGATTTACCAGGATGTTGCCTAGTATGGGGGATTTTAGCTATGAAGAAAGGTTGAATAGACTGGGTTGATTTTTCACTGGAATGCAGGAGTTTGAGGGATTTACTTCATAGAAGTTTTTAAGGTTGTGACTGGCATGGATAGAGTGGAAAGTATGAGTTTGTTTTTCCCCAGGGCAAAGGGGTCAATTACTAGGGACACCGGTTTAAGGTGCAGACAAATAGCAGTATTCAAGAAGCATCTGGGACTATACATGAATAGGAAGGGAGTAGAGGGATACAGATCCTATAAGTGTGGACAGTTTTGCATGGAAGAGCAATATGTTAGTGCAGGCTTGGAGGGCTGAAAGGCCTGTTTCTGTGCTGTACTGCTCCTTGTTCTTTCATTACAGCTTGACCATCATCCTCTGCTTTCTGCTGCTCAACCCATTTCCAAAGTTTCCTTGGATCCGACGGACTCTTAACTTTGGTCTCCCATGTAGGATCTGATCAAAAGCCCGACAGAAGTCCAAGGAGATTCAGTGACGTGTACTGCCATAGTCTACACACCTCTTTGGAAAAACTTCATCAGGGTGGTTAGATGTGGCCTGTCTTTAACAAAACTGTGATGACTATTCTTGAATAATCCCTGCCTCTCCAAGTGCATATTAGTTCTGTCCCTTCGAATTGCCTCCAATAATTTCCCCACCACTAATATTAGACTGACCAGCATGCGGTTTCCTTGTTTATCCTTTGTTCTCTTCCTGAATAACAGTACTATGTTAACTGTCCCCCAGTCCTCTGGCACCTCTCCTTTTGCCAGAGGACTGGGGAGGAATTTTAAATTATCGCCAAGCCTGCTGCTATTTCTTCTCTCTTCTTGTTCAACAGTCTGGGATAAATATTTCATCAAACCCTGGTGACTTGCCTACGCTTAAGCCTGCCAAACCACTCAAGAATCGTCTCTCTGTCTATGCTAATGTTTTTGTTTGTATCGTCATCCTTCTCCCCAATTTCTATACCCACATTGTCCCTTTCACCTAGTGAACACCTACACAAGGTATCTATTGAAATCCCACCTCTGACCTCTGGCTAAACACACACAATTAGCACTTCGGCACTTATGGGCCCTACTGTTTCCCTAATTATCCTTTTCATCCTTGAAGTACTTGAAAAATAATTGAGATTTTCATTTATTTCATCTGCCTATTCATCTTTTCTTGCCCTCTTTTCACTCATAATTTCCTTCTGAGTTTCCTTTGTATGTTTGGTACTCATCCAGGGCTTCTGCTGTTTTGAGTCCTTGATATCTGCCATAAACTGTTTTGTCTGTCTTCAATCCTCTAAATCCTGTGATATCCAGGGTTTGCAGGATGTGTTTCTACCTTTTGATCTATATTGTAACATTTTGGCCCTGTCCTCTCCATCGTTCCTCCTTGAATGTACCTCACTGCTCTGACAAAAAAAAATTACCTGAATTCATCAACTCAGAGTCCACTCTAATTCAAGTCACACCTGATTATATTAAACTTTTTCCTTTTTACCATAACAATCCTGAATCTAATGGATTGCTGACAGCCACGTCCACTCCCCACCTCCATATCCCCAGACCCCTTGTACCAATTGCTGACTTCATTACCTAAAGTGGAGTTCAGGGCCTTCAGTGTACTCGCTTAAATGCATCCAGTGCAGTTTTAAGAATTCTGCTCCCTTTTAAACCTTTCACACAAAAACTATTGCAGTTCATGTTAAGAAGTTTAAATCCTCTATTGTCACTACGCTATTCCAGAACAATGGGTTAGAATGTTAAGGATAAGGGGTAAATCTTTTAGGGTTGAGATGGTGAGAAAACTTTGAGTGAGCCTGTGGAGTTCATGACAAAGTGGTTGAGGCCAAGATTGTGTTCTCCAGGAGGAGGTAGATCCCTTTTAGGGCTAAAGGGGTCAAGTCATTTGGGGGAGGGTGGAATAAGAATATTAATCTTGATGATCAGCCTGATTCTATCAATGGTGGAGCAGGTTCAAGAGGTCAAATGGCCTAGTCCACTATCACTACTCTGAAATTTACCCACGTACCTGCTCTTCTATCTTTCACACCGTCATGCTCCCAGTAATGTGATCTCATTTGCCCCTTATTAGTTTTTAATTTCCTCCCATATGGTTGCATTCCCTCTGACTGCTGGAATAAATTCCCTGATCAAAATTGCAACGCAACCCCTTCTTTAGTTCCTGTCCTGTCTCATCTGAAGACTCCGATGTTGGAATACTGAGCTGCCAATCCTACCCCCTCTGTTTTTTTCCCCTCCCCCAAACTGCTAAGTTAGTTTAAAGCCTCCCCAACAGCACTAGCAAATGTCCCTACATGGATACTGGTCCCATTCCAGTTCAGGTGTAACCTGTTGACTTTGTACTTGTCTCACCAACCATAAAAATAGTCCTGATGTCAAAAAAAATCAAGACCATAAGATTTAGGAGTAGAAACTAGGCCATTCCGTCCATCGGGTCTTCTCCACCATTCAGTCATGGCTGATAAGTTTTTCAACCCTATTCTCCCTCTTTCTTCCCCATAACCCTTGATGTTTCAGAACCTGTCTATCTCAGTCTTAAAATTACTCAATGACCTGGCCTCCACAGCCTTCTGTGGTAGTGAATTCCATAGATTCACCACTCTCTGGCTGAAGAAATCTCTCCTTATCTATGTTGTAAAAGATCTTCACTTTACTCTTTGCTTTCAGGTCCTAGTCTCTCCTACCAATGGAAACATCTTACCAACATATACTTTGTCTAGTATATTCAGTATTCTGTGTGTTTCAATTAGATCCCACCTCCTCCTTCTAAACTCCATCGAGTATAGACCCAGAGACCTCAAATGTTCCTCCATGTTAAGCTTTTCATTCCTGGGGACCATTCTCATGAACCTCGCCTGAATACACTCCAGAGCCAGTACATCCTTCCTGAGATATGGGCCTAAAACTGTGCACATTACTTCAAATGTGGCCTGACCAGAGCTTTACAGAGCCTCAGAAGTACATCCCTGCTTTTATATTCAAGTCCTTTCAAAATAAATGCCATCATTGCATTTGCTTTCCTAACTATTGATTCAACCTGCAAGTTCACCTTGATACAACCCTGGACTAGAACTCCCAAGTCTCTTTGCACTTCAGACTTCTGAATTTTCTCCCCATTTAGAAAACAGTCCAAGCCCCTCTTCTTCCTGTCAAAGTGTCTGACCTCACACTTTCCCACATTGTACTCCATCTGCCAATTCTGGGCCCACTGTCCTAACTTGTCCAAATCCTTTGTAGCCTCCCTGCTGCCTCAAATGCTACTTTCCTTCCACCTATCTTTGTATCATTGGCAAACTCAGCCAGACTGCCCTCAGTTCTTTCATCTAGATCATTATGTATAAAATGAAAAGCTGTGGTCCCAACATGGAGCCTTGATGAACACCACTTGTCACCCACTGCCATCCTGAGGAAAAACCTTTTTATTCCCACTCTCTGTTTTCTGCCAGACAGCCAAGCTTCTGTCTATGTTAGTACCTTGCCTCTGGTACAATGGGCCTTTATCTTACTCAGTGGCCTCCTGTGTGGCACCTTGTCAAAGGCCTTCTGGAAGTCCAGGTAGATAACATTCATTGGCTCTCCTTGGTCTAACCTGCTTGTTACTTCCTCAAAGAATTCTAGCAGATTTGTCAGGCATGACCTCCCCTCGATGAAAAATCCTTCTTCTTTAGTCTCATCGATCTGGACTATTTCTATACTCATTGATTTGTGACATTTCTTTAACCTACTGCCTAGCTCCCTAAATTCTACTTGCAGAACATTTATCCCTTTTCCTACCTAATATTATTGGGAGCAATATGTACCATCATCTGTCTGTTTTCTGTTGCCTTTCAGAATGCCCTGCAACTGTTCAGTGACATGCCTGACCCTGGCAATGGCCATTATTACCAGTATGGAGTATGTTACAGCTGCTGAAATGCCAATCTGTTCCTCTTGCATTTGAATTCTTTACCACTATATTCCTGCAGTTTTTCTTCTTCCCCTTGACACCATGGGTAGATCTGTTGCATATGAAGTTGGCTGGCACTCCTTTCCCCTGTACAAACAGTGTACAAATATTATACATTTTAGAAAGAGGGATGACCATGGGCCTTCCTCTATTCCGTCTGATGGTCATCCATGGCCTTTCTGCCTGTTCAGTCTTCAGCTGTGGTGTAGCTACCTCACTGTGCCCATTCAGCAACACTGATGGTTCACAGTGAGTTCACCTGCAACTCCAGTTCTGATATTTGGTTCATCGGAAGCTGCAGCTGGATACACTTCCTGAATCTTCCATGATTGACCACATAGTACAGGAGGAGTATACCATAGGTTTAAAATAAATGCATAGGTAAGAAAACTATTAACTAACTTAGCTTGAGCTAACTGTTCTTTCCTTGCCCTACTTTGCTTACTTTTTCATGTATTATATTGGCCCTGACTTTCACTTATTCCTCCTTCTGTTTCTTCAAACAGTACACTTTTGAAAATCCCAGACCAATCAACACACCTCTTTGCTGTGGTGCCATTGTTTTCCCAATCAGCAGATCCCTGAAGCTGCAGCTGTTAAACTAGGGCTCTCTTCTTTCTGCTCAGTTGAAGCTACGGAATATAATCTTGCGAACCATCAAGTACAAAAACAAATCCTTAGAATATGAAACAAAAACAAAAAGACCTCTTTTGCCATTGCACTGAATTCCCATGGTGTTCCAAATTCACAAAAGCAGTCACTTGGGCTGTGCCTTACTCAGGGTGTGTTCTCAGCCAACTACTTGTGCAAAGCTCACTGAAGGTTAGCCGAGAAGATTTGATTTTCAGGTAATCTCTAATGCCACCATCCTGAGAACGCTCCATGCTCTTCCAATCTTAATGACATATCCAATTTTGGTCCCTGTGCCATTGGCAGTTCTTTCCGAGCTGGAACCTTGCTTGGATTCTGCCAAGAGCTTCAGTGCCCCTTTTGCCATTTACCACTTGACGGAATAGTCCTTCCTTAAAATCTATCTCTGACTAAAATTGATCATCTACCTAAATATCTTCTCAAGGATCAGTGTCAGGTTTTGTTGCTGATGCTGCTATAAAGCATTGGAGGACATTATAATAAAAATTGCTGTATTTGTGTGCTTCCCTCTGACATTGAAGGACATTGAGAAAAATTTTGTTTTTTTTTTAAAACTGTTTCTAATTAATCAGCTCACCTCAACTTCCTCTGTTCCAAGAACAATTGTTGCTTCTCTCATCTCATTACAGGTTCATGTACCCAGTAATACCATTGCCAATTGTGTCAGCAACTATTTAAACACTTTGGAATCATTCCTGAAATACTCCAGTTGAGACTCTTGTACTGTGGGCCTCTATTTATAAATTTTAATGCCCTATCTTTATAAACAGCTGTATCAGTTTGTTCTGCCACCTTTTTAGAAGATTTTGGTACTACTGCTCTCCTCTTCCTTTCTTTGTTGCTGCAACCCTTGTCAAGACATTGTATCCCTGGGTTTGTTTCCTCTCCCCTTTGCAGTGACAGTGCAGTGATGATGTCGGGTGTGGAATTTCCAAATTGTGAGACCACAATAATCAAGTGACAGTGATGCTTGTCCAAGTCAGCAGTTGTGAGGCTTGCAGATATTGTATAACCCAAATCTCTGTAGGCCTGATGAAAACATTTAAGGGGGTGGTATCTCTCAAATTGTACTTTTGAACAGCGAGAATAAACTGAGGGGCATTTTGTGTGTGTAAGTGTGTGTGTAAGTGTGTAAGTTGAGCGTATATGCTTTGCAAGGCTGCATTGTAAGCTTTATTAATAATGACATCGAGTACAGGAGCAAAAGTGAAAATATTATGCCAATATATCATACACACCAGCTGAGGCTGAACTAGTAACATCCAGTTCTGGATGCCATGTTTTCAGAAGCACAAGAAGGCATTGGAGTGCATGCAGAAGTGGTTTATGAACATGGTTCCAGGGGTGAATAATTTGAATTGTGATAGATTGGAAAAGCTGGGGCTCTATCCTTAGAGAAGAGAAGCTAACAGAAATCTGATTGTCAGACTATTCAATGTATATTCAGTGTAAATTCAAGTTCAGTGTAAATAATTAGTAAATATACCCTCTGAAAGTATGGAGACTGAGCAAGCAGCGATCTTAAGTAATTTGTAAATGAAGCAAAAGTGATTCAAGAAAAATCTTTTCATCCGTGTGTGTTTGGGTCTGTAATGTTTGTCTGGAGTGTAATGGAGGTGCATTCAAAAGGGAAGATTGTTCCTTCTCAAATAAACATCTGCAGAATTACAGGGCGAAGGTGAGAGAATGGTGCTAGAAGAGATGTTCAAGGAGATGCTCATTCACAGAGCTGGCACCGACCAGTTGTGTTCAATGGTTTTCTTCATCGTAATGATTGCCGTCACAGTACTGAATTTCTCAACTAATATTTGCATCTTTGTGTCCAGTTACTAGCGGCATACCGCAACAGCAGTATTGGGTCCACTGCTGTATGTCATTTTTATAAGTGACCTGGATGAGGGCTTCAGCCCTCGATGTTGCACTGCCCTGTCATACTAACCTGAAGCCCATCCCACCTACACTATTCCATGTATGTCCATATGCCTATCCAATGACGACTTAAATGCACTTAAACTTGGCGAAGCAGGCAAAGCACTCCATACCCTTACTACTCTGACTAAAGAAACTACCTCTGACATCTGTCTTATACCTATCTCCCCTCACTTTAAAGTTGTGTCCCCTCATGTTTGCAGTCCCCATACTTGGAAAAAGGCTCTCCTTGTCCACCCTATCTAACCCTCTGATTATCTTGTATGTCTCTATTAAGTCACCTCTCAACCTTCTTCTCTCTAACGAGAACAGCCTCAATGCCCTCAGCCTTTCCTCGTAAGAC
>NC_057738.1:983193-984465 GCF_004010195.1 Chiloscyllium plagiosum | reverse complement strand
CATATACACCACATCAACCGGTTTACTCTCATCTACCTGTTTGGTCACTTTGTCAAAAAAGTCAATAAGATTCATTAGGCACGACCTACCCTTCACAAAACCGTGCCGACTGTCCCTGATCAGATTATTCTTTTCTAGATGGTTATACATCCTATCTCTTATATTCTTTTCCAACACTTTATCAACAACTGAAGTGAGACTCACTGGTCTGTAATTACCAGGGTTGTCTCTACTACCCTTTTTGAACAAAGGAACTACATTTGCTATCCTCCAGTCCTCAGGCACTATTCCTGCAGACAATGATGATTTGAAAATAAATGCCAAAGGCTCAGCAATCTTTTCCCTTGCTTCCCAGAGGATCCTAGGATAGATCCCATCTGGCCCAGGGGACTTGTCTATTTTCACACTCTTCAGCATTTCTAATATCTCTTCCTTGTGAACCTCAATCTCTTCTAGTCTAGACGCAAGAATCTCTGTATCTTCCTCGCCAATATTTTCATTTTCTATAGTGAACACTGTTGAAAAATATTTATTTGGTGCTTCCCCTATCTCCCCTGATTCCCCACACAACTTCCCACTATTATCCTTGATTGACCCTAATTTAACTCTCGTCATTCTTTTATTCCTGACATACCTATGGAAAGCCTTCGGGTTAACTCTGATCCTATCCGCCAACAACTTCTCATGTCCCCTCCTGGCTCTTCTGAGCTCTAATTTTAGGTCTTTCCTGACTTCCTTGTAACCCTCAAGCGCCCTAACTGAGTTTTCACATTTTGTCCTAACATAAGCTGTCGCCTTCTTGACCAGGGATTCCCCTTCCTTAGTAAACCAGGGCTCACGCGTTCTATATCTTCCTGCCTGACAGGTACATACTTATCTAGGACACATAGGAGCTTTTCTTTGAATAAGCTCCACATGTTTAATGTGCTCATCCCCTGCAGTTTCCTTCCCCATTCTACGCTTCCTAAATCTTTCCTAATTGCATCGTAATTTCCCTTCCCCCAGCTGTAACTCTTGCTCGGTGAAGTACACATATCCCTTTCCATCACTAAAGTAAACCTGACAGAATTGCGATCGCTGAGTCCAAAGTGCTCACCTACTTCCAAACCTAACATCTGGCCAGGCTCATTACCCAGTACTAAATCTAAAGTGGCTTCGCCCCTTGTAGGCCTGTCTAATTACTGTGTCAGGAAGCCCTCCTGCACACACTGGACAAAAACTGACCCATCTATAGTACGCGTACTGTAGTGATCCCAGTCAATATTTGGATAG
>NC_057738.1:915194-982165 GCF_004010195.1 Chiloscyllium plagiosum | reverse complement strand
CTTCCCCTGATTGTCTACTTGTAGCACTTTTGAGTCTTGCGGTTAGCAACTTTTCCAGCTATGTTTAGAGATTAGACATGTAGGATTTTGTTTAATTTCTGCAAATTTTCCATTTACGATGTAGCTGACAGTTTTTGGAAGCCAACGTTCAACTGTGGATAAGTCTGAAATAACGTATCCTGCCAGTGATGGTGAACTTGCGAGAAAGCTTGACTCAACACAGCCTGAAGAGGAAAGATACTACAGTGATACGGGAATACAATCATCTAAATCAGTAAAGGTGTGCATTCCCTTTTCGAGCGTCCTGGAAGAGTTTTGTTAACATCATGGTTTCTATGTTATTCCATAATTTAATTTGTAATTAAGGCTGACCATTATGCTTTTCCATACCCTATGGATTATTAATTTACCACTCATTTTGAGTGTGTTCGCATATGACACCTGTTCTGAAAATGTAGTCTTTGTTTTATTACATTGCATTGCAATTTTGAAAATTTAAGTTGCTCTCCACATGATATTCTCAATCCATTTTATACTGAACTGAATTTTGGTCCAAAATCTTAACTCCTTGGATTTCAGGATTGAACTTAAAATGCTAGATAGTCATAGAGCAGTACAGCAAGGAAAGAGACCCCTTGGTCCAACTCCTTCATGCCAATCAGAAAACCTAAATGAATCTAGTCGCATTTGGCCCATATCTCTCAACCCTTTCGATTCATATACTCATCCAGATACCTATTAAATGTTGCAATTGTACCAGCCTCTACCATTTCCTCTAGCAGCTTATTCCATCTTCTGTGAAGAAGTTGCCTTTTAGGTCCCTTTTTCAATCTTTTCCCCCTCATCTAGATGAGATGAGCATTGAAATGCCAGGATATGGTGTACAATGAACCAAGTGCAAGTAAATAGGGTTAGTCTAGTTTGATGTTTGTTTGCAAAGTTTGTGAAGGTTTGTAGCTCCGGTTGAGGTATAGGGTTGCTCGCTGAGCTGTAGGTTTGATATCCAGACGTTTCATTACCTGGCTTGGTAACATCAGTGGTGACCTCCAAGTGAAGCGAAACTGTTGTTTCCTGCTTTCTATTTATGTTTGTCCTGGATGGGGTTCCTGGGGTTTGTGGTGATGTCATTTCCTGTTTGTTTTCTGAGGGGTTGATAGATGGTATCTCGACCTATGTGTTTGTTTATGGCATTGTGGTTGGAGTGCCAGGCCTCTAGGAATTCTCTGGCATGTCTTTGGCATACCATCTATCAACCCCCTCAGAAAACAAACAGGAAATGACATCACCAAAAACCCCAGGAACTCTATCCAGGACAGACACATAAATAGAAAGCAAGAGACAACAGCTTTGCTTCACTTGGAGGTCGCCACTGATATTACCTAGCCAGGTAATGAAACATCTGGATATCAAACCTACAGCTCAGCGAGCAAACCTACACCCCTTGATGTTTTGTTTGTATAGACCCAATGGGCTAAAGGGCCTATTTCTGACTCTATAACTTTCACTGACATGAGCTAACATTTGTCACTGCATAAAGTTTTTTGTGATTGCATTTTTGTTTGATCTTGAAAAATACTTGAGTACTAATTATAATTATATTATTTTTTTAATGGGTTAAGAGGGGTTACTCTTAGCCAGTAGAAGTAGGAATGAAACTCAGTGAACCAATTGTAGTGTGCTTGGAGCCCAATGGAGTTAAATATAGAAAATCTGAAGCGTTCTGGGGTTACATTGTCAAAAATGCAGATTGAAAGGAAAAACAAAAATATGCCTTTTTTTCCTGTTATGTATTTTGTGTACAAGTTTCATGGAATGGTTAATTTTAATTTTCTGAAAATGTAATGTATTAAGTTTGGCAGTTATCTGTAAGATTGGTTGGCTTGCCTTCTGGCTATTGCCACTTTAAGTAAAATCAAGAGCATTATCCATATTTTACCTTTGGAGACTGGACTTCAATTAACTACCCTTGTTAAGGTTCAATAGTTTAGTCTCCATGACGAGTCATTGTGATAGTGGGAATTTTAATGTTGCACATGCTGTCATAATTGATCATGGATTATCAAATGTGTTGAAAATTAAATTAACAATAGTTGCCTTGCTATCCTTTGCAATGTATAATGCCACCACCTCACCCCTCTGCAGTAGTAATACTATGGACTGATCCAGAGACCACTTTAATGTCGAAGGAACATGGGCTCAAATCTATTCTGGCAGCTGAGAGAATTTAAATTCAATAAATAAAATCTCGAGTGAAACAATGCTATGGCTGTCATGAAACTAGCATGGGAAAACCAGATGGATTTTGATACAAATGTTCTTCTCAGGGAAGGGAATGTGTCATCTTTGTCCTGCTTTGGTATCCATGTGATTCTAGGCCACCGGTGTTGTGGCTGATTCTTAACTATCCTTCAGTGGCTTGATGGGCCATTTTCAAGGGCAAGCAGCTGTTTGGTGCTGTGTGTGCAGGCAAGTGAAACATTGCAGAATGGTGCGAGTGATGAATCGCATGCTCAGAAAAAATGAAAAATGATTGGCATCATGTATATGTCAGGTCTAGAAGTCATTTGCATAATTCCAATTTACTGTCTTTAATTAGGTGTGCAATATAATGTTAAAGTACTTTTCCTTCTGAACCTTTTTGGTTTATTGCCTTCAACTCCTCCTTAGACTGGGCAGATGCATTACTTTAGATCTTCAATTATTGTCCTTCCTTTGCAACCATTGTTATTGCACTCAAGCGCTCGTGCACTTGTCAGGTAGATTTGAGAGAAGATATTTTTGAAATCATTCAGCTTTGATAGATGACATTGTGTCCCTAATCTTGAATGCAAAGCTTCTGTTTGATGTCTTCATGATGTCATTTGGGTCAGGAAGTAAACGAGCAAAATTAATGGCTTTGCTCTTAAATGGAGTACTCTAAACAAATGAAATTATGGCAAACAAAACCTAAAGGGTGAAATGGTGTGTTATTATACAGACATGGTTACAAAGCAATTGAAGCTAGGACTTCTATTTTTCAGTCCTGGGATGTGGGCATTGCTGGCTGGTTTAGCATTTATTATCCATCTCTTGTTGCCCTTGAAGATAGTGGCCTTGAACCACTGCAGTCCATATGCTGCAGTCCTAATGCTGTTATGAGTGAGTTCCAGGATTTTGACCTAGTGACGCTGAAGGACTGGTGATATATTTCCAAGTCAGAGTCTTGAGTGACTTGCAGGTGATTTTACTGATGGAGGTGTTCCCATGTGTCCCATCGTTATGAGTTAAGGGATGCTTTATCAGGAGCCTTGGTGAATTTCTGCAGTGCAATTTTTAGACGGTGTACGCTTTTGCTACAGATTGGCACCATTTCCACTCACTCAACCAATCAAATGGCTTTGTGCCAGATGGCTTCAGACTTATTTTGTTGGAGCTATGTTCATCCAGGCAAGTCAGGAGTATTCCATCACATTCCTAACTTGTGCCTTGTAGAAAGTGGGCAGCGTTTGGAGAATCAGGAGGTGTTACTCACTGCAAGATTCCTCACCTCTGACCTGTTCTTACGGCCACATTACTTTGTTGCAAAAGAAAAGCAGTGCCACCATGGTAGCAGAGGGTCATAGGCCTGCTTGGGTTAGGGAGGGAGACACAGTCAATGGTGAGTTTGACTTATGGGACAGCACCCTTCAGGCAATAAGCTGAAGCTGAGAAGGCTGCACCTCTGTAGTTGTCTCAGCATGTGTGAGATCCCACACTATTAGCATCACAGCCTCACACACACACTATCCTGCCAAATGTTCTAACCAAGCCCTCACCAGCACAGTACTGTGTGGCTAGCCCAATTCAGTTTCTGAATTGTCAATGGTAACCATCCAAAATGATCTTCGTGGAGGATTCAGCAATGGCAATGCCTTTGAACATGAAGGGCAATGGTTAGTTTCTGTTTGTTGGATACGTTCATTGCCTGGTGCTTGTACAATGTCAATATTAATTGTCAGCTCAAAAATGGGTATTGTCCAGGTTACTGCTTTTTGATATGGATTGCGTACTTATCGGAGAGGTTATGAATGGTGCTGCTTATTGCACAATCACCATTGAACTATATCACCACAATCACTGCTAACCTTTAATAGAGGGAAGGTCACTGAAGCAGCTAAAGGTAGTTGGGTCTGGGATACTACCCTGACGAAAAGAGATGTCTGACGTCCAAAAATCACAATTACCTTCCTTTTTGCCAGGAATGATTCCAATCCGTAGGGAGTTCTCCCCTTTTTTTTCCTATTGATTCATCTTGCTAGGGTTTCTTTATGCCACACTGTCAAATGCAGCCTTAAGGTTAATGAAAGCCTTTGACATTATTTGGTCAGTTTAGATTCATTGAACATTTTGTGTACAAGACATAGCTGGGCAATTTTCCACGTTTTTGGGAGGTGCCAGTGTTGTGATTCTGCTGGACCAGCTTGACGAGGGCTGCAGCATGTTCTGGAGAGCGCATATTTTAAATACGATTGCTTAAATGTTGTCAGGATGCAGTGCTCCAAGCATGTCTTGAGGTTGATTTTCCTTGTGAGAGAGTTTAGGACCCAAGGGCAAAATTTGGATGAGAAGCCATTTATATAAAGCAAATGAGAAGACATTCATTCTGAAGGTAGTGAATCTGTGGAATATCTTTTTTAACTTCAGACAGTTGTTCAGTCTGGGCCTTATCTTTACAGTTGAAACTGGGTTTTAGTCAGTAAGACAATCCAGAATTATGTGGAAAAGGCAGGAATGTGGAGTTGGGGTTTATTAGATCAAACGAATGGCTACTACTTGTCTATTTTGTAGATCAACTAGCTCTGGCAATGTTCCAATAAGCTACTTAAACCCAAGCAGGGATGCCAATTGAATTCAAGCTTTATTTTTTCCAGTTGTATCCAATTCAAACCAGTTGAGATCTATTAAATATATTAAAAATCAGGTTGAAAGTTTGCTCACTGAGCTGGCAGCTTTGTTCTCTGACATTTTGTCACCATGCTAGGTAACATCATCAGTGAGCCTCTGATGAAACACCGGTATTCGGTCCTGTTCGCTATTTACCTGGTTTGGTTTGTTGTGGTGGGTGATATCAATTTGGGTTCATTCTGAGAGGTTGTTAAATGGGGTCCAAATCAGTGTGTGTTAATGAAGTTCTGGTTTGGATGTCAGGTCTCTAGGAATTCCTGTCCGTGTCTTCATTTAACCTGTGTGTTGTCCCAGTCAAACTGGTGTCACTCTAACTGGTGTCCCTTTTCAGCTGTGTGTAAGGATATTAATGAATGATAGTCCTGTCTTTTGGTGGCTAGTTGGTGCTTGTTATCCTGGTGGCTGAGAATTCCATTTTCAAACATATCAATTTGGACCCCATTTATTAACCTCTTTAGAAAAAGAACCGGAAATGATTTCACCCATCGCAACAAATCAAGATACATACATAGAAAGCAGGACAGAACCCCAGCGCTTCATCGGAGGCTCATTGATAATGTTACTTAGCATGGTGACAAAACATCTGAGAACAAATCTACCCGCTCAGTGAACAACCTTACAACCTGAGCTACAAATCTTCTCCAAAATCACAAATATTAAAAAATCAGTTAACAGCCATTGATATTTTCAATTGTTGACATTGATACTTTTCCACTTGAAATTTTGAAAAGCACCTTGCAACATGTCTTGAGAATTTCTTGCTCTAAATCTTTCTCTGTCACAATTAGGAAGTCTAAAATAACTGTGCATAAAGATTATATTGTGCATGTTTTTCAGGTAAACAGTAAACTGAAAAATTTAATTGCCTTGGAGTCCAGCAGAAGTAGAAGACATAGTTATTCAACTACTTGTAAGTTTTGAAATTGGGCTTTATGCACTGTGTATTGCCTTCAGATGTATAGATAAATAGAACTTAATAGTCCTTCACTGTTAACCAACTTTTACATGTATAGAAGTTGACATTTGCCACACTTTAATTCATTCACTTTTTTTAAAAAGGTATTTCGGTATGCCAAACTTCAGAGATGTTCAGACATTTTATATATTAAAAGACAAATAGTTAAAGTAACAGCCCCTAAATCACCTACACAATGGATGGAACAGATTAATTTTAAATTTGCTGATGGAATTCTGCAGCTCGAATGCAATGTACTGCTGTACCTTGAATTACATTTGGTATTATCTTTCCTACATCACCTACATCCTTGTAGCATATTGGCTGCTTGAAGTCAGAGATCCGGATTCCTCAGTGTTTCTGGGGCAGATTTCTAGGACCATTCAGGAGAGTTTCTTGTAATGGTATGTAAATGATCCAACTAGTTAAGGGGTTATAGTGGATCTGGTTTTATGAAATTAGCCTGGCCACGTGAGTGATGTGTCAGTAGGGGAACATTTTGGCAGTAGTGACCATAATACAGTGAGTTTTAAGGCATTCTTGGATAGAGATAGCAGCAGTCCTTGGGTGAAGGAATAGGTGTACTATTAGGCAGGAACTGGAGAATTTTGATTGGAGGTGGCTGTTTTGAGTGTAAATCCGCATTGGACATGTCGGAATATTTCAAACGGTAGACAAGAGTTCAGGGGTGGCATGTTCCTGCGAGAATGAAGGACAGGTATGGCAAGTTGTGTGAACCTTGGATGACCGGGGATGTTATGACCTTGGTCACAAAGGAAAAGGAAGCATATGTAAGGTCTAGGAGGATGGGAACTGACTAAGCCCTTAAAGTATATAAGAAAACTAGGAAATAATTTAAACAAGGAACTAAAAGGGCTAAAAAGGGTCATGAAAAGTCACTAGCAAAAGGATTTAAAGAGAATTCCAAAGCTCTTTATGCTCCTATAAAAAGCAAGAGGGTCACCAGGGAAGGGCTGGCCAACTTAAGGACAAAGGAGGTAATCTGTGTATGGAACCAGAAGAGGTAGGTGAAGTCCGAAATGAATACTTTATGCTGATGTTCACCAATGAGAAGGAAGTGGTGGAGGACGATTTCATGGAAGGGAGTGTCTAATTTCTAAGCCAAGTTGCTATTAAAAAGGAGGAGGTGTTGTGCATCTTTAAAAAAAAATTAAGATAGATAAGTCCCTGGGTCCTAATGGGAGATATCCTAAAATATTATGGAAGGAAGGAAAACAAATTGCTGGAGAATTGACAGATGACATTGTATCCTCTTTGGTCACAGGTGAGGTCCAGCTAATGTGCTCCCATTGTTTAAGAAGGTTAGCAGGCATAATCCAGAAAATAAGCTTGTGCCCCTCACTTTGGTGGTAGGGAAATTATTGGAAAAGATTCTCTGACAAGATCTATATACCTTTAGAAGCAAATGGACTTTTATTGTAGATGGAATGTTTTGTGCAGAGAAGTCCTGCTTCACTAACTTGATTGAGTTTTTTCCCTCAACTTGATTGAGGGAAAAGCAGTTGATATTGTCACATGAACTTCAGTAAAGTCTTTGACAAGGTCCCTCATGGCAGGCTGGTACCAGGGGTGAGCTGGCAAGATGGAAACAGAACTGGATTAGTCATAGGAGACAGGTCTGTAGTGGTGGAAGGATGCTCTTCAGAATGGAATAAACTGTGACTAGTGGTATTCGACAAGGATCAGAACTGTGATCTCTGCTTTTTGCAGTCTACATAAATGGTTGGAAGGAAAGCATGACTGGTCTAATTAGTATGTTTGTGGATGATGCAAAGATTGGTGTTGTGGTGGATAGTGAAGGGGCTTGTCAGAGGATAAAGCAGGAGATCGATCAGTTGGAGGCTTGGGCAGAAAAATGGCAGTTGGAGTTTATTCCAGAAAAATGAGGTGATGCATTTTGGAAGGTCAAGTATCAGTTGACCTTCCGAATTATGCAGTGAATGGCAGAACACTTAGGAGTATTGATATGCAGTAGGGTCTGGGTGTACAGGTCCACAGATCACTGAAGATGGCAGCGCAGGTAGATAAAGTAGTAAAAAAGGCCTATGGCATGCTTGCCTTTGGAAGTGGCATTGAGTATAAGGATAGGCAAATTCTGCTGCAGCTTTAGAGCATTTTTAATTAGACCACACTTGCAAATTGTGTACAGATCTGGTCGTCACACTACCAGAAGGATGTAGATGTTTTGGAGAGGATACAGAAACGGTTTGCCAGGATGTTGCCTGGTATGGGGGGGTTTAGCTATGAAGGAAGGTTAAATAGACTGGGTTTGTTTTCACTGGAATGCGGGAGGTTGATAGAAATTTCTAAGATTGTGAATGGCAGACACTATGTAGCAGCATTCAAGAAGTACCTGGACAAATTGTTGTTTGCTCTAACTCAATTCTCTGATACTAGGACCTAATCAGGTGGCTTTTATTTCTGAACTGCCCTCTCCGTGACTTGCATGGTAACTGAAAATAAAATAATGCAATAAGTTATTGAATAGCTTGAGTGGTTATCCTCTGATATCATCACATTTCAGGTTCTAGTGGGCACTCCTCCACTGGTTAACGATTTGTATTTTCTTTCCTCGTAACTAATTTGGTTGGGTGTAGAGTTGTTCCCAGTCTAAGATACTGAATTGAAGCTGCAACTTGTTTATGTGCATACAGAAGGTCATGTGAGAACTAGCCTGCATTTCTATTGCCTCTTCAACTACTATATTGCAGCGAAAGTCCAACAGATTTATTTGAAATTCATAACTTTGAGCACTGCTCATTCATCAGATCTCATCACTCCAAAGCTTGTGATTTCAAACAAACCTGTTGGACTATAACCTGATGTCATGTGACTTTGTTCAACTCCGTCCAACACCACCTCCACATCATGGCTATATTTGACACCTGTGAAGTCTTGCATTATTTAAAATAGCTGATATTTTTCTCTGTCTTTGGGATTGCTGTTGAACAATGCAGGATGGAATGAAGATGTGCAGAGACCATGTAAATGTAGTCTGTTTTCCTTCTGCAATTTGAGTGAAAGTTATCTAATTTTGCCTGTCTGGTTATCTATTAAATCTTAGTTCAAAGCTCAGTCTGTTTCTCCAAAATACTGCAGTTTACACTTCATAATTTGACATTTTAGAATTTTTCTGCAACTGCTTTTGTGGACTTGTGCGCATCTCCTACCCTGCTAAATGTTCTTAGCAAATGGTTAACCCTGATCCAATTTTATAGTTGTGGGAGATTTTGACTGGGCTAACCAAATTGGCCAAAGGAGTCTGGAAGGTACTTTGAACACTTTTAGGACCATCTCCTGGAGTAATAAAGTATAATCAATTTAAAGAATTTTAGATATAATGTGCATTAAAGCAGGTTTGATTAGTAATTTAGTAAAAGATACAGTAGAAATAATAACAACACAATTCAATTCCCTGTTACTTTTGAAGATTCCATACTCCAAAAACAGCTATGAAGTTTAAAGCCAATTGTATAGGGATGGGGGATGGCTTGGTTAATATGATTTGAGTAAATAGATTAAAAAGGTGTGGTTGCAAATAAACATTTGCAAATACTTTAAAGTGTTTACATGCTGTGTTCAATTCTGGTGTCCCAGTTATAAGAAAGGTGTAAAACTTGAAAGGGTTCAGAAAAGATTTACAACAGTTTTGCCAGGGTTGGAGGGTTTGAGCTACAGGGAGAAGATGAATAGACTGGAGCTATTGTCCCTGGGCTGTCAGAGGCTGAGGGGTGAGGTTTATATAATCATGGGCATGGATAAGACAAATAGTCAAGATCTTTTCCCTAGGGTGGGGCTGTCCAGAACTAGAGGGCATAGTTTTAGGGTGAAAGGGGTAAGATTTAAAAGGGACCTAAGGGGTAACTTTTTCACACAGGGTGGTGCATGTATGGAATGAGCTACCAGAGGAAATGGTGGAGGTTGGTATAATTATAACATTGAAAAGGTATGGGTATATGAATAGGAAGGGTTGAGAGGGGTACAGGCCTAGTGCTGACAAATGGGTCTACATTAGTTTAGGATATCTGGTCAGTATGGATGATTTGGACTGAAGGGTCTGTTTCCATGTTATACATCTTTGACTCTAACCATTTAAGTATGTTCACAATTATGCATTCCAAGAATGCAATCAAAGATTTGTCAGTGGCTTACTAAGGAGGTTAAAGATAGTGTCAGATTAAAAGATTTAACATGTTGTGAGAAATTAAGTCTGAAGATTGGAAGATTGTTTTGAAACCAACGAAAGGCCAACAAAAAAAAAACAAGGGAACTAAGGATAATCTAGCCAGGAATATAAAAAGATTAAACATTTGCGTGTGTGTGTGTGTGTATCTGAATAAAGTAGAAAGAGGATTTGTTCAATCTTAACAATCAAAGGTAGGATTTACATTCCAGAACAGGGGTATTGCAAGACTGAAGATTAATGAAATTAAAGTAATTTTAATATCAGAAGATCTTCGAACTAAAATCCAATAAATGTCCAGGGACTGTTTGTTTGTTTCCCAAGACTTTAAAAGATAATGGAAGCATTGACTTTTTCTCAAAATTCTCTAGGTTCTGGAAGGGGATCAACAAGATTGGGACAACAAATAAAAGATGTTGAGAATGATTATGTGCAAAGTTTGGGCTCTAAAGATGAGCAAAGCTCTGTTGAAGCTGCTGTCAGTCTCCCTTCTCAGCCATCAAGTTCAAAGGTAGTTTGTTTTCTAAATTTTATTCTGTCTCCAACTGGACAAAAGCTCATGTCATTATATAATCAAGGTACTGCAGATGCTGAAAACATTGGGGCAAACAATGTTGGAGAAACTCAACAGGTCTGGCACCATATATGAAGCGAGAAATAGAGTTGAAGAGGTTCAAGTCCTGTTTTGCCATTCTTTAGAAGACTCTTCATACTGGACTTGAAATGTTAACTCTGTCTGTCTCTCCACAGATGCTTCCGGACCTGCTAAGTTTATCAACTATTCAGTGTTTGTTCTTGTGTTGATATATTGTTGGTTAATCATCAGCTCTTAATCAAACATTCTTCTGGTCCGACCTATCATATACTTGATGTGTGGCCGATGTCCTTCTGGTAAATATTTGAAGGGGAATAATTTGCCCCCTTCTGTGCCATTTTGTCATCTTTCTATGCATGGTTTGCACACTTCAAGATTTGCTTTTGTTTAAAGTGTCCATTTTTGTTGTTAGAATGTACCTGCCTCGTACAAAGTAGACAATTCTGTATGTATGCAAGATTTACGTATACCATCTGGAAAATTTTCTGCTAGCTTTGTAACTGCAGAAAAAAGAAATCTAATCTTTCTATAGAGCCCTTTTTTGAGAAAATGATGTTTTATTTGTTTGTTATTGTAAGGATTGCCATGAATATGGCACTACAGGTGGTAATTTACATTCTGTGCATGCCAATATTATATGAATAAGTCCCATTCTCCTAATATTTCCCTTAGCTTTGAACAACCTTTTCCTTGTATTTTTTAAAAGCTGCACTTGAACATACTGATGTGGGTTTTGCTTATAAGAAGGTACTTTGCCTGATGCAGCTTTACTTGTTATTCCTCAAAGAAATATAATGGAGGTCATGGCATTGAAGAATCCAACAGACATTTATTACTGCTACCTGTTATGTACAGATAATGCATTCCTCAGTGGTTAGCACTGCTGCCTCACAGCGCCAGAGACCCGGGTTCAATTCCCGCCTCAGGCGACTGACTGTGTGGAGTTTGCACGTTCTCCCCGTGTCTGTGTGGGTTTCCTCCGGGTGCTCCGGTTTCCTCCCACAGTCCAAAAATGTGCAGGTCAGATGAATTGGCCATGCTAAATTGCCCATAGTGTTAGGTAAGGGGTAAATGTAGGGGTATGGGTGGGTTACGCTTCGGCGGGTCGGTGTGGACTTGTTGGGCCGAAGGGCCTGTTTCCACACTGTAAAGTAATCTAAATCCAACAGTGCCTTCCATTTGAAGAGCATGATCAAACTTTTATGTCATGCTTTGGAAATTTGATAACTCTTCCCCATCTGCTGATTTATATTATAGATTGGTAAGATATGTGCTGTTTTGGTTGTGAATGTTGACTAACAGGTTGCTGCCACTCAGTGTACTCTGTGATTATGAATGCACAATTTCTTCCTCCTTCTGTGTATGATTTGGTGCATAGCTTAATGATTATTAATGACCATATGATCTTGCTGCTGTACATTCTGGAAACCTTTGGTATATAAGTACTTGTATTTCTGACTTGCATACTCTATCTAGCAGCACTTTTGTTCTTCTCCACCTGTTCAGGCATAGTGTCTCTTTTATGCTCCTCTGCCTTGAAGAAGAATGTCCTGTGTTTTTACGGATTGACAATTGGTGCAGTGAAATGTCATTTGTACTTGAGTTCCAAACAGAAGTTGTGTAAGGGATGGTAATCCTTCTCCATTTATGTTGCATGCAAACGCAATGAGGAAAATTTAGTTTGTTTAACATTTAATGATCTTTGATTTAATAGTACGTACCATATGTCCTGTACAGTTGGTCTGAGGCATGAATAGAAGGTTGTGCAGATTGGGTTCAGTGCTTGGGTTCATAAATTTGGCATGCCTTGCATTCATTCATAAATGTTTGAATAATCTGCTTCATCCCTGTCCAGTGTAACAGCATAGTGCTAAAGGGTTACCTTCGAAAACAATTTTCTCTATTTGTTTCATATGCAAGGCTTAAAATGAGCAAATCATGAATGGCTTGACTGTTTTAATAATCTTCACAACTTTAGCAGTTGCTGATTGCAGCTTCCACACTGTGCCTGCAGTATGGCCTATCCATTCTGGCAACATCTTCATTCTTGTAGACAGAAGCAACAACAACAATATGTAGGTCAAGATGTCTTTGTGGGTTTGGTAATCTGCTCAGTTTTGTTCGTCTTGGTACTTGCCTTAAATTTCCCTTCAGTCATCAGAGCCTTCAAATGTCATGTGATGTGTTCCACCTCCCTGGGAATGACTTGAGTCTCCTGAATTTCGACTGCAGAGATCTGCTAACCTGAGTCCTACCATTTATGCTCCTCTGCCTTGAAGAAGAATGTCCTGTGTTTTGACGGATTGACAGTTGGTGCAGTGAAAGGTCATTTGTACTTGAGTTCCAAACAGAAGTTGTGTAAGGGATGGTAATCCTTCTCCATTTATATTGCATGCAAACGCAATGAGGAAAATTTAGTTTGTTTAACATTTAATGATCTTTGATTTAATAGTACGTACCATATGTCCTGTACAGTTGGTCTGAGGCATGAATAGAAGGTTGTGCAGATCTACGTACAGTGCTTGGGTTCATAAATTTGGCATGCCTTGCATTCATTCATAAATGTTTGAATAATCTGCTTCATCCCTGTCCAGTGTAACAGCATAGTGCTAAAGGGTTACCTTCGAAAACAATTTTCTCTATTTGTTTCATATGCAAGGCTTAAAATGAGCAAATCATGAATGGCTTGACTGTTTTAATAATCTTCACAACTTTAGCAGTTGCTGATTGCAGCTTCCACACTGTGCCTGCAGTATGGCCTATCCATTCTGGCAACATCTTCATTCTTGTAGACAGAAGCAACAACAACAATATGTAGGTCAAGATGTCTTTGTGGGTTTGGTAATCTGCTCAGTTTTGTTCGTCTTGGTACTTGCCTTAAATTTCCCTTCAGTCATCAGAGCCTTCAAATGTCATGTGATGTGTTCCACCTCCCTGGGAATGACTTGAGTCTCCTGAATTTCGACTGCAGAGATCTGCTAACCTGAGTCCTACCATTGATATGTACCAAACGAAAAGTTAGGAATGAGCTAATGTATTAGCAATACAGTGTGATTCTGCCAATGCGAGGAATTGGTGATCTGTAATTCAATGGGGGTCTCTTGTAGGCTGTACCCCTTACTGAGATTTGTTTCCTTCAAGATACATAGTGATAAATATGTTGGCAATAGATTTTAGGCGATGTCATCTTGCCCTTTAGGGCACAGGATATTAATGGTTGCAAAACCATTTGATTGCCTTAGCAACAGTGAGATGAATAACATTTTGGAAAACCCTTGGTTGTGTTGTGGTGTTAGATCATCTTGGCCACTTGTTTTGCTCTGGTGTCTGCCTTGACCTTTAAAACCAGATTTCCTTCACATGCATGTCAATGTCTCTTGGTGCTGTGTATGTAGAATGAAAGAGATGGATAGGTGCAACAAGCATAGCTGTTACAAGTTTGTTGGTTTGATGCACTTTGAATGTAACGATAGTGTTGGCTTTAACTATATTTTGGAATTCTTGACCTTCCACTAGGTGTCCACCTTCAAGTAAGGTGTCAATTCTACGCTCCTGTTTCTTTCCCAAAATATTCCTCCTAATGGCTTTAATTTTGTAGAGGTGATGACTTTCTAGCAGTTCTTCTCTTTTGGAAAAGACCTACTCGTGCCCTTCACTGTGACAACTTCTGACAAAATGCTCAACAGATTTTTCTTTTTAATTCCCATGTGCTGAATTGGAGATTGTTAATCCTGAAGTTTAATTCATACCTTGAACCGGGCTTCAAGAACTATTCCAAACGAGCTCTTCTAGAGTTTTCTGCTTGTCCCCTGGGGCTGAGAGGGAAGGATGCAGTGAAGAAAAGACTGGTGTATTAATTCTATCAGGTCACTTTTTTTTTATGGCTCATCTAAAGCTTGAACTGCATATATTGTTGAAACAGGCTTTCAGCTCTGATTGTGCTCTTTTGATTTTAAATTTGAGGAAATCTTAGAAATTTCTTTCATATCAAAAAAATTCAAATTCCAATTAAGATATTGTGTTGTTTTGTGGTCAGTGCTGCATCTATTAATCTGGGCAGTTTTCTGTACTTGCAGAAATTGATGCTGTTTAAGAGGTGGGAAGCTGTCCTTTTGTCCACTGAGATCTTAGACAATTTTACCTAATTTTATAAACAGCCTATACTGCTGACCATGTGAGTTTTACCTTTTCGCAGGATATTTTATTTGCAATTAAATTAGATTGGATTAGATCCCGTATAGTGTGGAAACAGGCCCTTCAGCCCAACAAGTCCACACCGACTATCTGAAGAGTAGCCCACCCAGACTCATTCCCCAACACTTCCCCCGGACTAATGCACCTAACAGTATTGGCAATTTAGCATGGCTAATTCACCTAACCTGCACATCTTTGGACTGTGGAAGGTAACCGGAGCACCCAGAGGAAACCCACGCAGACACGGGGAGAATGTGCAAACTTCACACAAACAGTTGCCCCGAGGCAGGAATTGAACCAGGGTCCCTGGTGCTGTGAGGCAACAGTGCTAACCACTGAGCCATATTATCTTTGGAACATAAAATTGGTGTGGATGTCCTGGCATCAGAGTCCAACAAAATTTGAAGGCTAACTATTACACACAATTGTTTCTCAGGCACAGTTTCTGGGCTAATATTCTATACTGTTACAGTTGAGGTGCATACTTCCAGAAGCATATTATGTTTCAAGTGATCACAGTTGAGATGAAATTTTTGACCTTCATATGATTGATGTTAGGTGCAATAGCTTAAAATTGCTGACTTAATGTTATAAGGCACAATAAAACATGCCACCGCCATATCCTTACAGGATGTATTCCAGATCCTAATCACTCGCTATATAAAAGGTGTTTTCTTTCACATGTTACTAATGACCTTCAATCTCTCTAAGTAAGGAAACAATTTCTCTTTATTTACTCTATCCAGCTCTCTTTTTGAATATCTTTGATCAAATTGCCTGAACTTCTCAAAGAAAAATAGCAACACTTAGACCCTCCAAACTATTTATTTAACTGAAACTTCTTATCCTGGAACCATGACATTGTTCCAGCAAGAGTAGTACTTTTAGCTGGATTCACTGCTCCAGTTGAGGTGTGCATGTATTTTACGAAGAATCATAATTTATTTGCTTTTGTGTGCTCTGCCTCTTCCTTGTCTATCTTTTCAGTTCAAGGTCAGCTTACATTTTGTAAGGACAAACCCTTCTGTTCTTTTCTGAATCAACTTAGGGTACCAGGGAATAGGTAGTCTTCATAACTGTTACCTTAACTCTTTTTTTTGTCCTAGCTTCATAGAACCATACAGTGCAGACCTTTGATCCATTCAACCTGCATGAATGGGGGAAAAGAAAACTGCTCTTAATCTACACTAGTCTTATTTTCTATCACTTGACCTTGAATGTTATGGCATTTCAGAGCTCACCCAAGTACTTATTTAATGGAGGTTTCCTGCCTCAACTACCCTCCCAAGCAGTATATTCCAGACCCACAAGTTCCTTATTGGGGAGAGTTTTCCTTAAATTCCCTCTGCGCCACCTGTTTCTCTCCTTAAAATTAATGCCTTTTGTTATTGACCCTTCAACTAAGAGAGCCAGCTGCTTTCCCTTCCTATAGTGCAGTGACCAATACTGCAAACAGTACTCCATCTGTGGCTGAACCAAACCCTTGTACAGCAACATAACTACCTGCTTTTATTGTCTATGCCATGACTGAAAAGACAAGTATCCTGTATGCCTCTTCAACTGTCACCTTCAGGGATTTGTGGACAAATATCCCAAGATCCCTCTGTTCCTCTGTTTCCTAGAGTCCTGCCATCCATTGAGTAGTCCCACATCTTGTTACTACTTCCAAAGTGCTGCACCACTTTTTTGAGGGATAAGTTACAACTACTACTGATCTGTTCATCTGACTAATCAATTTATACCTTCATGTAATTTAAGACCTTCTCTCCCTCACTGACAATTGCACAGCCAATCACACTGTCTCTCCCTTATGCCTGCCCACAAAAACCACACATTGTTTGTGATATTTGTAAACAATAATCGACCCTGTACTGATCCCTGTAGTACATGACCCTCCAGTCACATGCAGCCTTCTACCACCACTCTGTCTCCTACCACTAAGCTATTGGGGAGAGATTTCAGAGGAGTCTTGAGTCTTGGGGTCAACAGCGCAAATCTATCTTTGTTCGGAGCTCCTTCACAACACAGTGTGAAAGAGGTCACCTGAAGACAGAGTCCAAGGTGCTCTAACACTCCCAATCAAGTGCAGCATATTTTCAATGTTCTGTTACAATGATTCCATGCAACATTGACTCAGTGCTTGCTGCATTCTCTCAATCAGCCTCCTCCCAGACACTTGCCAGCTGCATCATTCTGGATGCTGTTTGTTATCTTGTGAAGCTACAATTGTTTATTTTACTGAGGTCATAATAGCTGTAATATTTTTTATAATTGCTTTTGCCCTTAGAATGCTGTCTGTTTCTTAGTGCTCTTTTGAGAGGTTATGTGTTTCTGCCACTTGTTATGTCACCCAGTCCTTTGTGCTTATACCATTTGTCATTCAACTCCCCTGCTGGTGGTAGAGGGGCTTCTGTCTACAGCCACTTGTTTTAAAGGAATTCAGCCAAATTTCTTAGATTGTTAGTTGCATTTATAATTTCAACATACCCGTATTAAATATATTTGTGTCGTGGCAACTGCCTAAAAAGCCCTTTATAATGGAATCAAACTCTCCTCCTCTAGTTTACTAAATAACAAACTTTGAACTGGTTTGTAACAGGAGATTACCTCCAGGTTTTTCAAAGGTGCTCCTTATCGAGACCATCTGAGACTAGAGCTGATTGTGTGTAATTCTCTGATTTGAGAGTGTGGTGCTGGAAAAACACAACACGTCAGGCAGCATCCGAGGAGCAGGAAAATTGATGTTTTGGGCATAAGCCCTTCTTCAGGAAACTGATGAAGGGCTTAGGCCCAAAACATCGATTTTCCTGCTCCTTGGATGCTGCCTGACCTATTGTGCTTTTCCAGCACCACATTCTCAACTCTGATCTCCAGCGTCCGCAGTCCTCACTCTCTCCTAATTCTCTGTCTAATCTGCTAAAGCTGTTCGATGAATGTGTGTACTCGTACATGTATTTGTTACATAAAGGGTTTTAACTAATGTGAGTTAACGCCACCCCATCCCCAAACCCTGCTATCCATATGAAATAACAGGTTTTAAATTAGCATGCTAAAAGGCTTTCACCTGTGCTTCCCTCATCAGAAATGTCTGATGTTCACATTCCTTTGCTCTTTCCCACCAAGGTTTGTATGAAGTGCTTCATTATCTTAGCGGGTTGCTACATGTGTGATAGCCACGATTCTGTCTGTGGAGACTGCTATGTGCAATTAATAATTTTCTTCAGCTATCTTGTGTTAGCTAAAATTGCAGTGGCTATTTTGTTACCTTCAACCATGGGCAACTCCCATGCGGTAATTTCCACTTCAAAATCTGCTGAATCCTCCTATACTACCTCCATCCAAACGTCAGAATGCTCAACAAACTCTCCGTCCCTATTCCCGACTTCAGTTCGTATGTCTTCCTTCAAAATGAAGACAGATGTGAAGTACTTGCTTAGCACCCTACCAATGTCTACTGCCTTCACCCAGATTGGTCTTTTGATCCCTAATGGGCTCCACTCTTTCCTGAGTTATCCAGTTCCCCTTGAAATGCATGTAGGATGTCTTGGGAAACTCTGAGCTTACTGACCAATATTTCTTCACACTCACCTGCTCTCCTGTTTTGCTTTTGTTAGTTTCTTGCTTCACTTTCTGTACATTACCAGAACCCCTCTTGTTTTGCTCCCTTTATACTTTTTTAAAAACATGTCTGTCTTAAGTAGTTCTAAATATCCCAAGAAATGAAATGTAGGGTCCTCTGGCCTTGTAAATTACATGAAATATTTACGTTTCTTCATACATAGAACACTTTTGGGCCTGTATTCTCAGTAATTCCATTTTGAACATGCATTCCCCTGGCCAGTGTGAACTGCTCCTGTAGATTTTACCCAGATTACTTTGGCCAATCACATAGTGTCATAGAGATGTACAGCACAGAAACAGATCCTTTGATCTAACCCATCCATGCAAACCAGATATCCCAACCCAATCTAGTCCCACCTGCCAGCACCTGGCCCATATCCCTCCAAACCCTTCCTATTCATATACCCATCCAATTGCCTCCTAAATGTTGCAATTGTACCAGCCTCCGTCACTTCCTCTGGTAGCTCATTCCATACATGTGGCACTCTGTGTGAAAACATTGCCTCTCAGGTCTCTTTTATATCTTTCCCCTCACCCTAAATCTGTGCCCTCTACTTCTGGACTCACCCACCACAGGGACAAATAGACTTTGTCTATTTACCCTATCCATGCCCCTTATAATTTTATAAGGTCATCCCTCCGCCTCCGAAGCTCCAGGGAAAACAGCCCCAGCCTGTTCAGCCTCTCCCTATAGCTCAAATCCTCCAATGCTGGCAACATCCTTGTAAATCTTTTCTGAACCCTTTCAAGTTTCACAACATCTTTCCGATAGGAAGGAGACCAGAATTGCACGCAATATTCCAACAGTGGCCTAATGGGAAAATGTTTTCCCATTGCCATCTGAAACACCTGTCCACTTCACTCCCCAGATTTGGATCCTGCACTTCTCCATTTTGATATGAAACTCTTGTGAAGGCATTTCAACAGATCTACTCACTACTTAACCCTATGTTTACATTAAGAGAAGTTGAGGTCTAGCTCAACTAAATTTACTAAACATTTCCAACTTGACAAAAGGAAAATAGGAAAATATTAGTCCCAATTTCTAACATTTATATCTGAAGCCCACGATATAACTTTCTCCTATCTTAAAACCATTCATTCACCCGTGACACTCCTTTCTAACACTCTACCAACATCCTTTTTGTCATGGCACTATCCTTTTTATTTGTGTGGCTTCCACATTTGTAGGAAAGCCTATATTTATCAAATGCCTTTTGAAAATGCATGAATGCCACTGTAGGTTTTGTATGATTATAGAATCCATGCAGTGTGGAACGAGGCCATTGAGTTTGCACTGACCCTTCGAGGAGGATCCCATCTGGACCCAGGCACTCTTTTCCCCCCCCCTTTTACCATGGCCAAATCACCTAACCTGCACATCTTTGACTGTGGGAGGAGAATGTGCAAACTCCACACAGACCGCCACCCAAGGCTAGAATCGGACTCTAGTCCCCAATGCTGTGAGGAGGCAGTGCCATGCCATTCCCTTCTCGAAATTTCTCCATGCCCCATGACAGACCAATATTATGACAGAGCAATTGTTCACTTTTCCCTATGTTAAATCCTTGTCATTTTACAATCGAAAGGAATGTTTTAATTTAAATACCTTGTCCTTTTTATTGAATTTTGACCACTATTCATGTAGTTTTAGAAGTTTTATCAAACCCAAAATGCAAAAATGTATGTATGCAGTGATCCCATTCCCATTCCCCTTCTGTTAAACGCTCGTAATGGTCTCCTCTACACAGCTAGGTAATTGATATTATGTACTTTAGTCTGGATTCATGAAAATCATTGAATTGAAGCTTGTTCCTTCTTGGTGAATTAAGTCTTGGCAAAAATTTTACTCACAAATCAGGATAACTTTGCTTTCTTGATTTGTTTGTTTATAAAAATTTGTGCTCTTTTCTGAATTTAAAAATGGGTGTTCTAACTGAACTGTAAGGAATGTTTTCAAAATTCTTTCAACAGAAAATCGGACCGCTTGATGCAACAGAACTGAAACCAAGCATAGATGCAGAGGATGCAGGTTGGCATTCTTAAGCTTGTTATTCAGTTCCCTACTGCGGAAGACATGTTTTATTTATTTATTTATTTATTTATTTTAAATAGGGACAGTCACTGCAGATAAAGAGAAGAACATGACTGAGTTTAAACGAACACGGAGTAAAGCTATGTAAGTTCGCAACTCTTGTCCTGTTTTTGTATACGGCAGTTTTCTGTTGGGCAGATTTTGTTTAAGCCTACAATCAAAAAAACTGCATCAAGCGGCAGTGACCAATGTAATTCCCACCAATGAAACAGACTAGTGTGTAGTTACATTGACCTGGGGCAAAATACTTCCTTTCTCAGATTTATGTGCCAATTCTTTGACAGAAAAAGTGGCCTGTTTAGAGATTAGAGAGGATTCCCTACTGTGTGGAAACAGGCCCTTCGGCCCAACAAGTCCACACCGACCCTCTGAGTAACCCACCCAGACCCATTTCCCTCTGACTAATGCACCTAACACTACGGGCAATTTAACATACCTGCACATCTTTGGACTGTGGGAGGAAACCGGAGCACCCAGAGGAAACCCACACAGACACAGAATGTACAAACTCCACACAGTCACCTGAGGCTGGAATTGAACCCAGGACCCTGGTGCTGTGAGGCAGCAGTGCTAACCACTGAGCCTCCGTGCCGCCCCTGGAAGTGTTTGTCTGGAAGTGATTCCAACTGTTTTACTGATTGTTAAACTTCTCTTTGCACTTGTAAGTTTTATTTCATGTCAAGAGCTGCTTGAGTATTATTTTATGATATTGGTGTAGATAATATCTGAGCCCCGAGTTAATATCTTTTGACCAATCAGATTGTTTGTGAAGTTATATATGAAGGGCAACTAAGGGATAAAGAAGTGTACAAATCCAAAGCCAAATCCGGTCCAGAAATAGTCAGGAATGGAGAGGGATTAGATTGCAAGGAGGGTGGGGGAAAAAAAGGAAAGGCCCAGCTCTTAGCTTTTTGAGTAGTCTAAGACCAAACATACCCTGAGATGTACATCCAATATCCCTCAGTTACATTGATTCAATGGGAATTGCACAGAAAGATTAAATTTCCAATGGGGAAATGACTTTGTCTCTGGAACCTTCCCAAAATAAAGTCTCCAACTCCGAGTTCGCATCATAGACTTTAGGTAATTCTGACCTATTTGCATTCAGAAAAGTTGCAGGGAGTCAATTTTCCTCTTGTTACTTATATTAAAGATCACTGTCTCCTACATCCCACTAATTGCTCACTCTAGACTCCATGCATCCTGCTGTAGACACCTCACCCAAACCGATCATCCTGTTTTACCTGTAGCCCATCCTGACACCCCACTTTACATGTTTTCTGTCAAATTGACACTTATGCCATTAAACATGACAGTTTTTGCTGAAAAATAGGCGTCTGTTTCTGCATCAATCCAGTTTGGAATCTAGCTGGAAATTTTTATTATATTTATTCATTCATTCATTGAATGTAGGTGTCCTTGGCTGAGCCAGCATTTATTGCCTATCTCTATTTGCCCTTTAAGGTGGTGGTGAGCTGCCTCCTTGAACCCCTGCAGTTTATTTGCCATTGGTAGAGACACAATGCCTTGGGCAGTCCCTTAATTAAGGCCATACACTCTTACAACTCTCCCTTTAAAATGAATTTTATCATCTGGTTAACTAAAGAAGTTGAGGAAAATGTTAAACTTGAGATTAAAGCATATAACTGCGCAAGGATGAATGACAAGACAGATGATTTTTTTGAACAAAAAAATGACACGGAATGAATAAACGTTAATCAAGTGGAAGAAATTGCAGCCTGACCGTAAACTAGCTAGAAATGTGAAAATGGATAGTATGAGATTCTACAGTCAATGTCCTCTAAAGAGTGAAAATTTGGAGTTTAAAAACCTTGATATGAAAAAATATGAGCTTCTGCTAAAAGAATTTGAACAGTTAAGAGATAACTAAGAAAATCAAGGACTTTATTGTGTGGCTCAAAGATTGGTGTGGGTGGCATAGATTATGGTTCATGTAGCAGTGGCACTATTACTGTGGTAGGAGGGAACTGTTCCAGTAGGACCAGCCTTATTTGAAGCATACTGGGATTGGTATACTGCTTAACAAATCTTAACTAGGTTTATAGCAAGCGCTTTAAACTAATGGATGGTTGGGTGATTGGCAAACAGGTCTGGAGATACATATATCCTGACAGACCAAAAGAATATGGCTGTATTGCAGGGCAACTCATTAGGTAATGAAATGCAGAATAGGACAACAAGATACAAAGGTGGAAAGTATGGCTCAAAATGCAAAATTAATGGCTCTTTCCTTGAATGCATATCATATTAGAAAAACCAGATTGAGGGGAAATTATAGAGAATTCCTACATTGTGGAAACAGGCTCTTGGGCCCAACAAGTCCAACCTGACCCTCATTTAAGATGTATCTGGACAGATGTATGAGTAGGTAGAGAGCAGAGGGATACATATGCTTAGGAATTGGGCAATAGGTTTAGACAGTGGATTTGGATTGGTTCAGGCTTGGAGAGCCGAAGGGCCTGATTGTGGGCTGTAAATTTTCTTTGTTCTTAGTGTCAAACTCCGGTTTCCCTCCCTTCTTCCCCTGCATAACAGCTATAAAGATCATACACCAACTTCTATTCTCTCTTGAATTCATTTATTTTGTTCTGGGTGGCACGGTGGTTCAGTGGTTAGCACTGCTGCCTCACAGAGCCAGGACCTGGGTTCGATTCCAGCCTCAGGTAATGGTCTGTGTGGAGTTTGCACATTCTCCCGGTGTCTGCATGGGTTTCCACTGGGAGCTCCAGTTTCCTCCCACAATCCAAAGATGTGCAAGTTAGGTAAATTGGCCATGCTAAAAATTCATAGGTGTTCAGTGTTGTGTAAGTTAGGTGCATTAGTCAAGGGTAAACATAGGGGAATGGGTCAGAGTGGGTTACTCTTCAGAGGGTCGGGTTGACTTGTTGGGCCGAAGGGCCTGTTTCCACAATGTAGGAATTCTCTATAAATTTCCCCTCAATCTGGTTTTTCTAATATGATATGCATTCAAGAAAAGAGCCATTAATTTTGCATTTTGAGCCATACTTTCCACCTTTGTATCTTGTTGTCCTATTCTGCATTTCATTACCTAATGAGTTGCTCTGCAATACAACCATATTCTTTTGGTCTGTCAGGATATATGTATCTCCAGACCTGTTTGCCAATCACCCAACCATCCATTAGTTTAAAGCGCTTGCTATAAACCTAGTTAAGATTTGTTAAGCAGCTTTTCTTAGTGTGGCACCCAGAACTGTAAACAGTATTTTAAATGTGGCTGAACCAACGTCGTGCACAATTTTGACATGACCTACCAGCTCTTATACTCAATACCCCATCCGATGAAGGCAAGCATACTATTTGCCGCCTTGACCACTCTATGCACCTGTGCAGCAACCTTCAGAGTACAATAGACCTGAACTCCCAGATCTCTCTGCTCATCAAATTTTCCCAAGGCTCTTCCATTTACTGTATAGTTTGCTCTCAAATTAGACTTCCCAAAATGCATCACCTCACATTTGCCCGGATTGAAGATTGAACACCATCTGCCACTTCTCCGCCCCACTCTCCAGTCTATCTATATTCTGCTGTATTATTTGACAGTCCCCTATGTTTTCTGCTATTCCACCAATCTCTTGTGTCCTCTGCAAAATTACTGATCAGACCAACAATGCCCTCTTCCAGAGCATTTGTGTATGTTACAAATGGCCCCAACACTGATCCCTATGGAACACCACTGGTCACCTTTCTCCATTTCGAGAAACTCCCTTCAACTACTACTCTGTTTCCTGTTGCCAACAATGCCCTCTTCCAGAGCATTTGTGTATGTTACAAACAACAGTGGCCCCAACACTGATCCCTATGGAACACCACTAGTCACCTTTCTCCATTTCGAGAAACTCCCTTCAACTACTACTCTGTTTCCTGTTGTTCAACCAGTTCTTTATCCACCTAGCTAGCACACCCTGCACAGCATGTGACTTCACTTTCTCCATTAGTCTACCATGGGGAATCTAATCAAATGCCTTACTAAAGTCCATGTACATGACATCTACAGCCTTTCCTTCATCTCTCAACTTGGTCACTTCCTCAAAGAACACTATTAAGTTGGTAAGGCACGATCTCCCCAACACAAAACCATGTTGCCTATCATTGATAAGCCCATTCTTTTCCAAATATAAATAGATTTTGTCCCTCAGTACCTTCTCCAGCAATTTTCCCATCACTGACGTCAGGCTCACTGGTCTGTAGTTACCTGGAATATCCCTACTACCCACCTTGTACAGGGGGACAACATGAGCAATCCTCTGAAATGTTCAACACTGATGTGAACATGATGTGCATTATGGCTTCCTCCTTCAATATAACAATGCTGTGAAACATATGGGGTGTATGAAGCCCCATGGAAGAAGCCAAGTGAGTTGGTGCAGTTTAGATTTTAGATTACTTCCAGTGTGGAAACAGGCCCGTCGGCCCAACAAATCCACACCGACCCGCCGAAGCGCAACCCACCCAGACCCATTCCCCTACATTTACCCCTTCGCCTAACGCTACGGGCAATTTAGCATGACCAATTCACCTAACCTGCACATTTTTAGACTGGTGGAGGAAACCGGAGCACCCGGAGGAAACCCACGCAGACACTGTGTGGAGTTTACACATTCTCCCAGTCAGTTGTCTGAGGCAGGAATTGAACCCGTGTCTCTGGCGTTGTGAGGCAGCAGTGCTCACCACTGTGCTGCCCACGGTGTTTGGCATGACCATAGAAAGTGCACAAAAAGTCTACCAAATCTGCTGTGGTGTCAACCAAGAAGCACTAAGACTATCGCCTCATGGCTAATGGAATGCTAGACCTTTTATCTGGAGGACTAGAATACCCCAGTTAGAAAAGTTCTGGAGTACTTAATACGTTGTATGCAGCATTTGTCTGAGAGAAAATCTATAACATATTTAATAGATGATCTCCAAGTATTAAATAATGAGCGGAGTATACTCCATCTGATTTAGAAGGCAAGGGATGATTTGATCAAAAGAAAAATAATGCAGATGTTGGAACTCAAATAATAACAAGTTTAGAAAAATTCAACAGGAGAAGCAGTAGTTGTGGAGACAAATATTTAATGTTTCCGGTCAATACCTTAAGAATTCAAATACTCTAACGATAGATTGATCAAATGAGCTGATATAATGTCAGATGGAGTTTAATTTAGATAAATGTGAGGTGTCTCATTTTGGTAAGGCAAATCAGGGCAGGACGTATACACAGTGATAGACTCCTGGCGAGTGTTGCCGATCAAAGAGACCTTGGGATATAGGTTCATTGTTTCTTGGAAAGTTGACAGGATAATAAAGGCAGCATTTGCCTTTGTCAGTGCATTGACTGTAGGATGCCATGCTTCAAGGCCACATTTGAAATACTGTGTTCAATTCTGGCCTTTCTGCCAATGGAAGTATGTTGTGAAACTTGAAAGGGTTCAATAAAGGTTTACAAAGATGTTGCCAGGGTTGGAGGGTGTGAGCTCCAGGGAGAGTTTGAATAGGCTGGGACTGTTTTGCCTGGAGCGTCTGAGATTGAGAAGTGACCTTATAAAAGTTTCTAAAATCATGAGGGGAATAGCTGAGGTCTTTGTCCCAGGGTAAGGGAGTCCAAAGTGAGAGGGAATAAGTTTAATATGAGCGGAAAGATTGAAAAGGGACCTAAGGAGCAACCTTTTCAAGCAGAGGATGCTTCATGTTTGGAATGAGCTGCCAGAGGAAATGTTGGAGGCTGGTACAATCACAACATTGATGAAAAGGCACCCGGATGGGAATATGAATAGGAAGGGTTTAGAAGGATATGGGCCAAGTGCTGGCAAATGGGACTAGGATATTTGGTTGGCATGGATGAGTTGGACTGAAGGGTCTGTTTGCATGCTGTTCAACTCTGACTCTATGATTAAAAAGAGTTTTTAAGTCAGTTGAAGGGGGTCAGAAAAAAAAATTGTTGAAGGCTGGGAAAGTGAAAGGCTTCAGGATGTAACAGCCAAAAAGAGTGGTGGTTGATGTAGTGAAGGGACAAAGACTGCATCTAAATGAGATTTGCATTGCCACATAAAATTCAACATGAAGTGATAAACAAACCAGACAAAGACCAACCCAGCCAAAAGAAACACAATTGTAAAGAGCTAGATGGAAGCAGATGATATGGTCTGAAATTATTGTTTTTAAAACATGGACCAAATAATTTAAATGGAGCAGTTGGATATAGTTAGAGATGAATTATTTGCACTGTTTGGTAAGTCGAGAACTATAGAATTTTGTCAAATTAGAGCCAGGTGTTTCAGGTAAGAAGTTGTGAAATTTCCTGAGTCAAAGAAGTTTGGAACTATTTTCTGGTGCAAACATTAATTTATAGTGAACAGTTTAAAAACGAAAAATTAATTCTGCCATTGAAAATTTCTTGTTATCAAATGTGTTAAGTAATGCAACAAAGATAATTATGTGGAATTCAGTTATAGATCAGCCGCAAGCTCATTGAATTTCAAAACCGGTACAGTAGTGCCCCCTGAACCTGCAGAGGATGTGTTAGAAGAGCTATTGCGGAAACCTGAAACCATGGATAGGAGCGAACCCATTCATTACAATAGGAAATTTCCATTCCCAGCATGCCCCGATCCCTGGTTCTGGAAGGTTCTCTGTAATATGTTCAGGCCGAGGTAAACCACAGGTTTACAGCGGCAAACAATTCTGTGTATATGGCAGTCACCCTGTACAAGAGACTAAATGGCTTATTCCTGTTTGCATGTCCTGATTTTGTCCAGGACGCTAAACATTCCCATTGGC
The DNA here is from genome assembly GCF_004010195.1 of Chiloscyllium plagiosum. Taxonomy (NCBI): domain Eukaryota; kingdom Metazoa; phylum Chordata; class Chondrichthyes; order Orectolobiformes; family Hemiscylliidae; genus Chiloscyllium; species Chiloscyllium plagiosum. Next base: position 954,777 of record NC_057738.1, on the reverse strand, counting down.
CCTCGTTTGTACCAACCTTTTATCATTCTCTCAGATCAAACTTAACCTACATATCCTTCATTTTACTTTCATCCATATGCCTATCTAAGAGTCACTTAAATCTGACTCTACTATGACTGCTGGCAGTACATTCCATGTACCCACCACTCTGTGTAAAGGATCTACGTCTGACATCTCCCCTAAACCTTCCTTCAATCAAGTTAAAATTATGCCTACTCATGAGAGACATTTCTGCCCTGAAAAAAATGTCTCTGGCTATCCACTCTGTCTATGCCTCTCATCATCATGTACACCTCTATCAAGTCACCGCTCATTCTCCTTTGCTCCAACAAGAAATGGCAATGCCTCACTACCTTCTGCCCATGATAATAAAGTAAGAATTCTGTGTATGTACTGAAACAGAGTTTGTGCAGAATGAATGGTTGTCATTGTATTATGAAGTGATTAGTTTTAAGGGATCTTGCTTTAGAGAGGCAAAGCCTTTGGAAACACAAGGCAAATGTAGCATGGAACATAGAAACACTGGCACTGTTCTCTGGTTTACTGTAGGGTGTAATGTACTGCTCTGGACATCTTAGCAAGCTGGTTTGAATTACATAACCAGTTAAGCCATGGTATTATTCTGGTTGATCAGTGTTCTACCCATTCCTGGAATGAGAAAGATCTCGTACTGTAGAAAACGAACTAGCTGTTTGTCTCAGCAAGTTTCCCTGTTTAAAATGTAAGCCATGATCCTGCCAAAAGAGCTACCACAGACCAATATGTATGCAAACTGGGATTATCATACTGACACCACTCTTCACCCTCCTTGCTGTAATTCCATCCTGTATCCATGAAGCTCCAAGTGAAGTTATTTGGAGGACAAGTGGGATATTGTTCAACCTATGCTGCCATCTGTCTAGAACAGATTACATTCTGACTGCAGAATGCAGATGATACTTCTGCGCACTCCAGCCTGAGCTCCAGATCATTGTCAATGTATTTGTGGAGATGTATGAAGTGAGTGGTCTTTGGCTAAACATCCACAAGACTAAAGTCATCTTCTACCAGCCTGCTTCCACTGCGCAACAATGCCCACTGATTATCAACATCCATGGTGAGCTATTGAACAAGGTCAGTCAATTCACATGTCTTGGGAATCTTCTCTCCGATGAGTGCAGGTATTGATAATGAAGTTCAACATTGCCTCCGGTGTGCCTGTGCATCCTTTGGCTGTCTGAGGAACAGTGTACTTAATGATGAAAATCTCCAAGCCCAGCACCAAGCTTGTGATGTTATCTGCCCTTCTTTCTCAATGTGCAGAAAACACCTCCAATTCCATTATCAGTGATGCCTCTTTGAAATCTTACAAATCCAATGGGAGGGTAGTCACTCCATCATTTCAAATGTCAGCAGGCCAGCATTAAAGGTATTTCTGGTCAATCTGCCCCATAGGGGCAGGACAACTTTCACATGCCTGAAACAACTCTGGATAATGAAAAGCTCAGCCGCTCTGGCAGCATCTGTGGAGAGAAATCAGTTACTCTTCTCAGTGTTCAGGGATGTGTAGGTTAGATGGATTAGTCAGGGGTAAATGTAGTGTAATAGGGTAGGGGAATGGATCTGGGTGGGATACTCTTTGGAGGGTTGGTGTGGACTTGTTGGGCTGAAGGGCCTGTTTCCACACTCTAGGGATTCTATATTCTATCTTAAACTATGAGCAGAAGTAGGCTGTTCAGCCCTTTTGAGTCTGCTATATGTTTCCAAAATGATCCTCTCTCTCAATGTCATATTCCTGCTTTCTCCATTTACCCTTGATACCATTAACGTTCAAAATCTATATTGAATACATTGTGATGTGGCCTCCACTGTCTTCAATGACAGAGAATTCTACAAGTTCGCTACCCTTTTGAATGAAGGAATGTTTTCTTTTATCTTGGAGGATTAAGCACAGCTAGTTAGGGTTACAGATGTTAAAGTATTTTAAGGAGAATTATTCATATTGGAGTTAACAATTAAATACACCATCACAAGAAAAACCAGAAAAGTTCACTTTCAAATTAGGATATACCTAAAAGAAGTTACCATAAAAGTCCCACCTTCTTAACATTGCCCCTCACCTGAGGTGTAGTGGCAGTTAGGTTAAGCTCACTGCCAATCATCACTCTAATGTGAGAGCAGTCCCACGGTCTCTGATTTATACCGAGAAGAGGACATGAACATGCTATTAGTTAATAGACTTAGTCATTGGTAGGATATCCTGCAAACAGATTTGGAAATTTCGTACCCGAGTGAGAAAGGAAGGTGCTTGTTATGTAGGAATACTGAAATCATCCAACTGATAAAAAGTTACAAATATCCTTATTACACAAATAGAATCAGTAACCAAGATAAGACAGCACTTGAAGAAAAATGAAGCCTTTTTACTGGTAAAAGTAGTTCTTCATTTAAAGTTTTTAAGATTTAAACAAATGAGGGAATGATGAAAGGAATATCCATAAGAGTATTAAACCAGCATAAATTATTTTATATAAAAGTTCAACTTCATGAAGAAATCTTGACCACGTAATTAAGGAATAATGTTAAATGACACAGTAACAGATGAATGTGGGAAGAACTTGTACAGAGGGTTGACATCCATGTGTGCAGAGCAGGAAGAATCCAAATTAAAATCCTTTCACTAAAATATCATAAGTTTCATAGATGTTAGAAATTGATTTTAAAAAAATTTTCTCCTGTTTGGAGAAGATATCTTCCTCGCTCAGGACCTTAACTAAAACTGTAAATACTGATGGATATTCTATTTAGATAATCCTAGATACATATTTGCAATATTAAAATGGTATCAAACTAGATTTTTAAATTTGGTATTCCATGTTTTTATTTCCAATAAAACTATATTTAGTTTTAAAATACTAAACAATAGACTAAAATTAACAAGCTTAATTTGACTTTTCTATTACAACTGAAAAGAACTCTCCATTCTATATGTAAGTGAAGACACACTGGAGATAAAATTCTCAGTATATTTGGAGCAGAGCAAAAGCTAAAGCAATAACCTGCTTTATTAAAATTAAGTAGGCTATTTGGAGGTAGGTTACATTCTCACGCAGCTTCTTTCCCTATGGATGGGTATGTCTATTGCAGACCCAAAGCTGAACATTTATAGGATTGACTAACCTGAACTCAATGGAACAATGTTTATTAGGGGAAAATCTCCTCATCAAAATTGCTTTGATTTCTTGATTAGAACTTTATAGATCAATTCAGTTTGCCACGATTGGCTGAACACTTGATTTACAGCAGTGACACCAGCAGACCCCTCAACCTCACCTTGTTGCCTGAAACATGGTATACTTCAGATTTAACTCTCCATGAGTCATCATTCTTTAATCACATTTAGAATTTTACAATACCTATGATAACAAATGTGAATGTAATTTGCTTTGAACAATAACATGGAAAAATGAGCAGGAAAATGTGGATTAAGAAAGTAAATTGTAATTGTTTCTTTTTGTTTCCTTTCATCACCAAGAAGGGAAAAGGATGTTTTTGATTTTGAAACTTCTTCTGATTCTACAGTGAATTTACAGGTGAGAAAAGAAATTGACTTTAATTTGAAATTGTCATGGATCACATAGTCGAATTTCTTGTTGGATCTCCCCAATCCACTCCCCTTTGTAACTGAGCACCTCTTGTACAAATAGCTATCAAATAGAGTTATCAAGGAATTATATATTCTATTTTTAGCATATAATTAATTATGTAAGTTTTTCATATCTGCCCTTTAATGTTGAATTAATAACAGATTTGTACATTTGCGCTATATACGGTAACCATGAATGTTCCAAATTTTGAAACCTTCAGGTCTCTGCTTAATTGATTAAGTCAAGAAGTTCACAAATTCTTTCTCATCACAACTAACCTTCCAATGAGTGTACACTGTACTTTTGTATTACATTTATATATTTTCATAATGGGATAGCCAATCCTTTGCAAAAGTAATTTGTTGCCACTAAAGTCTTGTGCTGTAATCTACTTTGCAACTTATAGTAGAAGGTTGAGCGAAACAAACATTATTATTGGTCTTTTTTTAAACTGTTCTCTTATATTGACACAGTTTATTTTTTTTTTAAATAAGTTGCTTGCCTGTCTGCCAAGATCTCATTCACTTAAATATTATATAGCTTAAAGTTTGTTTACTTTCTCATTCTTGTCTCCTTGTTCAGCCACCTCAAAGTCCTACATATTGTGCTCAAACTACCAATGCTGCATAAGAACATTTAAAAAACCATGTGCTCCAAATTATACTGTTCTATTTTATTAATCCATATTTCTGCATCGAACGGCATCTGCCCATCCTGTTTGTTTGTTCATGTTCTGTAATCTTTTATGCTCCCTGCCATAATTTGGCATAACTCTTATCTATAGATGCAATATAGAGTTTGGTATTGTCCACAAATGTGATATTATCTATATCGTAATATATTTGTGAATATTGTCACTGGGCAGTAGAGAATTTCAGTATTGCAAGGAAGAGTCCTACTATTGTAGTTTCATCAGGACAGAATTGCAAGAATAACCAATCTTAAAGCGAACAGCATGTGCTGATCGGTTGGCAGTTGGATTCTGATTTCAATGAAATATGGCAATTACTAAGAACGCTTTCTAAAAATATAAATTTCAACATGCCCTTCTTTTTCTCCTTAGACTTCAAAATAATGCTTGAATACTGGACAAGCAGAATCAACCTTTTAGAAATATGAGCCATGTTATCCCAAGAAATTCTAATCGTCAAAGTGCTTAGTAATTCCATCCTGTGATATTAAGCTAATTATTTTTAGATGCTGAATTCAGATTAACAGTTGAAGATTCTCTGTTTCATCTTGTGCTTTTGAAGATGAGAGTGACTTTTATTCTGGTTTTGACACATTTTTCAAAATTGTGCAGAAAGAAAATCTATTATTTGACCCTCGAGCAGTTCTTACATTTTCTTCAGGATCCTTCAAGAGAACACTTTGACCAACAGTTTCTACTTGATTGGGCATTTTCTTCTCTGAACAATCTTCCTCTATTTTTGATTACTCAATATTATCATCGCTCTGGAAATTGTGGCAGAGCTTGTGCCATTTGGTTATTTTCCATTATAAACTTCCCTCCTTTATCATCCAATTAATATAGAAAAGCCTTTGTATTGGTTTTGTTTTTCTAAGACAATCAAGAATTTTGAATGTCTTTTTTTAATGCTTTTTGTTTTATATTTATCTTGATTTTATTATTTGCTTGAGAAGCAAATAATAAACACGTGTTACATTTTAAACACGTGTTACAAACTTGATTTAATCACATTAGCCATCAATGAAATAGTACTTTATTCTGGTTTCATTTCCTTAAATATTTATGCATTTCATATACTTTTGGTCTTTAGTTTAACTTGCCAATTTCTCCTCCTTGATTTGGATGATTGATTGTTAGCCCCATGCCTCTCACTCCTTGTTTATCCTTGACTTTCTACTTGTCCCGTTTTTACATGTACTTGTAGTCATAAGCAGAATTTTACCAGCTCCATACAAGTAGTAGGATAAGAGACAGTGGCTGGGAAACTAGGGGCATGTGAAGTTGTTTTCCTGAGTTAGACTGCCCAAGACTGGAATATTGAAGTGTTCTCTCCAAACAGTGGAAGCAACCAGAGAAAGATGACTGAAGTGAAGTGCTGGCCAGCAGAAGATCAATGAAGATCATACTAACAGAACCTTAACAAATATTACTGAACTGTCTTTCTACCTTTCTCCCCATGCTATTAATTCCAATCCCCTCCCCTCAACTGGCCAAACAATGATCCCCATGACATTTTACCCCATTGTCCATCTAAGATGGAGTTGATAAGGGGATTAGAGCTTTAATTGGTAATGTATATTGGTGGTTTCCTTCCTTTCCTTCCCCACCCTGCCATAACAAATTGAGTCTAATTGCTTCTGATAAAGAATCATTATCATTAGAGAAACATGGTGCACACTTCTATCAGTCTGTGTCTGACAGTGCAGTTTGTGGAATTTGCAAACTACTTTAATTTTCATGATTACTCTGGCAACATTTGGTTTGATCTTCTCGTGTGCTGCTGCAGTGAGCCATAATACCTTACCTTTCTGAGCTGTTGTCCTCCAATTGTACAGCTTCCCCTGTAGCTCCAATTTCCACACTTCTCTTTTCCTTTGGTGCATTTTTGACTTTTTGTTTCCTTTTGTATCCATCATTAAATAAGCCAATGACTTGCACAGCTCCTTTTGACTATATTCACTCCCACACTGCTTCCTGTTTTGTGTTTTTAGTTTCTGCATCTTCATCTCATTAGTTCTGTAAATGTAACTTTCCACAGAAATATTTGTGAAATGTTTTCTTAATTTAGAAACTCCCCACACTGCTACAAAGTAGTTGACTGGGCCTTGACCAGACTTGTTCCATTTCCCTTTTCTATCGTCTTCTTGTCTTCTCCTTCTCTCAGAGAATTACAATAGAATTGCTCTCTTTGCCTTCAATAGCACCAGCCTTGACAGTTTTTAATGGAAATTGTTTTTTGTCATTTCCACATCTTCCTGTGTGCAATCCCCATGAAACTTCCCTCCACCTCCCTTTCCAGCCCCTTTTGAAAGGGCCATTCCTCTGTAACGCCATAATCTTTGAGGGTAGGGCTGATCAGAGTAAGTTAGATAAATCCCCTGGACCAGACTGGGTATGCCTAAGGTTGCTACGGGAAGCGAGCGAAGAGATTGCTGCATCTTTGGTGATGATCTTTGCATCCTCACTCTCCCCTGGAGTAGAACCAGATGATTGGAGGGTGGAAAATGTTATTCCCTTGTTAAAGAAAAGGAATAGGGATAATCCTGGGAATTGCATGCCTGTCAAGTCTGTGGTGTGCAAATCATTGGGACGATTCTGAGACCAGGTTTATCATTATTTGGAAAAGTGTAGTTTGATTAGAGATAGTCAGCATGGCTTTATGAGGAACAGGTCATGCCTCGCAAGCCTTATTGAATTCTTTGAAGGTGTGTCAAAACACATTGAAGTTGAGCAGTGGATGTGGTGTACATGGATTTTAGCAAGGCATTTGATAAGGTCCCCATTTGTAGGCTCATTCAGAAAGTAAGGAGACAAGAGATCAGGGCAATTTGGCTGTCTGGATACAGAATTGTCTGGCCTATAAAAGACAGAGGGTGATAGTAGATGGAAAGTATTCAGCGTGGAGCTCAGCGAACAGTGGTGTTCTGTCGGAATCTGTTCTGGGACCTCTGCTCTTTGCGATCCTTATAAATGACTTGGATGAGGAAGTGAAAGTGTGGGTTAATAAATTTGCCGACGACATGATGGTTGGTAGAGTTGTGGATCGTGTGGATCGTAGCTGTTCGAGGTTGCAACAGGACATTGACAGGATGCAAAAATGGGCTGATAAGTGGCAGATGGAACTCAATATGGAAAATGTGAAGTGATTCACTTTCCACCCATGGTGATAAAGTTGTTAGGAAGGCATATGGTGTGTGGCTTTCATTAGCAGGGTGATTGAGTTCAAGAGCCACAAGGCTATGCTGCAGTTCTATAGAGCCCTGGTTGGACCACACTTGGAATATTGTGTTCAGTTTTGGTTGCCTCATTATAGGAAGGACTAGGCACAGAGGAGATTTACCAGGATGCTGCCCTGGACTGGAGGGCATGTCTTAAGAAATTTTGAGTGATCTATAGTTTTCTCATTGGAGCGAAGGAGAATGAGAGATAACTTGATAGAGGTGTAGAAGATAATGAGAGGCATAGATAGAATGGATAGCCAGACTTTTACCCAGGGCAGAAATGGTTATCATGAGGGGGCATAAGTTTAAGGTGATTGGAGGAAGGTTTAAGGGAGATGTGAGAGGTAGGTTCTTTATACAGAGTGGTGAGTGCGTGGAATGCACTGCTGGCAGTGGAAGTAGAGTCAGATACGTTAGGGACATTTAAGCGACTTTTGAATAGGCACGAGTTATAGTAAAATGAAGAATATGTTGGTTAGTTTGATCTTAGAGTATGATAAAAGGCTGGTACAACATCAAGGGCTGAAGGGCCTGTATTGTTCTATGATCTGTATATAATCTGTTCTGCTAGAACAGCATGCCCTCTGGCTTAGCCTTCCCATACAGTACAGAAATGCAATACCTCTTTACCACCTTTTCACTAGGCCCTTGTAAAGTAATTCCAGATCTAACAGCAGTATACGATACTTTCAGTTTACTCTACTCCCTCCCCAAAATAGTTAATGACTTTGCAAAGGACTTCAACCCAGGTGCCGTGCATGTCTATCTTCAGTCGTTTTAATTCAGTCCATTCCCATTTGGTCTTCGGCTTCCAGTGTTTTAGTGAGTTCAGCATAGGTTTGCAGGACAGCATCTCTTATTTTGAGAAGGCCATTTGCAGCCTTCTGGAGTAGTCATGGACGTCAACAATTTCAGATATAACGTCTACCCTATTTTCGGTCCTGAGGAAGAGTCACTCAACCCGGAATGTTAACTCTGAGTTCTCTCTACAGATGCTGTGGTTTTCCAGCTCTTTCTGTTTTTGTTTCTGATTTAGATTAGATTAGATTACATTACATTAGTGTGGAAACAGGCCCTTCGGCCCAACAAGTCCACACCGACCCGCCGAAGCGCAACCCACCCATACCCCTACATTTACCCCTTACCTAACACTAGGTGCAATTTAGCATGGCCAATTCACCTGATCTGCACATCTTTGGACTGTGGGAGGAAACCGGAGCACCCGGAGGAAACCCACGCAGACACGGGGAGAACGTGCAAACTCCACACAGTCAGTCGCCTGAGGCGGGAATTGAACCCGGGTCTCTGGCGCTGTGAGGCAGCAGTGCTAACCACTGTGCCGCCCACGCCACTGTGCCGCTCAGCAGATTTACTGCAGATTTACAGCATCTGCAGTTCCTTTTAGTTTCTGGATTTGTAATTGTCCTTTTTAAAGGGCCCACATTACATTTAACCCATGATATCTTTGCTCACTCCTCTATTCCCAACAGTCCCCTCACCCCCATGGCACTTTCCCATGTATTTATAGAACATGTAACACCTTCCAGTTTATCTTCTCCCTCCTCACTAAGGCCCCAGAAATACCTTGCAGGTGAGGCAGCAATTTACCTGTAATTTATTCAATTTATTCTGCTGTATTTATTGTTCAGTGTGTGGTCTCTTGTATATTGGGGAGATGAAATGCAGACTGTGCGCTTTGCAAAACACTTCATTTTGATTGATAAAATAACTGAATTTCCATTTGCCTGTCATTTCAACACAGCACCTTGTTCCTACACCAACATTTCTGTCACAGGCCTGATGTAACGTCCTGGCAAGCCTTTGTTCAAGCTCAAACCTCATTTTATGCTTGGGGTCATTGAGGACTTAACATCAAAACCTTTACCATATGATTCCAACCTTACATGTTTTCTATCTACCTTCAGTGTGTCTGGTCATGTTTTGATCATGGGTTGGTTTCAGAACAGCCTACCTATTTGCTCCTCCTCTTAGTGCTCATTATTACTTATTCAGTGAATCTTCTGTCTGGGCCTACTATCGATTAATTCTGTTCTCTGCCCACCTTTTATGTTTCTGTCTGTGTCTAGGCTCCATCTTCACCTCTTTCTTTTTTCCTCCACCTGTCCTGTTTTCAACATCACTCTTTTTCTCCCCCCCACCCCCAAAGAAAAATATTTGTCTTCAGCATAAATACAATTTTTGTTCCTAGATGCTATCCATTCTGATGAACAGAACCAGACTCTCAACATTACTCTGCTTTCTCCTAACAGACGTTGCCAGACCTGGGTTTCACTAGAATGTTTTTATTTCAGATTGCCAGTATCTGCAATTCTTTCATTTTTCTTTTAGCCCATGATTTTTCTCCTCATACATGTATTATATTTGATATCCCTTGCAAGTTTTTTTCATTTCCTTTTCACAGCTATTTTTTTCTTTAACCGGATTGCGATTTTGAATGTTTTGCACTGATATGATGCTAACTCTGAATGTATGCACTTACTAGAAATCTTTGGTATTAAGGCACTAGTTGCAGTGCAGTGTTGGCTAGGCTACATTATCCATGTGCCAGATACCAGATTTCCAAAACAAGCTCTCTCTCATGAGCTTTGCCATGGCAAGTGGTTAACAAAAGGGCAGAAGAATTGTTTCAAGGTGAAATTCTTTGTCTCCCTGAAAATCTAGCCTGACAATTCTCCAATTTGAAGAGTTGGTTTTCATGAAGAAGCAAATCTTGCTCCAGATTGAGATCAACTGCAATCGTTAAAACCTGGACAGAGGAAAAACATTTAATGGAGATGAGAATTTCCAATGTAAATCCCTTTGGTTTACTTGAAGTAGATTTTCTGTGGCTTTGTATTTCCTGTAGACCAACATACTAAAAAAAATTGGACAAGTAAAAGGATGACCAATATAAAGGGGCAAAAAATGTATACAGCACTTTTGTCCTCTAATTGTTTCATCTTCAACTCCAGGTTGCCAATTAAAACTATAAATGAAGAAGCTTCCAAAGTTTGAGCAAATTAGTCAATATTTACCAATCCCAATGGGGGGTAAATTGAACTATTGTATTCAAGTACTGTACAAACACTAACTCCACTTACTATCACTTTCAGCAGTGCAGTTTCAATGTCTATAATGAGTTATTGGGTCTCAGATGTAAGATCTAGCTTTCAAAATAGCTGCACATTTTCCTTCACCTTTTGGTACCTGATGTTGTACCCTGTAATTTCTGGTGAAACTATTTTAGGGGCATAGTGGTTAGCACTGCTATCTGTGTCAGAGTTTGATCCCAGTGTTGGGGTAGTGTGTGTCGAGGTTGCTCATTAGTTTCTGCTGGGTACTCCACTTTCCTTTCACAGTCCAAAAATGTGCAGATTAGGTGGATTGTCTATAAATTGGATCCTGAATACAGGCTAGGTGAATTAGCCAGGGCAAATTTGCAGTTACAGGGATAGATAGCTCTTGGGAGGGTCAGTGCAGACTCTGGCCAAATAGCTGCTTCTGTGCTGAAGGGATTCTATGATTCTGTTTCCTGTTTGAAAGAAAATATCAATCCGTAATCTTGCATTCAAGGCCTAATGATTATTTTAACTTTAGACCATGTCATGATGAAGGGAAGTATGCCAACCTCCAGCATCACCATTTCAATGTTTCAGATGCTATCAAATCTTATGTAAGATGTTTCAATTTTTAATCTAATTACAGGTTACTGAAGCCAAAAGGAGAATTCCTGGAAGGAAAAGACTGTCTTTTGATGAAGACCGCAATCCGTAAGTCGCTGACTATTCTTTGATGTTATTTGAACAATTTGAGGAGTGGGTTGGAAGTAAAGGAACAAATGCCATAATCCTGTGCAATTTTATTTTTGTTCATGAAATGTAGGAATTGCTGGTATACTCAATCTAATTACCACTAGATCATCATCACCTCTCCCCTGAGAGTACTATAAAATTGTTGTTTATAGAGTTTCTTCCAGCCTGCAGTGTCCTTCTATTAGCGATCTTTAGAATAATGAGAACATTTGCAGATGCCTTGAATCCAAAATAAAAATAGAAAATGCTGAAACTGCTTGGTTCTGGCAGGACCTGTGAAAAGCATAGTTCATATTTCAGGTCTTGACCATTCAGTCAAAACTGTTCTGATAAAATGTAATGACAGATGCTGCTAAACTATCTGACTTGATATTTTTATTCAAAAATAATGCAGTTAGGTGTAAAGAATTCAGGAATTCAGAAGACACTGCCTTCTGAATCGGAAATGTTACTAAAAAAGATATTATTGTAATAAATGTGTCTATTCATATTTTTATGTAAACATATTAATCCGTTTAGCAGAAATGCGCAGAAAAATGGAAAGGTATCATCGGTGAAGTTCGTTGACGTTTGCCATTACCCTGCAGGAGGGTCCATGTACTGGTTTCAATAGCACGTTTTGAGAAGATTTGTAGCTCAGGTTGAGGTTCTGGATGTAGGTTTGCTCGCTGAGCTGGAAGGTTCATTTTCAGATGTTTCATCACCATACTAGGTAACATCTTCAGTGAGCCTCCAGATGAAGCACTGGTGGTCTAGCCTGCTTCTATTTATATGTTTGAGTTTCCTTGGGTTGGTGATGTCATTTTCTGTGGTTACATTTCCTATTGTGATGTCATTTCCTGTTCTTTTTCTTAGAGGTTGGTAAATGGGATCCAAGTCAGTGTGTTTGTTGATCGAGTTGATGGATCCAACTGGAACTCTCTCAACAAACACATTGACTTGGATCCCATTTTCCAAACCTTGAGAAAAATGACAGGAATTCATATCAGCAACCCAAAGAAACTCAATTATAAAAATAGAAAGTGGGCTACACCACCAGTGCTTCTTTCAGAGGCACACTAAAGATGTTACCCAGTATGGTGACTAAACATCTGAAAATAAACCTTGCAGCTCAGCGGACAAACCTACATCCAGAATTGGTTTCATTACCCTGCAGGAGGATCTGTGTACTGACACTGGTTTAATTTGCTGTTGCTGGGTAGCAGTGTCTGTCTTGTCTCTTTTTTTTTCTTTTTGGTGATCAGTCTCTGCCTAAACAGATGTTTATTTAAAAATTACATTTCAACACTGAATTGACTGGTTTACTGTAATGATATAACCCTCTACTGCTTTTGCTGTAATTTTACTTGTAGCAACCATTCAGTATTTTACTTGAAATAGGATATCAAAAGTACGAAGTGACTCCTTTTTTTTTAAGAAATAGTCTAGCAAAATGTCTCGCCACAGTATGCAACTTTAAATTTCTGGGAGAGTCAGAATGGCTATAAATTTTGCATACTCCTTTTAGTGTGGAAATTAAAGACAAAAATGAGATGAAACTGGATTTTGTTTCAAGCAGTTAATAAGACTGGGCAAATAAGGGAAGCAATCCTGTTATCAATGTCGGGAGAAGGCTGCTACAAGCTGTTTAGCACCCTAAACTTCTCAGGAGCACAGGAGCCAAACAGGGGCACATTTGAAGGCTTTGAATACTTTTGTTCATAAGTAATACAAATAAAAGGTTCAATGTGTTCAAATGTTTGGAAGTCATAGGTGAAGGAGATTATTGTTCTGTGATAACAATGATATGACCAGTTGAATCCTGAGGTTTTGAGACCTGAAAATCATGGTGTTAGAGAATTACCTGAAGGTCAATAGCAGCATATTCTCAAGAATGCTGTCAACATATGCAGAAACTAAGATTCTGTAAATTGAAGTGTTCTAATATGATAGCATGAGACATGACATTATGATGGGTGACATTCCAAGTCAAATGCGAACAACATGTTGGAGAGTAATGAAGAAGTATTTGAACAAAGATTATTGGAAAGACATAGGCTGTATGATGTATATGATCTTCCTGAAGTAGAAACTATTGTAGATGAGCTATGAATGCATGGATGTGAAGACATGTGTAAAGTAACTGTTCCAGACTATGATCAGAGTCTCAAGTGACTGAGAGAGCATTCTCCATACAAACCTAAAGATGATGGTGCGTTCCAAGCCACTCATCATCCTGACTTAGAAATTCATTACCATTCCTTCACTCCTGCTGGGTCAAAATCTTTTCATTCCCTCAAGGGAAGTGTGAGACCTATTACATCACATGGACAGCAGTAGTTCAGTGGTGGCAGCTTACCACCACATTCTCAAGAGCAAATAGAAACAAGCAATAGATTCTGGCCAACCAGAATTGCCCACTCCCACAATTGAATTCAAAAAGGAATTCTCATACTGACAGTGAAAGGACTTGTCCCTGATGAGAAGAGAACTGTAAGTGGGATGCAGCAAGCAAAAAGAGTGAAAGCAGTGCTATGATGTCAGTGTGATGAATTATCTAGCTAAATTGTTGCCTCATTTTGCTATCAGAGTGTGAACCTCTATACAAATTAGGAGATGCAGTGGTATTGAGATACTGTACAAGAAGCAGCCTTTATGACGGTCAAACAAATACTGGTGATAACACCACTGTTAATGTATGATGATGCCTTGAGGATGCCAATGAGAGAGACTTGGAGCAACCCAGACAACCGGTTGCATTTACTTCCACACATTGCACAGTCTGAGCATAACAGCATTCAAAGAGTGAGTGGCTATTTTCTATGCTGGTTGGTATTTTTAATCAATACTTGTCCAGGAAGGATAAAATGACAATGGTTCATCCATATCTTTCTATCTCGTCCAAAATATGTGCAAATAACGCTCTTTCATTCAGAGGTGTTGCCTGGCTTTGCAATATAAGCCAGGGAAATCCAGTATAATTTGTAAGTTCTGCCTGTTGTTAATAAATAAAGTTGAGAATGCCTAGACAGTGTGCAATCTTCCAAATTCAGTGAGAAGCAACAGTTGAACTTGCTCTGGAAGTCATCTACCAAACAGAAATGTTGAATCTGAAAGACAGGCATCCTTTAAATCGAGCAAACAGTGCAGTAAGGTGGAACTATTTAAGTTATAAAAAGTAATAACGAAAGACCATAAAAGAGAGGAGCAGAATTCATGTGCTCTGCCATTGTTCATGGCTGCTATGTTTCTCAACCCCATTCTCCTTTACCTTGTAACCTGGATTCCTTACTAATCAAGAGACTGACTATCTTGCTCAAATACAGTCAATGACATAGTTCCCACAGCCTTCTATGGCATTAAGTTCCACAGATCCACCACCCTTTGAAGAAATCCTTATCTTCATTCTAAAATGTTATCCCTTCATGCTGAGGCTTTGCCCTGGGATCCTAATCTCTCATACTAGTGGAAATATCTCCACATCCAATCAATCAAGGCCACTCAGTATTATAAATTTCAATCTGATCCCCTTTCATCCTTCCTCATATTGACAAGCCCTTTGTCTTTGGGATAATTCTTATAAACCTCCTCCATCACCTTGATTGCCTGAAAGCATCAAGGCTGAACCAGTTGTTATAGAAGTATTAGGCCCATAAAGATAAAGTCCCAGGCTGGAGCCTTACCTTAGAGAGAGGGTTTTCTTTTTGTACTACAAGTCAGTGAAGTGCATACATGAAAGCTATCACATGTTGAGTCTAATATGATGGAAGCAAGAGAAGTGTTTTAATAGCTAAATGTGATCAATGAAATCAAGGATCAGTGCAGTGATTACAATGGATAGCAAGCTAAAGGGCACTTGTAATAAAGGCAATATCCACTTATGATGTGTGACGTCCCTGATAGACCGAGGAAATAGCTGGAAGTAGACCTTTCCGCTCCTGCACAAAATAATTATCTTCTCTCTGACTAATGGAAAATAGACTAGCCTACCAGTGAGATTGTAGAATGCCTGAAAGCACACTTCAGTCATTGTTCCAGATGATTGATGACGATCCTCATTTGCAAAGTGAAAATATTGGGCACTTTATAGAGGGTTAGGGAATTCAACAACATAAATTTCAACGCTGTCCTTAGTCAAATAAAAAGTCTAAGATAACGGTGAAACTTTCTAATAGGATCATAGAGATTGAACAAATCCAGCATAGTCATCTGTCGGGTGGAGAAATAGTCTTGAATGTATGGCAAGTAGTCCAATCAAGACTAGTATCACATTTGTGCCCAAGCTACTCTTCAAATGGTGAAAAGAATTACTGAACCCAGACATTCACTTGCCTGTTACTACTGGGGTGAAATGACGGCCGAATCTCACTTTGCCCAAACTAATGGGTCGTTGAATCGAACAAACCACAGAAATGCCCAGGAGGTGTCATAATGCCACTATGGTGGTAGAGTGGGGCATTTTGCAAAAAAAAAAATGATCGTGAAGTAACTGGAAATTTCAGTGAAACTAAAGCAGATTCAGGAATTGATAACCCCTCAATGAGGAGGAGAAATGTTTCCAGGAGAAATGGTTTATGCTGGAATTAAATGCTGGAGTGTAAACTTGGAAGTGAATGGGCATACCACAATGTTTATAAACTAGATTCTGCAGCCAATATGTTATCTGACTAATTTAAATGGCTCAAAGTACAGCCATCCTCAATGAAAGACAACCTGTATGAACATTATTCCGTGACCAACATGGAGCAAAACATGGGTACAAGGGAAGAAAAATGATCAATTGTGTCTTTTGGTTTTGTGAAAATTCATGCCTAAATAAAGTGCGTGTTCAAGGCTGAAATTACTTCCCAAAGTTGTTGAGGTTGCAGATGTAGACCAAGAGCCTGAATATTTCTGTTCACTGGTTTGGAAAATGTAATGTTATGTTTACCCATGGGGATAATCCAAAGTCAGTTAGCTTGTACTCAAAGAAAATTCTTAAAGTTGAAGAAAGAGAATCTATGCTCAGTTAATCATTTTACTGATTACGAACATTCAAACACAAATTAATAGAAGTAGGCTACTATACTCTCAGAGGGTTAGTGCAGACTCAATTGGCCAAATCTGCACTGCAGATATTCTTTGATTATTTCTTCCTTTTAACCACCTGGTAGGATTAAATATATCACGGGGCCAGTACACCACTCCCAAAACTGATTTTTGTTTTTTTTTGCCTTTTATCATTTCTCACCTCTACTTTTTGCTTCATGTGCATTCTAGTTTTCTGAACTTGGATTATCTCTTTCTGTTATCTTAATACCATAATTCAATAAGAGAATTATCTTTCTTCTTTTCCTAGTTTCCTATACTTCCAAAATATCGTAAGTTTCAGTATTCAAGTCTTAATCAATACTATTGTACTGCCATATCTCCAATGACTCAGTCCTTATGCTCTTATTTATTTCTATTGTTTTATTTCTATTCATAGATTTATGCTTTGTATCCCTTTTTCTTTTGAGGTTCTTCTTAACCTGGGTGCCTACTCATTGATTAAGTTAAACCTCTTGCCTTGTCTTGCCTATGTCAGTGGTACCTACATGGACCACAATGGATAGATCCTTTCGTTTCCATTAACTTTCTCTCCTGCTCTAATATTCTGAACACTAGTGCTGTGCAGGTAACACAACCTTTCTGAACTCCTGCCCTTTACTGCAGTGAGCAGCATCAATTCCCTCATTATACTGTCCCTTTTGCTACTGCATTAATTTTTGCGCTCTCCATTTGAATGATTTCTGTAACATGTTACCATAGTCAATTTTGCTCATCCACTCTGCAGGCAGACAACATAAAAGAATCTCTCACCTGTTTTACACGAGCAAAGACTAAGGCTCCTGCGTGCACTGTAGCTTTACCTGCCTGTTGTAGTTGTAATCCCTTATCCCTGACCACTGATCAAGTTTAGCTTTCAAGAGTTAGTTTTGAAGTTGGCCATGGAAGCAATTACACATTTCTCAGCCCCCACAGCAAATCTGTGTCCATCTGTCTGACTCCATCCTTCTGTCTGACTCTGTCCCTCTGTCTCTCGGCTGCGCCCCCCCTCCCCCCGCCCTCTCTGCCCCTAGACCAGGGAAATGTTGCATGTGAGGAATCTATTTACTGAATCTGTCTTGGCCAAGGGTGTGTTTGTGGGATGTTATTATATTGGAAGTGATGCTGTTTAGTTGTTAAATCTGTTATTCTGGGTGTTAGTTTACTCTCTAAGCTGGAAGGTTAATTTTCAGATGTTTTGTCACCATCAGTGAGCCTCCGGTGAAGCACTGGTGTAAGTGACCTGCTTTCTATTTGTGGTTAGGTTTCCTTGTGTTGCTGATGTCATTTCCTGTTCTTTGAGGGTGGTAAATGTGGTCTATGTCAATGTGTTTATTGATAGAGTTCTGATTGGAATGCCATGCTTCTAGGAATTCTCTAGCATGTCTCTGTTTGGCTTGGCCTAGGATGGATGTGTTGTCCTAGTCCAAGTGGTGTCCGTCCTCATCTATATGTAAAGGATACTAGTGAGAGAGGGTCATGTCATTTTGTGGCTAGTTGGTGTTCATGTATCCTGGTGGCTAGCATGGGAAGTGCTAACATGATGTAGATATAGGAAATGCTGTTCCAATTCAGCACCATCCTTATCTACTTAACCTGCTAAAATGGTCACAGGCTAAAAAAGACATTGAAAGCATGCTCAAAGACAATATAATCCAAGTTGCAGTGAATGGAGCTCACTCAGTGATGGTATCAAACTCAGATGGTACCCAATGATTATATATTGTTAACGCAAAGTCAATACAGTTGTGAAATGTGATTCATAATCTTTATCCATGGATGAAAGACCGTATTGAGAATATGGGACAAGAAACTTTTATTTCAAGGCTGGACTTAATCAGAAGATAGAGGCAGATACTTTTTATCTGAGAGAGTGAAGGAAATTTTTACATTCAAAAGTAATGTATTGACATGGATAGAGAACTGTTGGTGGACAGGAAGAAAGTAAGGCCTGCAGATGCTGGAGATCAGTCAAGAGTGTGGTGCTGGAAAAGCACTAGCAGGTCAGGTGGCATCAGAAGAGCAGTAGAATCGACAATTTGGGCAGAAACCCTTCAGTAATAAAACAGGAAGCAGACAGTTGGAATAAATGGGCCCTTTTAGAGTGGCAGGCAGTGACAAGGGGGGTACCGCAGGGTTCACTACTGGGATCCTTGCTGTTCACATTCTACATTAATGTTTTGGATGAAGGAATTGAATGCAATATCTCTAAATTTGCAGACAACACCTAAGCTGGGTGGCAGTGTGTGCTGTGAGGATGCTAAGAAGCTGCAGGATGACTTGGACAGACTGGCTGAGTGGGCAAACACTTGGCAAATGGATAAATGTGAGGTTATCCACTTTGGCAAAAACAGGAAGGCAGATTAGTATCTGAATGGTGACAGTTTAGTAAACGGTGAGATGCAATGAAACCTGCGTAAGATGGTGGAACAGTCGCTGAAGATGGCATGTAGGTGCAGCAGGTAGTGAGGAAAGTTAATGGCATGCTGGCCTTCATAGCGAGAGATTGGACTAAAGGAGTAGGGATGTTTTGCTATAAGTATACAGGTCTTTGGTGAGGCCTCACCTGAGTATTGTGTGCAGTTTTGGCCTCCTGGTCTAAGGAAGTTGTTGTTGAAGGAGTCCAGTGAAGGTTCATAGGACTCCTGGGAAGGTAGGGCTGCACATAGTCATAGAGATGTACAGCATGGAAACAGATCCTTTGAAGAAAGATTGGATCGACTTGGCTTGTACTCACTAGAACTTAGAAGAATGAGTGGGATTCTCATAGAAACAGACAAAATCCTGATGGGACTGGACAGGCTAGATGCAGGAAGCATGTTTCTGATGTTGTCCAAGTCCAGAACTAGGAGTCGCAGCCTAACAATAAAGTGTAAAACATTCAAGACTGAGATGACAAAGAATTTCTTCCCACAGAGTTGTGAACATGTGGAATTCTTCCAGAGATAGCTATTAGGGCCAGTTTGTTAGATATATTCAAGAGGGAACTGGACGCGACCCTTGCAGCTAAAGAGATCAAGGGGTATAAATGAAAGTGGGTATGGGATTCTGAAATTGCATGATCATATTAAGTGGTGATGCAGGCTCGAAAGACCAAATGACCTACTCCTGCACCTAATTTCTGTTTCTAAAAAAAAATCTATTGGGTATTTTTCTAAATATATATTTTTCCAAAAATCATTTGGCCCAACAAGTCTGCACCGACCCTCCAAAGAGTAACTCTTCCAGACCCGGGCGGCACGGTGGCACAGTGGTTAGCACTGCTGCCTCACAGCGCCGGAGACCCGGGTTCAATTCCCGCCTCAGGCGACTGACTGTGTGGAGTTTGCACGTTCTCCCCGTGTCTGCGTGGGTTTCCTCCGGGTGCTCCGGTTTCCTCCCGCTGTCCAAAGATGTGCAGGTCAGGTGAATTGGCCATGCTAAATTGCCCGTAGTAAGGGGTAATTGTAGGGGTATGGGTGGGTTGCGCTTCGGCAGGTCGGTGTGGACTTGTTGGGCCGAAGGGCCTGTTTCCACACTGTAATGTAATGTAATCTAATCTAATCTAATCTAATCTAACCCATTACTCTATATTTTCCCCCTGACTAATGTACCTAACCTACACATCCCTGAACACAATGGGCAATTTAGCATGGCCAATTCACCTAACCTACACATCTTTTGGATTGTGGATTGAAACGGGAGCACAGACATGGGGAAAGTTTGTAAACTCCGCACAGAATCGCCTGAGGCTAGAATTGAACCTGGGTCCCTGATGCCGTGAGGCAACCGTGTCAACCACTTGCCTTTTAAAGAAGATAGACGTTAGGGTTTAGGCTACTAGTTTTGGTGTGATCTATAACATGGCTCATTAAGAATTTGTGTGTATGTAACTCAGTTATTGAATGAAAGTCCAGTAAAATTAGCTAACCTGATGTGAAAAGTGGATTCTGGCATCTGGCTGACTCTCTTGCGTCAAGTCTATTATGTTTCTAGATCACTCACCTAGGTAGTAAAATTGAGAAGGAGGCTTTCGCGGCAATCTAAATTTCTTTCTGAATTAAACAAAAGAAAGGAGATATGTTAATCTCTGGTGTTTTCCATGGCAACTGCCCGACCATTAAGATTTGACTTGGAACTAGTGGCCACAATTTCCATATGTAATATATGTTGTTTCTCCCTTGGAAATTTGGTATGCTTGGATGTGCTCTGATGAGTGCAAGCTTTTACAGAAGATCTTTGAGTTTTATTCAGCAATACTAAATTTGAACTCCCTAAATTGTTTTACTTTGCCCAACTGCCTTATTGATTTTTCCTGCTAACTTTTCAAAGATTTTTACATAAATTCCAACTCTCCTCTTCCTTTAAGCATCATATTTATTTTATTCCTGTTTTCCTCTCTTCAAAATCCAGTTTCATTTGTCTGCATTAAATTTAATCTACCCTTTTCACCACCTTGTTGTTCTGAATCTCATTGTTAGATTTGAATGATGTCAACAGCAAATGTAGACTTTTAACCTCCTGCACTCAAGTTCAGGTCATTAATGCATATTGGAAACTGTGGCCTTAATACTGAGACTCTGTAGAATACTGCTGACTATGTCTCTCCAATTCAATTAACAGATGTACACTGTAGCACTCTACTTTCACTCACCTAGTCCATGTGTATGGTCACTGCCACCTTACTCCTATAAGTTTGTTTTGTCCACAAGATATGAATCCAGAAGTCACTAAAATTTAGGAGGTCTTGATTTACACATCATAGAGCTCACTTCCAAGTGAATTTTAAGGATCGAGTCTTGTCACATTTAAGGAAAGACTTATTACAAAATAAGGGAGGAGGGAATAGAACAAAATGCATTGTGGGCTGAGTTAATTATAATACATTTGGAATATGAATGTGTGTGATATTAATAATAGCCCACACAGTTGAGGCTACATGGCTTGTTTCTGTAATATGAATGTGTGAAATTTTGCTTTTGGATACTACAAGGCAGATTAGATTTAAATTAGATTAGATTACTTTACAGTGTGGAAACAGGCCCTTCGGCCCAACAAGTCCACACCGACCCGCCGAAGCGCAAACCACCCATACCCCTACATTTACCCCTTACCTAACACTACGGACAAGTTAGCATGGCCAATTCACCTGACCTGCACATCTTTGGACTGTGGGAGAACCCGGGTCTCTGGCGCTGTGAGGCAGCAGTGCTAACCACTGTGCCACCGTGCCGCCCTTAAGGCAGAAGGAGAATTGGGCACAGGTTTCAGATTGTAAAAGACTTTCAGTTAGACGTAGATTTCTTGGAGTGTGTAACAAGTGGAGTGAGTTATACAGGTGAAGATCTAGTAATATTTGATAAATGGTTCTGTGGTCTAGAAGGAAGCTGATATTGTGGCATTCTGGGACAATGAAACCAAAGAACTAGCAAACAAATTGCTGTAAAAACTCTGGTCTGGCACTATTTGTGGACACAAACTGGAATTAACATTACGGGGCCAGTCAGTCGTCTTTGGCACTTTATTTTTTAGATTAGGAAACTGGCCTTTCGGCCCAACCAGTCCACACCGACCCTCTAAAGAGTAATCCACCCAGACCCATTTCCCTCTGACTAATGCACCTCACACTATGGGCAATTTAGCATGGCCAATTCACTAACCTGCACATCTTTGGATTGTGGGAGGAAACCGGAGCACCCGGAGGAAACCCACGCAGACACTGGGAGAATGTGCAAACTCCACACAGACAGACACCCGAGGCTGGAATCGAACCTGGGACCCTGGTGCTGTGAGGCAGCAGTGCTAGCCTACTATTGTGGGTGGCACAGTGGCACTGTGGTTAGCACTGCTGCCTCACAGCGCCAGAGACCCGGGTTCAATTCCCGACTCAGGCGACTGACTGTGTGGAGTTTGCACATTCTCCCTGTGTCTGCGTCGGTTTCCTCCCACAGTCCAAAAATGTGCAGGTCAGGTGAATTGGCCATGCTAAATTGCCCGTAGTGTTGGGTAAATGTAGGGGAATGGGTGGGTTACGCTTCGGTGGGTCGGTGTGCACTTGTTGGGCCGAAGGGCCTGTTTCCACACTGCAATGTAATCTAATCTAATCAATATAATCTAATCTATTGTTGCTGTGTAAATCTAAATTGTTTACTATCTTTTAGTGAGCATTTTGAATTCTTTCTGTCCACAGATGCTGCCAGATCTGAAGTTTTCTCGCAATTTCTGTTTTACGTTTGATTTCCAGCATCTGTAGATTTGTTTCTTCTCACTGAAGAGCTACCTTTTGACCTAAATCCTATCACCTGAATCACAACTTTTTCTCATTTTATAGAAGCTGGTCACTTCCCAACAGTAATGCCGTCACGTCTACTTTGATAGCCTTGATTGTAAAACAGAGTTCTTGCTATCCCGAATAATAGTCTATCAAGTTGGGTAACCTGACCTTTTTTCATTTTGAACACAGACTTACGTGTGTGCTTTGAAATGGAGGGGTTAATTGTAGATTGAAATAGTGTGGATTGTCTTCTGCTTTTTAAATGAGACCAGGTTCTAAAATGGAAAACAGATTGAGTTCTAATTTGATGCTCCGCACATACAAATATGATATTTGGAATGCAGCTGGAAAGACTATAATGTGAATGATCGGTATTCTGGTGGTTGCTAAATTTCCCTGCACTATTTTCATAATTTTCAGGAAAGTTGCAACTAGAAGTAAGAAAATAAGCAGAAGAGGAGATATGGTAAGAAAAACATTACAATAGCTTTCATAATGTGCAAAATAATGCCTCCATTCATTTTGGAATATAATTTGAGTTGCTAAGATTGTAACACTTTGTCAAAATATTCTTTGTTAGCGCATTGTGATGCCTGTAGTGAGAAATATGTGAACTTTAATGTGAATGTACAGTTATGAAAAGGATGCATTACAGATAGCTTTTAAGTATAATGTGTCAACATAATGTACTGTGCAAGAGATTTGGTTTAAACAAAAATAGTTATGGCTCGATTTTTAAGGAAAAATTATGTATTTTCTTGGGCTACAGAGATCAAAGGGTATGGGGAGAAAGTTGAAACAGGATGATCAGTCCTGATCATATTGAATGGCAGAACAGCCTTGAAGGGTCGAATGTTCTACTGCTGTTGCTATTTTGTGTGTTTCTAATCCTTAGAGTTATTGAGATGTACAGCATGGAAACCTATCCTTTAGTCCAACCTCTCCTGATCAACCAGATAGCCTAAGCTGATCCTATTTGCCAGCACTTGGCTTGTATCCTCCTCAACCCTTCCTGTTCATGTACCCATCCAGATGCCTTTTTTAAATGTTATAATTGTGCCCACTTCCTCCACTTCATCTAGCAACTCATTCCATACCCTCTGTGTTGGGAAAAGGTTAGCCCTCAGGTCCCGTTTAAATCTTTTCCCCTCTCTCCTTAAACCTATGCACCCTAGATTTGGACTCTGCCACCCCCCCCCCCCCCCCCCCACAACCTGGGAAAAAGACTTTTGGCTATTTATGCTAACCATGCCCTTTTGATTTTATAAACCTCTATAAGGCCTCCAATGCTCCAGGGTAAATAAGTCTCTCCCAATAGCACAAACCCTCCAATTCCAGTAACATCCTCGAAAGGCTTCAGAAATGATTTATAAGTTTGACAAATCAAAGCAAGGAGACACAAATTTAATTCAATACACCAAAAGTGGCTTTTCCAATGTCCTGTACAGCTGCAATGTGGTACTCCAACTCATATACTCAATGCACTTCTTAATGAAGGCAAGTGTGCCATATGCCATTTTCACCATCCTGTCTACCTGCCACTGCTGGGGAACTAAACACCTGTATCCGTTGGTCTTTTTGTTCAATTCTTTTTAAAGATGAGTTATTCAATAATTTTGATTTTTGTTTTGAGACGTTCAAAAATGTTTGACAGCTGTAACAAAGTAGAGATGGTAAAATCCTATTCAGGATGCAGTGACTATAGTGTTTCCATCAGGCTCTTACCAGGCATGTACATTGATTTTATTTGTCAACAGATAGTAAAGGATCACTTGCTTATAGTGTTTGTGATATAAATTTACTTAGCATGTTAGATAACCATATTCAGAAGAATCAAGTGTTTAAATATTGACCAGTGGATTTCAGTGCAGAAATGAGTACAATCTGGCAACTTAGTATGGAAAGCAGCAAATATGTTTTGTGTGCACTTGTATGTTAGCAAGGATTCATTCATGGGATGAGAGCATCACTAGCCATGCCAGCATTTATTGTCCAATCCCGAATTGCCCAGAGGGCAATTAAAAGTTAAGCACATTGCTTTGAGTCTGGAATCACATATAGAACAGACCAAATCAGGATGGCTGTTTACTTTCCTTAAGGATATTAGTGAACCAGATGGGGTTTTTTCACCAATCAACAATGGATTCATGGTTGTCATTAGACTCTTTAGTCCAGATTTTATTGAATTCCAATTCCACCTAATTTTTCACTTTGTTTTACACTTGCTTTTAAATAATGTTCCAGATGTGATTCAATTAGTCCATTACTGAGCCTTTCTTC
Organism: Chiloscyllium plagiosum; assembly: GCF_004010195.1. Classification (NCBI taxonomy): domain Eukaryota; kingdom Metazoa; phylum Chordata; class Chondrichthyes; order Orectolobiformes; family Hemiscylliidae; genus Chiloscyllium; species Chiloscyllium plagiosum. The sequence goes on along the minus strand of NC_057738.1, from coordinate 929,848 downwards.
TTACAACACAGATAAAATACAATCAAAGGAAGAACTGGCACAACTTTAACTGTATTGAAATACTTAATAAAATATATAAATGCTAATCAGTTATAGCAGCATAGCACTATTCTATAAACACACTGAATTGACAAAGGCAAATTCATTAAAACCGATTTTCTTCAAGTGCTATATCTTATAGTTCAGGAGAAAGAGACACCAAAAGGAACAATCCAGCAGCAGAGAAAGAACTCAACATTTTTGCTGCAGTAGAGAGCAAGCTGTATCTATCAGTTTCAGCAGCCACTTTCAAACCCCAGCCGAAAGCATAACTAAAACCTTGGGTCAGAGTGAGCCTGACTCCACCCACTTATAGTCAGAGTCATAGAGATATACAGCATAGAAATGGACCCTTCAGTCAAACCCGTCCATGCCGACCAGATATCCCAACCCAATCTAATCCCGCCTGCCAGCACCTGGCCCATATCCCTCCAAACCCTTCCTATTCATATACCCATCCAAATGCCTCTTAAATGTTGCAATTGTACCAGCCTCCACCACATCCTCTGGCAGCTCATTCCATACACGTATCACTATCTGTGTGAAAATGTTGCCCTGTAGGTCTCTTTTATATCTTTCCCCTCTCCCCCTAAACCTATGCCCTCTAGTTGTAGGCTCCCAAACCCCAGGGAAAAGACTTTGCTTGTTTGCCCTATCCATGCCCCTCATAATTTTGTAAGCTTTTGCCTATTTTAAAAAAGAACACTTGAAGATCAAAGTTGTTTATCCACTGGATCTGAAGCAGAATTTCCATTTCTACTGTAGCAGCACCTCTCTGCAAGAGAAACATTACAGAACAAATCTCTTTTAAAGGCACAGTATTGTCCCAATACGCTACTATGTTGTATCGTCTGCCGCTAATCATTCAGTAGGCCCAAGTCAAAACGATGATTAAGGAGAATTGGTGACAAAACACTACCTCCAAACAACGTTTTTTCAAAGACTCCATGCTGGTGGAGGTGGCAAAGTCCACAAGAGATCAGGAGTGGCTATCGGGAAAATATCACAAATAGTGGCAGGTTCTTCTGGAATCTGAATTTGAAGAACTGAGACACAATGAAAAAGAATTCCAGCAGATCTGCAGCAACATTTTGTTGAAATAGCACAGCAGCATTGGTGATAAATTTATTTCCAAAATTACGCTTTTCTGCCCTTAGGAGGGGATAAAACTGAGTCCGTGATGGGCATCAGGGGAAACCATAAGAGAGGGCAACAGAAAAAAGTGAGATATATTGCCTCAGTCAATAAGATCAGATAGCACAAATATGAAGGAAATTATGCAGGAGAACAAGGTCAGAATTACAACATGAGCAGAACACACACATCTGAAATTTAGAAATGAAGTCAAAATTACAGGCAACTTCTTTGTTTACATTGTTCATTTATTTTCCCTACTAAGATTCACTTGATGTTAGTTTCCAATCCTAGTTTTCCTGATTTTTCTATTGCTTTTTGATTATTTTACTACTAAACGTCAGTTTCTAATGGTTTATTTATTCCTTATTATCTATTTATGGAATGTTGGCATTGTTATCTATTTCCCATTTTATACATGCTACCTCAGCGTCCAAGTGTCTAGACTAATGTCAAATGTTTAAAGTCAGGATCCCAGTAATCTAGAAGTTGGTGGATTGGCTATCTTGGTATAATAATGAGGACCCATTGAATGTGCATCCTGTTCTGTATATGAACTTCTAGCACACTCCATTCAAGTATTGGAACTGAATGATTGGAGTCAGTGTGGTACATCCAGGTATCAGTTTCCTTGAATGAGTGTTCCAGGGGAATTGTAGCTTATCGGTCATAGAAATTTCTGAAGATGAAAAAATGGTTAACCAGCAGACAAGGATATGAGGCAGATTAATTGAGACAGAAGATTCTTGTACAATGTCATTTCAAACCAATTTTCTCATTTGGAATACTGAGGAAAGTGACCAATCATAGAAACAGATCCTTTGGTCCAACCCGACCATGTCAACCAGATATCCTAAATTAATCTAATCCCATTTACCAGCATTTGGCCCATATCTCTCTCTGCCCTTCATATACTGATCCAGATGCCTTTTAAATGTTATAATTGTACTAGTCTCCACCAGTCCCGCTGGCAGCTCATTCCATACACACTCCACCCTCTGTGTGAAAATGTTGGCCCTGAAGTCCTTTTTAAATCTATGCCCTTGAGTTTTGGTGCCACTACAGAGTGGGAGGAGGGAATAGGATTAGGGAGTAGAGGTCAAGCCAAGAGCAGGAGAAGTAGAATTCAACCCAGTTTCCTACGGCAAGAATGGAACATAGATTTGTAAGCAATTCCTCAAAAATGGCACTAGTTTCTGATTTTATCTACCTACCATAGATAAAGAAAAATAAAAGTTAGATTATATGCAGTTGAACTTTTACAGGTGAAATAGTACAACAGCTACTGTTTAACTCTACTGTTCACGAGTTCAGGGAAAAGTTGAAGAAAATTATGAAACTCTATATATTTTCTATTTTAGGCATTTTAAGTTCCTTTTCCCCAGAAAAGGGTTTCCAAATCTGTGCAAAATTTCCCTGCAAACTTTATTGTGGTATAGCCCTTTCTAAACATAATATCATTTATACTTATAGGTTTGTTTAAATTTAGAATATGTTACAGAACATATAAAGCACACTCTCAGTAATACTTGCTCATCTAAGTTCCCTTTTCAGCTGCATCTTTTGTTAACCATAGCTGTACAAGGCCAGTATACAGTAGTCTTTGCTTTTGCTTCAAAAGTTCCTCAAGGAAAGATAAGTGCTATTTAACTTTGTTGTTTTTTTATATATAATTATACAAAAATTTTTTTTTTTTTTCCTTGTTCCACAAAAGATGATTTGTTTTGCAAGTAGAAACTTTGGTTATGCATTGGGAATGGCTAGTCCTACACTCAATCATGAAAAATACCTGACTTTAGGCACAAATGGAATTGTAACCTGCTAGCTTCCTATTTTATGGGTAGTTCATTCTCTTAGTTTTGTAGATCTGTTTGTCTTATTCATGATGGCAGCAAAACATTTCCAGAAAAGGTTTTGAACGGTTTCACTAGGTCTTAAATTTTATTTAGTGATTGCAGGAACGCTAGTATCAAAATGCTTAAGCTTCTCTGATAAGGAACAGCCACTAACAGAAAGACTGTTCACTAACAGAAAGAGGGTTATGCTTTCTTTGTCCTTAAAAACTTTCCGCAGTTATTCATCTGCCTAGTTCTTTTCTGATATTCAATCAGTACTGTCACTTATGGCAATTTTACAGACTTTTAAAAACTTAAGGAGGCTTCTTGGCCTCATTCTGTTGGATTTCCACTTCAGTACAAATTAGAGCTAAATGCTTTGCTGTTAGAGAATTACATTCAAAACACAAAAATAAACTGTTTCAGGAGACAGAAATTAACAGCTACAAAGATCTTTAGTGCTTAAAGTAAAGACATAAAATAGGCTTACTACTGACTTATAAGTGGATTGTATGTTTGACATAACAGTAACTAGTTACTGAGTATACATTTTAAAACCTCAGAATCCAAAGAATTTTCAAGTCAATGACTTCAATTATGGCTACTATTAGTTGCATAGGCTGGATGCATGTTTAATCCCCTTCTGTAACTGGATAGCCTGTGCCTGTGTGGCTACTGATGTCCTCTCTCTGTCAGCATTGTGTCAGGACCAATGGCTGGAGTGTTGTCTTTAGGCTGAAATAAACCGACTGAAACTAGCAATCTAATGTTTCCAGAAACAGCTGTGTGCGCCAACAGGAGGAGCACTGTATTAAAATTAGGTGTCAATTTAAAAGATGAAGTAGCAAAATAATAGAACTAATATCCATAAGAGAAATGAGGGGAGAAAAAATGCAAAATAAGGGTCAATAACACTTTTGAAATATCTTGCAAATTCTGTTATCCATCAGAGATCCTCTTGGTTTAATTCTAATTTTCATAAGTGTGTTTTTTAAATTTTTCATGCAAACTTCAAAGTAAATGCAAATGACAAAGGAAGTTGGACTACACTGAATCTTCATAATTTGAAGCAACAAGGATTTATTTTCAAACTCTTAAACATATTTTGCATTTCTTTGACTATTGTATTGATTCAGAAATCATGCACTGCGGGCTCACTTTGACCAGCATCTCTCCACATCTGTTATCAGACATGCAATTTCTCTAAACTTTCTCTTTAGATTCAGAACTTCAGCATCCACAGCACTTTATTTTTATTATAGCCATCTATCATTTTCCATTTGTGAAAACCATGCAGTCCAACAACAATCTAAAATGTGCTTGAAGTCTTACATCTGATTTGATACATTTACAATTTGAAGTTAAAATAATTTAAAGCAGGATTATTAAATCATCAATAGCGGGCAGAATTGTCACTAAAATAAAGCTGATAAAATGATTGAATGATTGAATATATAAAGGAATATAAAAACAAAGGCCACTTGCTCTCAATACAATATTGAACAGTTTGATACTTAAAGCACAGTACCAATCGCCCAAAGTCATGTTTTTTAAAAAAAACCTGAGTCATGGAGTGATAGAGATTTACAGCACATAAACAGTCCCTTGGGTCTGACCTGTCTCTGCTAACCAATATTCTAAGCTAATCTAGTCCTATTTGCCAGCACTTGGCCCATATCCCCCTCACCCTTCCTATTCATATACCCATCCAGATGCCTTTTAAATGAATCGATCAAACACAATAAATTAATGACTCTGATTTTATGACTAAATCCATTTGTAAAGAAATAGTACATCATTTGACTCAGTGTAAGCATGCTACAGAAAATATGACTTAAATATGACCATGTCTCTCATCCTGTAAATTTTAATTTTCCATTGACTTCACAATTAAAACTAACGAATATAAAAGTCTGTTGGAAACAAAACATAAGCAGAATAGCACTAAAATATCTGGATTTGATACTTTTAGGATTTCCTGTGCAATCAAAATTATCTGTAGCATCTTTACAACAGGCATACAAATGTATTGAAATTAATCTAATAGCATGAATCACTAAATTCAAATTCTAAAGTAGCCTTCAAAATAAAATCTAGATAATGAAATAAATGTATCCTTGACAAGCTTTATCTGAACAGTACAAAACAACCTAAAACTGTCTCCCCTCTTGAACCTACTCGTCTGGGCGGCACGGTGGCACAGTGGTTAGCACTGCTGCTTCACAACGCCAGAGACCTGGATTCAATTCCCGCCTCAGGCACGGTGGCACAGTGGCTAGCACTGCTGCCTCACAACGCCAGAGACCTGGATTCAATTCCCGCCTCAGGCGACTGACTGACTGTGTGGGTTTCCTCCGGGTGCTCCGGTTTCCTCTCACTGTCCGGAAGATGTGCAGGTTAGGTGAATTGGCCAAGTTAAATTGCCCGTAGTGTTAGGTGACGGGGTAAATGTAGGGGAATGGGTCTGGGTGGGTTGCGCTTCGGCAGGTCAGTGTGGACTTATTGAGCTGAAGGGCCTGTTTCCACACTGTAAATAATCTAATCTAATCTAAACATTGCAACTCGATGCAAGAAATTGCTGTCCACACGGTCTCTCTTTTATTTGGTTGAGAGTGCTACAGCACTACATTTAATTGCTAATTTATTCCTTGACCTTTCCATGTGAATAACTAATTAAAAAAAATAGTTTTAATCAAAAGTGACAAACTTTTTTAAAAAGCTAGCATTCCAATGCTAGCTCTGAACAGAACTTGCTAGAGTGCAATAAAGAAACATGACTTCTGATTGGACAAGGCCAGGTGCCACTTATCTTTATTTGGGTATGGTCATTTCCATCAGCTAATATTCTATGCATTCGTCATAGAACATAGAAAAATACAGCGCAGTACAGGCCCTTTGGCCCTCGATGTTGCGCCGATCCAAGCCCACCTAACCTACACTAGCCCACTATCCTCCATATACCTATCCAATGCCCGTTTAAATGCCCATAAAGAGGGAGAGTCCACCACTGCTACTGGCAGGGCATTCCATGAACTCACGACTCGCTGAGTAAAGAATCTACCCAAACATCTGTCCTATACCTACCTCCCCTTAATTTAAAGCTATGCCCCCTCATAATAGCTGACTCGATACATGGAAAAAGGTTCTCATGGTCAACCCTATCTAAACCCCTAATCATCTTGTACTCCTCTATCAAGTCACCCCTAAACCTTCTTTTCTCCAATGAAAACAACCCCAAGTGCCTCAGCCTTTCCTCATATGATCTTCCTACCATACCAGGCAACATCCTGGTAAACTTCTGCACCCGTTCCAGTGCCTCCACATCCTTCCTATAGTATGGCGACCAAAACTGCACACAATACTCCAGATGCGGCCTCACCAGCGTCTTATACAACTGCAACATGACCTCAGGGCTCTAGAACTCAATTACTCTACCAATAAAAGCCAGTATGCCATATGCCTTCTTCACCGCACTATTTACCTGGGTGGCAACTTTCAAAGATCTGTGTACATGGACACCAAGACCCCTCTGCTCATCCACACTACCAAGTATCCGACCATGAGCCCATCCAACTCACCCTCAATGCCATATCTCCGTATTTTCTGCAGTAGCCTACCATGGGGAACCTTTTCAAACGCCTTACTAAAATCCATATACACCACATCTACCGCTTTACCCTCGTCAACCTCCTTAGTCACCTTCTCAAAGAATTCAATAAGGTTTGTGAGTCACAACCTGCCCTTCACAAAACCATACTGACTATCCTTGATCACATTATTCCTATCCAGATGTTCATAAATCCTATCCCTTACAATTCTCTCTAAGACTTTGCCCACAACAGAAGTGAGACTCACCGGCCTATAGTTACTCGGGTTATCCCTACTCCCCTTCTTGAACAAGGGAACCACATTTGCTATCCTCCAGTCTTCTGGCACTATTCCTGTAGACAACGAGGACAAAAAAGTCAAGGCCAATGGCTCTGCAATCTCCTCCCTTGCTTCCCAGAGAATCCGAGGATAAATGCCATCAGGCCCAGGGGACTATCTATTTTCACCCTTTCCAGAATTTCCAACACCTCTTCCCTACATACCTCAAAGCCGTCCATTCTAATTAATTGTGACTTAATATTCACATCGGCAACAATGTCCTGTTCCTGAGTGAATACTGACGAAAAGTATTCATTCAGTGTCTCCCCAATCTCTTCAGCCTCCACATGCAACTTCCCACTACTATCCCTGACTGGACCTATTCCTACCCTCGTCATTCTTTTATTTCTGACATACCAATAGAAAGCCTTAGGGTTTTCCCTAATCCTACCGACTAAGGACTTTTCATGTCCCCTCCTTGTTGCATGCATCTTAGGACTGCATGCATTCTCACATTGTTAGCTTCCAATCTTTTACCACATTCATTAATCAAAGTTTATATTTTCCAATTCTAACAAAAGAATCCATAATCTATTTTGAATACAATAAAAGTGATCATTCTAACATTCCGCCAATGTTACCATGTTTTTGTTAATCCATTGTTTCCTGGTGTTATGTGCTACTAATTTGAACTACTAATTCTGTAATATATAAATACATTTTCTGTCAAAAGAAACAGATGTTAAGTATGATTGTTCAAAAGATGCTTAACATTTCAGCTTTACTTGGGAGTGCAGTGCTTCTAATCAAGCTATTAAAACTGGAAAATGGATGAAACACACAGTAGCAAGTTGATGTCAACCTTGTCTCAAAAGGTAAACATGGGAAAGCTGCAGATAAGGGACATCAGTGATAATTCACCTCTTCCCTGCTCACCATTCAGTCTTTCAGCTAAACAGTCTTTCTAGGTGAAGCAGCATTTCACAAGTGCCACCTCCAATCTGATCTATTGCATTTGTTGCACCCAATATGACCTACTGTACATTGGAGAAACCAAACACAGACTGGGTGACTGCTTTGCAGAACACCTCCGTTCTGTATACAAACGTGACCCTGATCTTCCAGGAGTCGGTCATTTGAACGTGGCTCACATGCCTAATTGCCTGTCTTCAGCATGCTGCAATTCCTCAGCAAATTACAGTGCAAACTAGAGGAACAACATCTCATCTTCAGACTAGACACTTTACAACTTTCTGGCCTTAGCACCTTCAGATTGTAAACTCTCACCCATTTCTTCCTTTTTGTTTTAGCTTTACTTGCATTCTCTGATACCATATCTTCCCTCCCCTTCCCCACTCAAATGGGACCATCTGTTCTTTCCAGTTTGGCAGTTAGATACATCATTGTTTTGCCATCCTTACAATCCAAACACTTAACCTGCACAATCAGCACCTTTTTCTCCCACAGCATTCCACCCCGCATTATTGCATAAATGCTACCCACTCCACACTTCATGTCAACTGAGTTATCTAAACTCAACATTCGCTTGCTCTCTCCATGGATGCTGCCTGATCCACTGTGATTTCCCACCAGACCTTAGAGTTATCCAACAAGAATCAAACCATCTTAGGTTTCAATTGTTAGAGGAATGCACAGGTGTTTCTGAAATGGAAGACTCAATTTTTCAACTGCCCCCCCCCCCCTCCCACCATGTCTCTCAGAATGTTTTACTCCATTGTGATAGAAGGGAAATAGTCAGAAACAGTAATCCATGTTGAACCAGTGCTTTGGCAACAAAAAAGTTAAAGTTTTTCAGGCCGTTTCTGGAGGTAGTTGAAGTTTACGTTTTTTTTAACAATAAAATAATAACCACAATATAAGAAGTATGAAATCGCAGGTACCTATGTTGAAGTGATCAGTGGAAAGAGTTTTAAACTCCTGGAATATTGGGATGTTTCCTTTTAAAAAGGAGCACTTGTATATGACCATTGAAACAAGTGACCAAAATTGTTACTGAGATAAATCAATCCCAAACGTACTAGTTAAAGGTTGAAAGGGGAAGGAGAACAAGTAGAAAGGAAGAGAAATGAGCTCAGTACTGTCATAAATTCTAAATAACCCCAAACATTTCATGGGCAGATTGAGATAAATAGCAAAAATTATGTCTAATGAGGTTTGAGGTTTGGCACAAAGTTTTACAAGGCTTTATGATGTGGTGGTAGTATTAATCAAAGCAAATAAACCTGATTACCATGTATTTGGGAATGACTTGAGAATGGAAGTGAGAGTATGTTTGAAAGTATTGTTTTGAATGATGCTACAAATCTAAACATGAAGGGTATACTCAATTCTAGAACTGAATCCAATCTGATTTGAATCCAGGAATACAATGGGATTTTGCAGCTCAACAATGAGATAGGTGAACAAATTTTGAGTGCATTTCAAGATCTAATGAAAAGTGATATTTGGAGACTTGAATTTTCCAAAGGTAGAATGTGAAATACACAGAACTAAAGGCAAATACGGAGTGGTATTTCTGATGTGTATAAGAGTTTTCTGAATCAACGTATCCCATAAGGCCGTAAGATAAAAGAGCAGAATTAGGCCATTTGGTCCACTGAGTCTGCTCCATCATTCGATCAGGGCTGATCTGTTTCTCAACCCCATTCTCCTGTCTTCTCTTGTAACCCTTGAGCCCCTTACTAAATAACTGATATATCTCCATGTCTTAAATACATACATACTTGACCTCCTCAGGCTTCTGTGGCAATGAGTTCCACAGATTCACTACTCTCTCTGGCTAAAGAAATTCCTCCTCACCTCCATTCTAAAGAGCCATCCCTTCTCTCTGAGAGACTGACATAGGGCCTAGCCTCAAACAAATAGAGACAACTTCTCCATACCCCTTTTGAGCACATGAGTTTCAATGATCCTCTTCCTCTTCCTCTTCCTCTTCCTCATGTATATATTCAGAGTCCTCAACTAATCCTCATATGACATGTGCTTCATCCCGATTAGCATTCTTGTAATGCTTGTCTGGACCCCCTCCAAAGCCAGCACACCCATCCTTCGATACAGGGCCTAAAACTGCTCTAGTTGTTCCAAATGCAGTTTGACCAGCGACTTTTATGGTCTCTGCTCTTATATTCCAGCCCTCTTGAAATCAATGCCATTATTGCATTTGCATTCCTAACTGCCAACTGCCTGCCTGAATTAAGACTCCCAAATCTGTTTTTGTGCTTCAAATTTCTGAAGCTTTTCCCCATTTAGAAAATAATCTATACTTCTGTTCTTCTTACCAAAGTGCGTAGCCTCTCACTTTCCCACATTATATTCCATCTACCATGTCTTTGCCCACTCACCTCATCTGTCCAAGTCCTTCTACAGCATTCTCACCACCTCAACACTATCTGTTCCTCCACCTATCTTTGTATCGTCTGCAAATGTAGCAGCAATGACGTCCGTGCCTTTGCATAGATCATTAATATATAACGTCAGCACTGACCCCTGTGGATCTCCAATAGTCATTGGCTGCCATCTTGAAGACGACCCCTTTATTCTCACTCTGCCTTCTGTCCATGCCAGTGTGTTGGCTCTAACACCATGGGCTGTTATCTTATTACCCTTGGTCAAAGGGCTTCTGGAAACCAAATAGGTAATGTTCACTGACTTTCCTTTGTCTAACTTGCTAGTTACCATCTCAAATAATTTAAACATTTGCCAGACATGATTTTCCCTTGATGAAGTCATGCTAACACAACCCTACTTTTGCCATGCACTTCCAGGTAGTCCTCAATCTCACCCTTAATAATGGATATTGAAAAATCTTACCAACAACTGAGGTCAGGTTAACCGGCCTATCGTTTCCCTCCTTAAACAGGGATATTACTTTAGCCATTTTCCAGTCCCATAGGACCCTTCCTGACTCCAGTGAGTCCTGAAAAATCACACCAATACCTTACCAATGCTTTCGGCTTTCACCTTCAGAACTGTGTAGTCCATCTGGTGCTGGTAATTTGTTCACCTTCAACTTCTCTCACACCACTACCTTAACAAAGGCCATTACATTCACCATTATCCTCCTGAAGTTTTGAAATTCTGGTATGCGACTGGTGTCCTCCAATGTGAAGGCTGATGCAAAATACCTTGAGTTCCTCTGCTATTTCTTTGTTCCCCATTACCATTTCACCAGCCTCATTTTCCAGCAGTCCAATGACCACTCTTGCATCACTATTACTTTTTAGATATCTTTTGGAAATCTTTAATATGATTAGCTAGCTCACTCTGATATTTTATAATCTTCCCTTTTTGTTTAGTTATCTTTTGGTTTCTGAAAGCTTCCCAACCCTTTAGCTTCCTGCTAATCTTCACTATGTTGTGTATGCTTTTTCTTCAGCTTTTGTGCTGTCCCTGACTTCCCTTGCCAGCCATAGTTACCCTTAGAGAATTTTGAGAAGATTTGTAGCTCAGGTTGAGGTTCTGGATGTAGGTTTGCTCGCTAAGCTGGAAGTTCATTTTCAGATACTTAGGTAACCTATTCAGTGACCCTCTGGACAAATCACTGCTGCTGATTCCTGTTTTCTATTTAGGTGATTGGGTTTCTTTGGGTAGGTGATGTCATTTCCTGTTTTTTCTCAGGGGGTGATAAATGGGGTCAAAGTCTTGTTGATAGCGTTCCGGTTGGAATGCCATGCTTCTAGGACTTCTCGTGCGTTTGGCTTATCCTCGGATGGATATGTTGTCCTAGTGAAAGTGGTGTCCTTCCTTATACTAGTGAGAGAGGGTATGTCGTTTTGTGGTTGGTTGATGTTCATGTATTCTGGTGGCTAGTTTTCTGCTATTTGTCCAATGTAGTGTTTGTTACAGTACTTGCACGGTATTTTGTAAATGACGTTAGTTTTGCTTGTTGTTTGTATAGGGTCTTTCAAGTTCATTATCTGCTGTTTTAGTGTATTGGTGGGTTCTGTGTAGTCATTTGCGAGATGTCTTTGATGTAGGGGAGAGTGGCCAGGGTTTCTGGACGCATTTTGTCTGCTTCTTTGGGTTTGTTGCTGAGAAATCGGCGGACTGTGTTCATTGGGTACCCATTCTTTTTGAATACACTGGAGAAGTGATTTTCCCCTGCTTTGCATAGTGTGTAGTATGTGGTGGCTCATTGAAATAATGTTCTGATGCAGCTTCATTTGTGGATGTTGGGATGGTTGCTTCTTCAGTATTTGGTCCATATGTGTTGTCTTCCTGTCGATGCTGGTTTGAAGTTCCTCATTGGCTGTTCGCTCTACTGTGATATGTAGGAATGGCAGTTTGTTATTGTTTTCCTCCTCTTTAGTGAATTTTAGGACAAGCCCAAGACAAGCACGAGAATTCCTAGAAGCATGGCATTCCAACTGGAACTCTATCAACAAGCATATTGACTTGGACCCCATTTACCAACCCCTGAGAAAAAGAACAGGAAATGGCATCACCATAGGAAATGGCATCACCAACCCAAAGAAATCCAAACATTATAAATAGAAAGCAGGAATCATCAGCAGTGCTTTGTCCGGAGGCTCACTGAAGATGTTACCTAGTATGGTGTCAAGATGTCTGGAAATTAACTTTCCAGCTCAATGAGCAAACCTACATCCAGAATGATTGCCCTTGTCCTTTGCTTCATCTCGTTCTTCTTCATTTAGATAAATTTCCCATATCCATCAAAGAAAGAAAATGTCTTGATTTTGGGAATTAAGTGCAGCAAGTAAATTAAACTACAATAGGAGAGAATCTTACTAATGATATGCTTTTGGAGTAATTATGAAAAGAATCAAGAGACTAGGAAAGGAAAAATTTCTCAACTTGGGTGTTAAGCCAAGGCCTGTCTTTTAACAAACAATCTAGTACAAGATGCAGTTAAAAGAGGACTTGGGAGTGAAGTAGTGATGACGTACAGTATTGAACAATCTTTAGAGAAGAGTTCTGGTTCAAACTTGGAAAATACCTTTCTTGAAGACAAAAGGCACAATGACTACAGCTAATATATTCAAATCACAAAGGAAATTTTAAAAACACAAGTTTTTTCACAGTTGGAAAAGCTTCTAGAAACAATTTTGGAATAGAATTAATTGCCGCAACAACATTTGTGGGTAAATTGGGAGCAGTCAGCCTGAATTACTTGAGGAAATATTTGGTTCAGTCAAGCTTGTGCGGCTGTATGTCACTTGTACCTCAAGAATTATGCTGGTATTATCAAGTTGGAATTCATTCAAAGTGGTAACAATGTGTTAATGAGGGGAATATTATTTGTTTGGTGTTTATGGGCTTCCAAATGCCTTTTGGAAGCCCATAAACCTCTGAGAAACATTGTACTCCTGGAATAGAAGAAAACCAGCAGAAATGTGAATTCAAAATTGACTGAATGATGGGAAACAAAAACTGGATATTGATTTGATTGTTTGGGCTGGAAAATGCTTGTATGAGTTTTCCAGGAATTTATATTGAGACTCTTGATTTCATATCCAGAATCTAGATCCTGGAGTGTAGGAGACAAGTTCAAAGTTATGATACAAAACTTGGGAGCGCTGCAAATTGAAAATGACAATTTGGACATAAAAAGGATATTGTGAACGTGATGAATAAATGGCAGATGACCAATGCATTGAAGTGTAAAATGATGCATCGTGGTAGGAAATGCATATAAAATAAAGAATACTATTCCACAGGGTGTACTGGAGATAAGAGAACCAAATGTACATGTGGCATGGATAATCCAGGTAACTACAGACTTGCGAGCCTGACGTCAGTTATGGGGAAGCTACCGGTGAAGATACTGAGGGATAGGATATATACCCATTTGGAAGAAAATGGACTTATAAGTCATAGGCAGCATGGTTTTGTGCAGGGAAGGTCATGTCTTAAAAACCTAATAGAATTGTTTGAACAGGTGACAAACTTGTTTGAGGGAAGGGATGTAGATGTCATACACGTGGGGCTGGGAATCAGAGCCACATGTCTGAGAAGGGGTCAGTTGCAGGCAGGACAGTGACAGGATATATTGAATCTATCAGGAAGGTATCTCATGCAATGAAACAAAGAGATTGGTTAAAGTGTATCTGCTTTAATGCAAGGAGTATCTGAAATAAGAGTGATGAGCTTAGAGCATGGATCAGTACTTGGGGCTACAATGTTGTGGCCATAACGGAGACATGGGTTTCATGGGCAGGAATGGTTGCTTGATGTTCCAGGGTTTAGAATGTTTAAACAGAACTGGGAGGGTGGAAAAAAAGAGGGGGTGTGGCATTGCTAATCAGAGAGTGCATCACAGCTACAGAAACAAAGGTTGTTGAGGAAGGTTTGTCTACTGAGTCAGTATGGGTGGAAGCTAGGAACAGCCACCACATTGGGGGTTTTCTACAGATCACCTAATAGCAGTAGAGAGATTGAAGATCTCATAGGTGGGCAGATTCTGGAAAAATGCAAAAGTAGCAGGGTTGTTGTTATGGGTGACTTCAACTTTTCTCCTAAGTGCAGATGGTTTGGATGGTGCTGTTGTTGTCAGGTGTGTTCAGGAGGGCTTCCTTACTCAGTATGTAGACAGATCGACGAGGGGAGAGGCCATTTTGGGTTTGGTGCTCGGCAACGAGCCAGGACAGGGGTCAGATCTCGCGATGGGAGAGCACTTTGACCATGACCACAACTGCCTCACATTTAGCATAGCCTTGAAGAGTGCAAGGAGCAGTTACCGAGGGAAGATATTTAATTGGGCAAAAGGAAATTATGACGCTATCAGACAGGAGTTGGGAA
>NC_057738.1:913819-915178 GCF_004010195.1 Chiloscyllium plagiosum | reverse complement strand
CCTTGGAGAGTGAAAGGAGCAGTTACCGAGGGAAGATATTTAATTGGCCAAAAGGAAATTACGACGCTATCAGACAGGAGTTGGGAAGTACAGACTGGGAGCAATTGTTCCACAGAAAGGGCACAGCAGACATGTGGAGACTATTTAAGGAGCAGTTGTTGTGAGTGATGCACAAATTTGTTCCTCTGAGACAGGTAGGAAGGGTTAAGATTAAGGAACCTTGGATGACTAGAACAGAGGAACTTCTTGTCAAAAGGAAGAAGGCAGCTAACGTAAGGTGGAGGAAGCAAGGATCTAGTACGGCTTCAGAAGATTACAGGCTTGCGAGAAAGGAGCTCAGAAATGGACTGAGGAGACCCAGGAGAAGGCACAAAAAAGGTTTGGCAAGAAGGATTAGGGAGAACCCAAAGGCGTTTTACTCATACGGGAGGAATAAGAGAATGATCAGGGAGAAGGTAGGGCCGATCAGGGATAGCGGAGGGAACATGTGTGTGGAGTCTGAGCAGAAAGGGGAAGCTCTAAATGAGTTTTTTGCTTTGGTTTTCACCAAGGAAAGGGAACTTGTTGTAAATGAAAACTTTGAGAAGCTGGGATACAGTCTTGAACAAATCAAGAAATTTTGGAAGACATTAGATTGATAAGTCCCCAGGGCCAGACCAGATTTATCCTAGGATGCTCCAGGAAGCAAAAAAGGAGGTTGATAAGCCATTGGCGAGGATATTTGCATCCTTACTCTCCACAGGAGTCGTACCGAAGGATTGGAATGAGGCGAATGTTGTCCCTCTTTTCAAGAAGGATAATAGGGAAATCGCTGGCAATTACAGACCAGTCAGTCTTACGTCTGTGGTCAGCAAAGTTTTAGATAGGATTTATGACTTTTTGGCAAAGCATAGTGTGATTAAAGGCAGTCAGCGTGGCTTTGTGAGGGGCAGGTCATGCCTCACAAATTTTATTGAGTTCTTTGAGGAGGTGTCAAGACAGGTCGACGGTCAAGCAGTGGATGTGGTGTATATGGATTTCATCAAGGCATTTCCAACCCCCATCACGAAGGCCTCCAAGCCCTCCGCTTTTTCCTCTCCCGCCTATCCAACCAGTAGCCTTCTACTGACACCCTCCTTCGACTGACTGAACTGGTCCTCACTCTTAACTTCTCCTTCCAATCGTCCCACTTCCTCCAAACCAAAGGAGTAGCCATGGGCACCCGCATGGGCCCCAGCTATGCCTGCCTCTAAGCGGGCTGAGATAAAAGGTAGGGGGGAGGGAATTTGTGGGAGGGGCGCTGGGAATACGATAGGTGGAAGGAGGTGCACCGCCCTCTTGACCTGCAATCTTCTTCCTGACCTCTCCGCCCCCACCCCC
>NC_057738.1:877024-913728 GCF_004010195.1 Chiloscyllium plagiosum | reverse complement strand
CTTGGATGCTGCCTGGCCTGCTGTGTTTTTCCAGCACCACATATTTCAACTCTGGTACTCCAGCATCTGCAGTCCTCACCTTCTCCCAGATTAAAAATATCTATCACCACCTTAAAGCTGAGTCATTAAGTATATTCAATAGCCCTCCGAGTGAAGAATTCCACAGATTGACAATCCTCAGAAGAAATTCCTTATTCTCTGTCTTGTGTTTAGTCTCCTGATTCTGAGATCTCTGGTCTGAAGCTCTCCCAGAAGGGGAAGCTATCTTTCCACAAGCGTCCTGTCACATCCTCTAAGAATCTTAAATACATCAATAAGCTCACCTCTGATTCTTCTTCCGTATTGGAACAAGTGCAGACCCAACCCTTTATAGGTTTATAATGATGAGGGATGTAGATAAGGTGAATAACAAGGTGTTTTCTCTCAGGTAGGTGAGTTCAAAACTAGGAGGCATATTTTTAAGGTGAGAGGAGAAAGATAACACATGAGGAATTTTTTTACACAGATAGTGGATAGTGTGGAGAATGAGCTGCCAGAGGAAGTGGTGGATGAGGTACAGTTACAATGTTAAAGACATTTGGATAAGTATGTAAATAGGTAAGGTTTGGAGGGATATGGGCCAAAGGTAGAGAAGTAGGGCTAGTTTAGTTTGGGAACATGATTGGCATGGGCTAGTTAGACAAAGGGTCTGTTTCCATACTATATTTTACTCTAACTCTCTAACTCTCTAGAAATAAGGGCCAACATTCCATTAGCCTCCAGATTATCTGCTGCATATGTGCGCTGGACTTGTTTCATGTAAAAGTAACACCAAGTCCCTTTTAATGTTGTAGCTTTCTGCAGATTTTCTTAATTTAAATAGTTTTCTTGTTCCTGCTTCCAAAATAAAACAACTTCACATTTTCCCACATAATGCTCCATCATCAATAAAGCGATGGAAGCTGTCATTAACAGTGTTATCAAGCAGTACCTGCTTAGCATAACCTGACTGCCCAATTTGGATTCCATCAGAACTGCTTAACTCCTTCCCACATTATAGCCTTGGTTCAGACATGATATTATCAACCAGGCCAGACCCCTGTTATAGTCTGGCATACTGACCTTGACATTGCAGAGGCTGAGCGCCAGCTCTGGTACCACCTCCTATCTCCCCGAAGACAATCTCCCTACCATGGCTCGAAGCCTATTGTATCAATGACAGTCACTGACCTCCGTTTATCTGGAAATTTCCACCCCACTGTCTCCAAGCTGATAGTCTCCTAGCCCCAGCATAGCTCACTTCACCTCCTGAACATCCACAAACAGGACTGCCTGGGCAGACCCATTGCTTTTGCCTGCTCCTGCCCCCACAGAACTCATCTCTACCTACCTTGACTCAGTCTTTTGGCCTTGGTCCAGTCCTTTCTCACTTCCATCCATGATTCTTCTGCTTTTGCACCAGTTTCAGAATTTCTCCTGTTCACCCTTTACATGTCCATCCCCCACCAGGATGGTTGTGGGGCTCTCTACTTCTTCCTGGAACAAAGGCCCAACTGCCGCCACCCACTGCCACCTTCCTCCACTTGCTGAGCTCCTCTGCACCCTCAACAACAACTCTTTTAACTCCTTTCGTTTTCATCAGGTCACACAGGTGACTATGAGCACGCAGATGGGCCCAGTAATGCTTGGCTCTTTGTGGGGTATGTAGGATATTTCTTGTTCAAGTCCTATTCCAACCCCCATCCACAATTATCTCTCGGGGTCTCTCTCTCTCGCTCTCTCGGGGTCGCTCTCTCTCTCTCTCTCGGGGTCTCTCTCTCTCTCGGGGTCTCTCTCTCTCTCGGGGTCTCTCTCTCTCTCGGGGTCTCTGTCTCTCGCTCTCTCGGGGTCTCTCTCTGATATATTAGTGATATCATCAGTGCTACATTCCCCCCTCATCAGGAATTTCTCGTCCAATTTTCACCCCACCCTCACTTTTACCTAGTCTATCTCTGACCGCTCCCTTCTCTTCCTCCACAATTCTGTTTTCATTTCTGGGGATGGATTAGCTACAAGTATCCACAATAAACCCATTGAATCCCACAGCTACCTGGACTATACATCCTCACACCCTGTTTCCAGTAAAGACTATTCCATTCTGTGTGTCCATCATATATGTACAATGACGCCAACTTCGGCAAGAGAGCCTTCTTCCACAAGCGTGGATTCCCCAGCACCGTTGTTGATGGGCCCTCAACTAGGTCAGACCCATCTTCTAACTTGGTCCGACCCATGTCCCACGCTTCGGCTCTCACCCCACCCCCTTCCCTCCTGCAACATAAATACAGTTCCACTTGTCCTTACCTGCCATCCCACCAGCATCCACAGCCAAAAGATCATCTGTCATTTCTGCCATCTCCAGCTAGATGCTACCATCAGACACATATTCCCCTTCCCTCTGGGACACTATGGTCTATTCTTCCTTCACTCCCAACACCCATTTCTGCCACCACCCTCCCTCCTTACCATCCCCAACGGTCACCCTACAGCACCTTCCCCTGCAATTGCTGAAGGTATGCCCATTTACCACCTCCATCCTTAGTATCCAAGGACCCTAACATATCTTCCAGGTGAAGCAGAACTTTACCTGCACTTCTTACAATCAAATGTAATCTGCATTTGCTGTTCATAATGTGGTCTCATCTACGCTGGGGAAATAAAGCATAGGCTGATTGATCTGCTTGCAGAACACCCATCTGCAAAAAAGGCACTGCACTTCCAGTTGCCTGCCACTTCAACACACCCTGTTCCCATGCCAACACCAGGCTTGTGGCAGTGTTCCGGTGAAGCTCGGCACAAGCTGGAAGAACAGCAGCTCATCTTACACTTGGGGACCCTGCAGCCCTCCAGCCTCTATATTGAATTCAATAATTTTAAGTGATGAACTCATCCATAACATAGCCCCCTATCCCACAGACTAGGCCTTGTTATCACATAGTCTGTCATTACACACTAGCTGCTAACAGTCTCCATTACCAGCTATTCACCTGCCCAGCCAGATTGTTATCAATGCCTTGGTCTGTTCAATCATTCTTCCTTTCTCTTTGGCTCCCTCCCCGCCCCCATCTTCATATTAACCAACATTTTCTTAGCTTCCATCAGTTCTGATTAAGGATCACAGGACCTGAAATGTTAACTCAATTTTCTTTTCACAGATGCTGCCAGACATGTGGAACTTTCCCAGCATCATCTGTTTTTGTTTCTGACTGACAGTATCCACAGTTCTTTCAGTTTTGTTTGTTTGTAGAACTGTGGGGTAAAAACTGGCACAAATATGAAAGCTTTTATGTAGAGGCTTAGATTTTTTTTGAAAAAAGTCACTTTTTCTTCCATGCTGTAAGATTGGACATTGCAAAATGTAGATTAATCAAAGCCAATGCCAGTTGACAGGTTTGCTAAGTCCTATTTTACATTAAATGTAAGGGGGTGTAGAAATTTTAGTTTAAACAGTGTTTCAAGGAGGCATTTGAGTTTACCAATAAAAATAAAGAGCTGAACATTTTCAGGTGGAAAAATGCTATTTCCTCAAGTCAACTAATGACTGCACTCATTTTGGATCTTTCACTGTAGAAGGCCATTTGATTCCCATAGGGTGTTAAAAATTCTCTAAACAAAAATCATTCTTTCTAAAGAGAATAGTAAATCACCTTTGAAGCAGGAAAGTAGGAGTTTATGGAGAAAGCATGGAATCATGTGATTTATCTTGAATACTGTATATACTTAAAACTAAGTACTGTGGTTTTGCCTTTTTCCTGTGCTGTCAGGTCCATAGTTCTATTTAATAGTATACCTAAATATTTAATGAATGATGTCGTGAGAGAAAGTTGCACCTCTTGCGGAACTGAGCCATGTATTTTTCAAATAGCTGGACAAGCCACTGGTTAGGCCACTTCTGGAATGTTGCGTGCAATTCTGGTCTCCTTCCTGTTGTGAAACTTGAAAGGGTTCAGAAAAGATTTACAAGAATGCTGCCAAGGTTAAAGAAGTTGAGCTATAGGGATAAACTGGGGCTGTTTACCCTTGAGCGTCGGAGGCTGAGGGGTGACCTTATAGAGGTTTATAAAATCATGAGGGGCATGGATACGATAATTATACAAAGTCTATTCCGTGGAGTGGGAAGTTCCAGAACTAGAGGGCATAGGTTTAGGGTGAGAAGGAAAAGATATAAAAGGGATCTAAGGGGCAATGTTTTTGCACAGAGGGTGGTGCAGTATGGAATGAGCTGCCAGAGGAAGTAGTGGAGGCTGGTTCAATTACAACATTGAAAAGGCATCTGGATGGGTATATGAATAGGAAAGGTTTAGAAGGATATGAGCCAAGTGCTGGCAAATGGGACTCTATTAGCTTACCATATCTGGTCAGCATGGACGAGTTGGACCGAAGGGTCTGTTTCTGTGCTGTACATCTCTATTACCCTGTGACTCTAAATATGACTCAAACTTGCATAATTTGAAATCCTTCCAGTGTTTGTGAAGCTATTCATTGGTTTGTACTCTGAAAATATACCATCAATTTGAGATTTACCATGAATGTGATTCAATGGTTTTGTTAATGTTATTAATTTATGAACTATTGCATCATGTTGCTAATTTCTTTTGCAATGTAGAGATGTTCTGAGTCTGACTCATTAACAAATAACCTTATAATATCAGCATAGAAGAAGTGATCTAAAGAAGTTATTCACGGAAGATTCAAGTAGTGAGGGCACTGAACATAGCTGGATCTTGGAACCCCAAGTTAAGGTTACTCCAGATGTCGCAAACTATAGTAAATCTAAAAAAAGAAAAACGTCTCGCTTAAGAGGTTTGTTTGTTAATCAAATGCTTCTTGCAAAGTGGATTTTTAACCCAACTCATTTGCTAATTTGTCATTTTATTTTCAACGTAAGTTTTGCCACTCTCTCTCGAATCCAGTGAAGATGAGCAGGATCAGAGAAAGGTAAATAAATTATTAAACTTTTCTGCAATCAGTCATTGGCTAAAACACAAGATAAAAGATATTACTAAATGAATTTCCTGCTAATTGCGCTACACTAATTCACGTTAGTGTTTAAGTTTTTTTCAAGTAAGGTGAAAGTGACGGCTCTTGACATCAAAGCAGCATTTGACCATATGTGGTATCACGGAGCCCTAGCAAAATTGCAATCAATGGAATTTGCGTGAGGGAGAGGAGGAGCTGTTTGGTTGATGTCATGATCTGGCACAAAGGAAAATGTTTGAGTTTGTTGGAGGTAGGCCATCTCTGCAGGAGCTCATTGGGTAGTGCTCTAGACCCAACTACCAACTGCTTCATCAATGACCTTTGCTCCATTGTGCAGTCAGAAATGGAGGTATTTGCTGATTGAGCCATATTCAGCATTGTTTGTGACTTCTCAAGCGTTCCATGTTCAAATTGAAGCGTTCCATGTTCAAATGCAGCAAGACATGAACAAAACCAGGCTCAGGCTAAAAAATGGCAAGTAATATTCGTGCCACACGAATTCTAGGCAATGACCATCTCCCCTAAGAAACCATCTAACCATCATCCATGGCATTCAATGGCATTGCTATCTCTGAATCCCCCACTATCCACATCCTGGGGGATTACCATTGAACAGAAACTTTATTCACCACATAAAACATAGTGGTTACACGAGCAGATCAGAGGCTAAACATACTGCAGCAAGCAACTTTCTTCCTGACTCCTCAAAGCCTGTCTGTCATCAATAAGGCATAAGTCAGGTGTGTGATGGGATATACCTCACTTGCCTGGTGGATGAGTGCAACTCCAAAAACAGTCAAGAAGCTTGACAAAAACATCCAAGACAAAACAACTGTGCTCAGTAACAGCAGTGGTGCCATCTACAAGATGTACTGCATGAAAAGTTCCTTAGATGGCGCCTTCCAAATAAATGACCATCTCCATCTAGAAGGGCAAGGCAGCAGATACGTGCAACACCAACATCTGCAAGTTCCCCACCAAACCACTCACCACCCTGACTTGGAAGTACATGGCCATTTCCTCGCACTCCAAATTCTGGGAGTCCTCCCGAACGGTGTTATGGGATGAATTGCAATGGTTCAAGAAGACAGTTCAACAGCCTTCTCAAGGGCAACTAGGAACAAACAATAAATGTTGGCCCAACCAGTGATGCTCATGTTCCATGAGTGAATTAGAATTGGCTTATTTTAGTGAAAAAAAAGTTGTTGGAATAATCCTTCCATAACAAAAATGGTTCGATGATAACTCATTCTCCCAGTAACAGATCCAGCCCCCATTATGTTTGTGTTTACTTGCCCACATGCAAACCACAGAGCAAGTGATCTGCATCCATAATATTTGTTTAGATTTTGCTGTGACTATCAAAAAAAAACAGCTTTCATCTTTCACGCAGGGCCTCCTGGCTTCTTTGCAGCCTTTGTCTGAGCAGAGACAAAACAGCTGAACTGGAAGTGAGCGTTACTTTCTTTGATGTCAAGGGAACATTTCATCAAGTATGTCATTATGGAGCCCCAGCAAATCTATATTCAGGTCAGAACTCCCATGGTTTGGAGACATATCTAGCACAAAGGAAGATGAATAGAGGCCAATCATCTCAATCCTGGGACATGCCTGCAGGAATATCACCTTAAGAGGCTTCATCAATAACCACCTTGTCTTAAAGGTAGAGATGTTCACTGTGCAATGTTCAGCACCATTTGTGACTTCTTCTCACTCATTGAAGTGGTCTCTGTTCATGTCCACCATGGCTTGGGGTGACAAGTGGCAAATATCATTTCTACCGCAAAGGTGCCAAGTAATGGTCATCTCCATGGCTATTTGAAGTTCATTTAGTATACCATTACTGAATTCCCCATTAATATTTTACCATTAACAGGAATTGAACCAGACTGCAAGAAGTCAGAGGTAAGGATGCTGTGGTGTGTCATTCCTCTTCTCCCCCAACGCACAGAACCCATCCCTCTATCAACCCAAAATCCTGCCTGTTAGCTGTCAGAAAAAGTCAAGAACATAACTGAATACTCTCTGCTTCTCAGGACGAGTGTAGTTTTAATATCACTTGAAACATTCAGGGCACAGCATCACACCTGATTGACACCCCATTCAGCATTTTGTTCTTTCACACTCATGCACAGTGGCATGGGTGTATACTGCTGTCACTGACTAAGCCAAGAACATGTTCCAAGCCTCTGAGCTCTACCAAGCAGAGCGACGAGGAATGCATGTGAACAGCACCACTGCTTCCCCTCCAAGCCGCACACCTTTGTGACTTAGTGTATTCCTGTTACTTCACTGTCACTAATCAGGAAGCTGGAATATCTTAAATCGAACAGCACTGTGGATGTCTCTACATCCCAAGGGCTGCAGCAGTTCAAAATGATAACATGCACCATCATCACCTACAAGACCAACAGGATTGGGTAATAATTGCTGGCGTAGCCAGTGATGCCCACGTTTTTGGTCATCTACCCATACGTACGAATGAAGAGGAGAACAGAAGCTCTCACCTTTTGCTGAACTGAGCCTTATACTTAAAATGGCTCATTGATGGAAAACGTTGCAATTTTTAAAATCAAATTATCCTTCGATTCACACTCTTCAAGGTATCTTTTTTTAAAAAAAAAAGTGTGGAATTGAGTGAAGAATATGAAAGTAGACCTAATTAGTTTGAACTATTTGGCTTGGACTGTTTGGACTGAAGGGTCTATTTCTGTATTGTATGACTTTAGAAATAGATGCTTTGGCTCTTTTGCGTTAGTGTCTCAAAATGTAAATAAAATCATGCCCAATCTTCAAACTCAATTCCACTTTCCTACTAATCCCCATATTCCCCATGCAAGGATCATTCCCTCGGACAGTCCTTAGTTGACGCCAGCCCACCATCAAACCCCCAGGTGCCTTCACCTGCAACCAGAAAAAATGCAAAACCTGCCAGTACACCACTCTCCCTCACCAATATCCAGGGCCCCAAACAGTCCTTCCAAGTGTATTCCTGTTACTTCACTGTCACTAATCAGGATGCTGGAATATCTTTATCGAACAGCACTGTGGATGTCTCTACATCCCAAGGGCTGCAGCAGTTCAAAATGACAACACGCACCACCATCACCTACAAGACCAATAGGATTGGGTAATAATTGCTGGCTTAGCAATTTTTCAACCTCTTTCAACCTAGTTTACTGCATCAGATGCTCCCGATGTGGTCTTCTCTACATCAGGGATACCAACTTAAACTTAAGAAACGGTTCACTGAGCATCTCAGCCGGGCCCACATGGGCCAACCAGACCTCCCAGTCACCGCCCATTTCAATTCCCCCAACTACTCTCTTTCTGACCTGACCATCCTTGGCTGCTTCCATTGTCAAAACAAACCATAGCTCCTATTGGAGGAACAACACCTTATCTCCTGTCAGAGGACGCAACACTGAGTTCTTCAATTTCAAATATCCTCCCTCCCCATCCCCTGACTCCCTTCCCAGCCCCTCCACCACCTACCATTGTTCCTTGCCACCAACTGGATTCATTCCTCCCATTGATGAACCAGGTCGTACCGTCTACCTGTCTCCATTTCACCATCCTGCCCTCGCCACCCCCTTTATCTGCGGATCCCCCACAACCACCCTCAATCCTGAAGAAGGGTTCCGCCCGAAATGTTGACTACTCCACCTCCAGATGCTGCCTGGCTTACTGTGGTCTTCCAGCCTCTACCTGATGCTGCCTGTCTACTTTGGATTCCAGCATCTGCAGTTTATTTTGTCTCTCATCCCCATGTTCACAGCTTCCTTTCAAATACAAAAATATCTCTATCTTAACATCGAATGTGCTCAACAACTGCATATTCCAGATCTCTGGGACAACAAACTCTGAAGAAATTCCTCCTTATCTCCGTGTTAAGTAATTGATCACTTATCCTAATGCTATGTCCAAGAGGCATTGAATAAAATGCCACTCAAAAGATTAATATGAAAGAGGACACCTCATTGGCTATCTTTAGCATAAACTCAGTCTGGAGGATTGTTTGACATAAGTCCAAAAGGACAGATTCATTGAGGCATGTTCAAGTTGCACCAAGGATCTGTGGTCTTAGCCAGTTACAATCTATTTAAATGACTTGGACAAAGAGACCAATGCTTCTGAATCCAGGTTTGTTCATGATGTAAAGCTTGATGGAAATGTAAACTGTGAGGAGGGCTCAAAGGCTGCAAAGGAACACATTGATAAGATAAGATTGACAAGTAGCCATTCTAAGCACAAAGGTAGAAAGTAATTGGCCAGATAAATATTGATATTTAGAAATTAAATGGCAAGGGTGTTTTGTTAAAACTGCATAGAACTTGGATGGGATAGCACCTCGTGTACTGTCTGAAGGTTTGGTCTGCGAAGAAAGGTAAAATGCACCTTTTAAAAGCTGGTACAGTGAGGGTTTTACTCATTTCCTAGTTGAGGTCAGAAGGATGATTTCAGGTTCCTTGTTCCTACCTGTGGAGGTGGTAGAGCATTCTCCGTGGATGGGGGCCATCTAGGATCTTCCATATGTCTATCAAGGCCCTAAATGGGAAGTTGCACAAAACCTTTATAAAGCTTTTCTTCAATCTTTAATGTAGAAGGATTTTGAGTGCAAGGACAATTTTACATTTTGCCACTTCTTTAACTGCTTGCTGTTACTTGCATATCAAAGTCTTGTCTTGCACAAGGACAGTTGTCTCTTTTTTTTAAAATCACAACATTTCATCCTTTTTTAGAAAAAATGTTGCTGTTATATTCTCCTTACTGAAGACTTAACTTCCCATTGTTCACATTATACTCCATATGCTCCCTTGTTGATCCCTCAAAAAGAGAACACCATTTTGTGACCTCATTACTTATTGTCCCATTTTAAATTTTCTTTTTAACATGTTCCTCTCAGCACCTTTATCTCTATCAGTGATAGAGATGGTAAATAATTGCAGATGTAGTACTGATCCACGTGCTGTTTCACCCATACAGATGCCATTTTAAACGTTGTAATTGTACCAGCCTCCTCCACCACTTCCGGCAGTTCATTCCATACCACCCTCTGCATGAAAAACTTACTCTTAGGTCCCTTTTAAATCTTTCCGCTCTCATCTGAAACCTCTGCCTTCTAGTTCTGGATTCCCCCCAACCCCAGGGAAAATACTTGTCTATTTACCCTATCTGTGCCCCTCATGATTTTATAAACCTCTATAAAGTCACCCCTCAGCCTCCAACACTCCAGGGAAAACAGCCCCAGCATATTCAGCCTCCCCCTGTAGCTCAACTCCTACAACCCCGGTAAATCTTTTCTGAACACTTTCAAGTTTCACACCATCTTTCCTTCCTATAGGAGGGAGAGCAGAATTGCACCCAGTATTCCGAAAGCCAATGTCCTGTACAGCCACAGCATGACCTCCCAACTCCTCTACTTGATGCTCTGACCAAAAAAACAAAAAACACCGCCTTCATTATCCTATCTACCTGCAACTCCACTTTCAATTCTTTGTCTTTGTTGACAAATTTTCTTTCCATGGAAAGTACTTACCACTATTGATCTTCTATTCTTGCACTGTTACTGAATTGTTTGTCTGACCTTCAAGACTGCTGGAAGGTTTCTTCTGAATGAGTATAATGAGCCTCACTTAGATATTCATAGCAGAGTAGTTGGGTTCTCTGACTGACAACAAACAGTCAGATGACCCCAGAACAAGGTGGCGGATTGCTAGTTATGATGGCAGGCTGACCAGAAAGCCTGCTTTGATGCACCACTGTTGTGTAAAGGGTTATTTTTTTAAAAAAACAAATCAAAACCAGCCCTTAGGCCTGCATACTTCACCATTTCCACACCCTCTCACATTCCTTGTCCTCTATGCCTCGATCCCATAAACCCCCACATCTTGTAAGTCTCACTCATCCTCGAGCTTTATTCAATTTGATACCAACCCAAGCTCTCATTCATCACGAACTGTTCTCTTTGAATAAAAGCTTGTATGTTGTCCACTAGTCATAAACAAGTGACCTAGTGTATAAACCAGCATCTTTGGCACTCATTAATTTGACTTTTTTTTATTTCCTAGAATTTATGCAGTGTTGGCACAAACATGGATTTTTGGTTTAAAAGACCCAATATGTTAATTGACATTTGAGGTTATAGAATTGGGAATCCTGTCCTTTTTTCAAAAACAACAGTAGTTCTAAACTCTCCACTGCTTGAATATCCTTATCCAGCTGTTTTCAGTGCAGATTTCCAAATCTCCCTTTTGAAATTATTTCCTTGACTTATTCATCCTTTTCTTAAAAATACTAATTTATCAAAATGTTGCATCTTCTACCCATCCTTTCTCATGTTGGAATTGTTGCATCGACTTACTTGCATCATTCATTCTGAAATAAGACATGATGTAGCCTCTGGCTATTCATCCAACCACCCTTCGCTGACGTTCTTCAGGCACTCAATTATTTCCTTGGCTTTGGCAGCAAAGATGAACATACCATCCTGGAAACAAATCTGTGACTGCAGAGATAGCTGTTCTCCGAAATGTTGAATCTCTCTTCATTATTGGTTTTCTGTCTACATTCTTTCCCCACCATTCACCTGCTCCCGACGCTTTAAAACCAAGTTCCCTACAATGCTGTGGCTGTACTCTCCAGAAGAAACATCATCTTGCACCAGTATTCTGAACTGGATATCACATAGAGAGGAAGATACACTCAATCATATTGCACTACATTCTGGATTCTTCTCTGACTTTGACTTTGGTTGATTACCACATGGGCAATGGCTTTGATGTTAGCAGAGGACAGTGGTGTTTGGAGGACTAATGTTTCTGTTTAGTTCACAGATTACAATTAGTTTTGTGTCTCCAACTTCAATTCAATACAGTTATATTATATTGTCATGGAGGGTGAGGAGATATGTGTTTAATATACTCTCTACTGCCAGTTCCTTTTTGGTGCTTTTGCCAAAAAAAATCAGATTTTTGGAAAATGTGAAGAGTGGTGGGCCTGTGATACGTGGCAAAATATGGTGTTCATAATTTTGTAGTTAGAGCATGTGGATATAGATACTTAGTAAAACTTTTACTGAGTGAATTGCAATTCCGAAATGTAATTTGATTAAAGTGTTGTTTCTTGCTAAAGGTAACTGAGAAAACACAGCTGCAGACTCAAGAAGAAAATCAAAAAATCACACCATCTGGACAGATTATTCCAGAATTTTCAGATCGACATCGCACACCAGTTCCTGTACAGATAGCCAAGAGGATTAAAAGTAAGACTTTTGGTTTTAGATTTTAAGTGACTTTCCTGAGAGAACCCCCAACTCTTGAATTTTGGAATTTGATTGTAATTGTTAAAATGGAAAATAAATCTGTTTGAACACAGTCCAGTTCTCAATAGCAGTCATCTTGAATTGTAATATGTTTTGTTTTGATGAATATATATTTTGCGGAATTGTCTGTGCTTTTGAAAGTGAGGAACTGGCATGGAGAATTTATGAAAGTAGTAAAGGCCTGGGTTTTAACTTGACATTGAACTGGAAGTGGGGTTGTAAATCAAATATCCTGATTTTCAATTTGGTGATAGGACACAGGGAAGGGCAGCATTTTTTGTCCATCCTCCATTCTCCTGGAGAAGGTGGCAGTGAGCTATTTTTTTGAACCATTGCTGTCCTTTGGATGTAGGAACACACTCAGTACTGTTAAGATAGGTTGAAGATTTTGACCCTGCAACAGCGAAGGAGTAGCAATGTAATTCCAAGTCCGGATCATGTGTTACGTGTTTAATTGTCCACCACTATTCATAACTGGATGTGAATGAATAGGCTGCTTAGCTCTTCAAGCCTCTTCCAGCATTCAATAAGTTGATAACTATCTGATTTTAACCTAAACTCTCTGCAATTCCCTTAGTAATCAAGAATCAATTTTACCTCCATTTTAATAATATTTAATGTGAAATCTGGATGTGGAAGGACTGCAGAGCTTAAATCTGATCTAGTTAGTTTTGTTTCAGCAGGTTAATGTCAGAAACTCGAAGAATTTCAAGATGCCAGTCTGTGGCACTTAAAACAGCCACCTTTAAGTTTTGCATTTGCCTCTAATGTAAATTCTGTGGCAATGAATGTGAGAACAGGTGTATGGATGTGTTGCAGTTATGAGGGGCCTTGGTGAGACCACACATTGAATGTTATGTGCAGTTTTTGTCTCCTTTTTCTGAGGAAGGATACTCTTGTTCTTGGAAGTTGAGCAAAGGTTTACCAGGCTGATTCCAGAGATGGCAGGACTGATGTTTCAGGAGATTGATTAGGTTAGGATTGTTTTTGTTGGAATTCAGACAAGTGAGTGGGGATCTCGGAGAGACTTACAAAATTCTGACAGGACTAGACAGGGTAGATATAGGGAGCATATTCCCAATGATGGGTGCATCCAGAACTAGGGGTCACAGTCTGAGGAATCAGGGTGGACCATTTAGGATGGAGAGGAGACATTTCTTTCCCCAAAGAGTGGTGGGCCTGTGGAATTCATTACCACAGGAAGTAGTTGATGCCAAAACATTGTATGTATTCAAGGGAGGGCTAGATATAGCACTTGTGGTGAATGGGACCAAAGGTTATGGGGCAATAGCAAGATTAGGTTATTGCGTTGGACAATCAGCCATGATTACAAAGAATGGCAGAGCAGGCTCGAAGCGCCAAATAGCTGCCTCCTGCTCCCATCTTCTATGTTTCTGACTGCATGAGATTATTTCAATGGAAAGCCCAATTCAAAAATGACCATTTGAAGGAGTTTGAGTCTGTTCAAAGCCAGGTAGAAGATTAGCATTTAGAACAGTCAGTGATTACATATCAATTTAATGATACATTATGTAAATATGTGGCACAGAGACCTGGATTCGATTCAGTTGATGTCTGTGTAGTTTGCACATGCTTCCCATTTCTGCGTGAGTTTCCTCCCACAGTCCGAGGATGTGGAGGTTAGGTGGACTGACCGTGTTAAGTTGCCCATGGTGTCCAGGGATGTGCAGACTAGCTGGATTAGCCATGAGAAATGTATGATTGCAGGGACGGGGCAAGGTGATCATCTTTGGAGGGTTGGTGTGGACTTGATTGGCCGAGTGGCCTGTTTCCACATTGTGGCACCTTCCTAAAGGATTTTAAGAAATCCAAATAGATCATGTGCATTGGCTGTCTTTTGTCTAACTTGCTCAGTACTACCTCAAAGAATTCTACCATACTTGTCAGGTCTGATTTCCCCTTAATGAAACCTGCTGAATCCATCTTATTTTACTCAATATATCCATGTAGTCCACAATGTCATCCTTTAATAATGCTCTTAAAATCTTACTAACAACGGAGGTCAGACTAAGCAGTCTATCATGATTTGGAGGTGCCAGTGTTGGACTGGGGTGTACAAAGTTAAAAATCACACAACACCAGGTTATAGTGCAACTGGTTTAATTGGAAGCACTAGCTTTCAGAGCACTGATAAAGGAGTGATGCTCCGAAAGCTAGTGTTTCCAATTAAGCCTATTTGACTATAACCTGGTGTTTTGTGATTTTTAGCTGGTCTCCAGTTTCCTGTCTTCTGCCTCCCTTAAACAATGGTCTTACATTAGTCATTTTAGTCCACTGACACTCCAGCAATTTCCTGAAAGATGACCAATGCCTTTATAATTTCCTCAACTATCTCCTTCAGAACTCAGGGATGTAGTCAACCTGGCCCAGGTGATTTTATTCACCTTCAGACTTTTCGTCTTTCGCAGCACCTTCTTAGTGATAGCTACTCCAGTCACCTCTGTCCTTTGACTATCTTCAAGTTCTAGTGTGTTGCTGATGTCTTCCACTGTATGAAATCTGATGCAGTGTACTTATTCAGTTCCTATGCCAGGGATTCATGTCTTTGCTCCACTGACCTCCCTTCCGATCAACTCTGGATCTTCTCTCATGTCTTGGTATTACAATTGAATAAAGGTTACTACAATCAGAACTGATTCAGTCTTCTCCTCCTCATATGGGGTGACTTCTGTCATATTATGGTCACTGCCCCCTAGGGGGTCCTTCACTTTCAGTTCCCGAATCAAGTCTGCCTCATTACACATCACCAAAACCCAAAAAATGCACGTTCACTGGTGGGATCTACCACAGGC
Source organism: Chiloscyllium plagiosum (assembly GCF_004010195.1). Taxonomy (NCBI): domain Eukaryota; kingdom Metazoa; phylum Chordata; class Chondrichthyes; order Orectolobiformes; family Hemiscylliidae; genus Chiloscyllium; species Chiloscyllium plagiosum. The sequence goes on along the minus strand of NC_057738.1, from coordinate 898,593 downwards.
TATTGCAAAACAAATTATCTTGCGGATGTTCCATGAATTCCTTTCCTTGATCTAGCAAATAAAGGAGCCTTCCACATCCATCAAAGTTTTACTTGCACATCCACTAATATCATTTATTGTATCCGTCACTCCCGAAGCTGTCTCCTCTACATTGGGGAGAAGGGGGGCCTCCTAGCAGAGCACTTTAGGGAATATCTCCGGGACATCCGCACCAATCAACCACACCGCCCCGTGGCCTAACATTTCAACTCCCCCTCCCACTCTGCCGAGGACATGGAGGTCCTGGGCCTCCTTCACCGCCGCTCCCTCACCACCAGACGCCTGGAGGAAGAACGCCTCATCTTCCGCCTCGGAACACTTCAACCCCAGGGCAACAATGTGGACTTTCTAGCTTATCTCTCCATGCTTCAGGCTCACTGCCTTTATTCCTGATGAAGGGCTTTTGCCCGAAATTTCGATTTCGCTGCTCCTTGGATGCTGCCTGAACTGCTGTGCTCTTTCAGCACCACTAATCCAGAATCTGGTTTCCAGCATCTGCAGTCATTGTTTTTACCTGTTTTTTCCAGTCCACCTACATATTGAAGGCCCCCAAGATTATTGGAACAGTGCCTTGCAAAAGATCATCTTCATAATACCAATGTGCAAAGTACTTACCTTTCGAGCAGCATTCCTTCCAGTTTTCACTGTAGTCTCTGGCAAATTGATTTATTTGTTTATAAATCACTCAAATGCTGTATTTTAAAGCAAGTTGGTATTTTCCAATAAATTCTTGAGTCCAAATGGAATAAAGGGCTGGGAGCGTGGACATCAGGGAAAAGATCAACTGTCATTTTGAATTGGGAACAGGATTGACTGGCTGTCGAGCCCACTTTGCTACTCTTGCATTCACCAAATAATTAACATTGCTCTTCCTGATGAGTTTGTGCTCAAGTAACCTAAGGTATTCTGAGTTAAAGTGAAAGCTGGTAGCTTGAAACTAACTTAACAATAGCCAATTTTAACCCTGCCACCTGCAACTAAATTCCTGGACCATTTCAGGTTGAAATCATATATATCTTCCAAAGGGGAACCTTATTTCTTGGATTGACTAACTGGAAATAATTGTGCACTTGAGAAATGTTTGAACACTCAGATGCTGCCAGACCTGCTGAGCTTTTTCAGCAATTTCTGTTTGTTTGATTTACAGTATCCACAATTCTTTTGGTTTTTATTTTAAGACCATGAGCCTTTGTGGTGTCTTGTGTCTTCACCAGTTTCTTGATATCACATGGAGGGGATCAAATTAGCTAAAGAATGACGTGAGTGGAAGTGACTGAGATGGATTGTTCATTCCACTTCTGGCTTCTGTTGCAAATGCTTCAGCCTGATCTTTTGCACTGATGTGCTCAGCTTTTCCTCATCAATGAGTAAGGGAAATTTAAGGAGCTGCTTATCTAGTGAGTTGTTCAATTGTCCCTGCCATTCATGACTGGATGTGGCAGAATTGCAAAGCTTCGATCTAATCACCTGTTTGTGGAATCACTTTGCTCTGTCCATCACTTGCTGTTTAATTTGCAAATAGTCCTATTTGTAGCTTCACCAAGTTGATACCATATTTTGAGTCATGCTTCATGCTACTCCTGACATGTCATCCTCCCCTTTTTATGAACCAGGGTTGAACTCCTGGCTTGATGTGTGCAGAAAGTGCCAGGCGATGAGTTTGTGTTGACTACCATGCTGTTGTTGCTGGCCCATGGCACCCTGAGAATGCCTAGACTTCAGTTGCTAAATCTTTGTGAAATCTATCCCATATAACAGTGGTAATACTGCACAATATAATCAACCGTGTGCTCATTGAGAGGACAGGACTTTGTCTCTGTCAGGACCATTTGGTAATTCTTCCAGCTGGTACTGTCAAAGGCAGATGCACCTGTGATGAGGATGAGTCAAGTACTGGATTAGTCGGATCCCAGATTGAAACCTGGTTTGATAGATCAGGTCACGTTTTGGTTTCAAGAGTGGTCTCTCACTAAAACATAAGCATGCAATACTGCATTTTTAACAGTCAAGCATAAGTTTATTAATATATGAAGGTATGGGCGGCACGGTGGCACAGTGGTTAGCATTGCTGCCTTACAGCACCAGAGACCTGGGTTCATTTCCTGCCTCAGGCGACTGACTGTGTGGAGTTTGCACATTCTCCCAGTGTCTGCGTGGGTTTCCTCCCACAGTCCAAAAATGTGCAGGTTAGGTGAATTGGCCATGCTAAATTGCCTGTAGTGTTAGGTGAAGGGGTAAGTGTAGCGGAATGGGTCTGGGTGGGTTGCGCTTCGGCGGGTCAGTGTGGACTTGTTGGGCCGAAGGGCCTGTTTCCACACTGTTAGTAATCTTAAAAAAAAGAATAAACTAATTGTCTACTTAAATGCACTTCAAATTCTGGATATAAGTTGAGCTACAAATCTTCTCAACTTGTTAACATTTCAAATGTTTAAATCCACTTTAATGGTATTATCTCATCAATGCCAAAAATGCTGGCATTAATTGAAAAGCAGAGCAACAGCTTTAGTCATGTACCTAAAACACACTTCTAGTATAGTACCCAAAAACACCACTCGTACTGTACTCACACCAGAGCTCCTGTCTCTGAAAGCTCAGTATGCTTAAGTCACTTTTGCCTTGTAGATTTAACTATAAGGTCACTTTTTCATGGAGCAATTCATCTGCCTGTGCCTAAATGTACTTAGCCTTTAGGGCTTTGGGGTTTTATGCCAACACACTCTCTTGCCAGAGACTAACACTAACCTTTCACTCAAGGTTAATCTAGTTTCTCCAGTGTTTCTCTTCTCATTCACTGGTCTGTGCAGCCATTTTCATCTAAGGACTTCATAGGATTGCTCAAAGTAAAACTAAATAACAAATTCTATAAGCAGTGAGTACTGGAGCTGTCCCTGGAGCTTACAAAAACTCCTGACTTTATAACTTGGAGTTTGTTTATCTTGTTCAGTCATAAAACCCTACCAATACATACACTAACTCAGTAATTCTAAAGTTAGCCCTCAAAAACTATTTTGAAAGCAGTCACTGTGATTACAGAAATACTTGCAAACTAAATATTAACTTCAGGCACAGAAAAAAAACCTCCATTAACTTGGAATCCTCAAAATCAAACTTGCACAAATTACATTTAAAACATTCACTTAACTCTCACTATTTATCGCAAAGCCACACTGTTGCCAGTACTGGTACCTATTCTGGAGAAAGGACCAAGGATGTGGTTTTGGTGGTTTGATACATTGTCTATAAAGGTATGATTCAGTGAGTATGACTGTGCCAGGCCAGTTATTAGTAAGGAGACATCACAGGGCTGATGTAGCTTGATCTGCTGTTGTAGTTTCCAGTGCTTAGGTCAATACTGGATGGTCTGTTTGCTTTAATTCTGAGATATTAGATTACTTAGTGTGGAAACAGGCCCTTCGACCCAACAGGTCCGCACCGACCCGCCGAAGCGCACCCACTCGGACCCATTCCCCTATGTTTACCCCTGCACCTAACACTACAGGCAATTTAGCATGGCCAATTCACCTGACCTGCACATTTTTGGACTGTGGGAAGAAACCGGAGCACCCGGAGGAAACCCACGCAGACACGGGGAGAATGTGCAAACTCCACACAGTCAGCCACCTGAGGTGGGAATTGAACCCGGGTCTCTGGCGCTGTGAAGCAGCAGTGCTAACCACTCTGCCACCCATAGAGTGTGGAAAATAACTGAAATTTATAAGCAGAAAGTGACTGAACTCTTTCATTATTTGAATGAATATCACGTAACCAAAGAGTACAGTAAACTCATTTGTGAAAGATTCTTCAGTAATCACTTTAATTTATCCCTAAGTAAGTGATTTTAAAACGTTTTTTGATAATGAGAGAATAAAGTATGTGGTGTTTCATCTTGGCAATATGATATACACTTGCACTTAGGCAAAACCTTGTATGTTCACTACATAATTTCTGTAGTGAATAAATCTCCATATTGCTGAACCTCTCTGGGATTGCAAGGTTTCTGATTGTAGTGTAAAGCAGAAGAAAACTGGATCTATTCCGACAGAGCCTGAAAATCTAGTTAGGTTTAAAAAAAAGTTGAAAGTATGCTAGGATAAGTTTGGAAGGTCATAAACTAAAACTTGAAAAACTAGATGTGTACCCTTCAGTAGGTAGTTGGATTTCAAGACCTCTTAAAATTTGAGGGAATGAGTTACCTCTATTGTGAACAGCTGACTAGACTACAATTTTTAGTTTAGCTCTTGAAACACAAAAGGTTGAAAGAATTCTTCTATACAAATGTGTAATCTATGAGCGCAAAAAGAAGCTGACTTAGACATTACATTTGGTTTTGGGTGATCGTACGAGATAAATATTGAAGGGTGTGATGGACGAATGAAATCTAGGTCTATGTGATAAACACAGGTCTATGTGATCTAGGTCTATGTGATAAATAACACACTAGGCTACCTTATTTGCTAATGGTTCAATTATTTTATTCATTGAATGGAAAGTGAAGTTTTTGAATAGCCAGAGACCATTTCCCAGGGCAGAAATGACTAACATGAGGGGTCATAGTTTTATGCTGGTTGGAGGAAAGTATAGAAGGGATGTCAGAGGCGGGTTTTTTACAAAGAGAGTTGAGAGAGCATGGAATGCGTTTCCAGCAGCAGTTGTGGAGGCAGGGTCATTGGGGACATTTAAGAGACTCCTGGACGTGCACATGGTCACAGAAATTTGAGGGTGCATACATGAGGATCAGTGGTCAGCACAACATCGTGGGCTGAAGGGCCTGTTCTGTGCTGTACTGTCCTATGTTCTAAATGTTTGATTTGAACATGAAAAAGTCTGCAGCTGGTTGCACAGATTTCTATCTCTACCACAAATTATGAACACCGATACGTGTTGCATACCAGTATACTCTTGTTTACTAAATAATTTTTAATTGTTCAATGTAGTGACATGTTGACTTGCATTCATTAGTCTTGATGGGATCCAGCAAAATAGGCTCTAGAGTTGGCATCCACACTATCACGAGGAAGGAGATACCCTCCAAAGAATCTAACCACTTCAGTAAAATAGATTGATTCCCAATTTGATATGTGGTTACACTAATCACTTATTTTGGGATTAAGTTTTATCACTTGAGTCTTCTCCAATTATTTTACCTTTTTAGGTACAAAGAGCTTACTGATCCTGATCAAGTTTAATTGTAACTGAATTGTACCAAGTTTGTTTTTTAATATGTACAATTCAAACAGTTGATATTTTGGGACTTCATCTGACTGTGATCCAGCATATTGTTGGTTATGTTCCAATGATCTTTTCTGGCTAAAGAATCCTTGATGCTCTTGACAGTAGAAACATTGACAGTACCCCTTTCCTCAATTCTCCACTGGTCTTCCCCATCTTCCATCCATTTGAAATCTGATATATTGTAAATTTGAGAAGGAATAGATTTACAAAATGTTTAAATACTATATTCTCCTTTCTCCAGTATTTTGAATACTAGTTTATTTTAATCCAGTACTGTGCTTTTTTTTTAATTGCTAGTTTCATAGAGATGATTTTTGCACAGTGTCAATCTGTTGGTGAAAATGTAATTTTTAGAAAACATGAATTTGAAAATTGATCAAGGAACATCAGATACAATCTATTATTAATTGCAGTGAGATGGGAACATCACAATTAAGATGAGAACATCCTAATCTGTAGACCAGTAAGGCCACATATCTTAAAACTCTAATGTTTCTTTCAGCATTCTTTAATTATAATCACATTGATTTTGCTTTGTAACTTTTTTTTCCTAGCTGATGATTTTGCAATTGGAAACAATCTGGTATTTGAGACATCACTGTTAACTCCTCCAGACACATTAGAGGTATGGTCTGATAGCTCGGCTGTAATATTCTTGAAATGTGAATGCATATTTTGGTTTTCAAGGGTTATATTAACAACGCTCTTGAATTGTGTACCAACGTGCATGGTTTATTAGTGTGTAATGCATCAGCTAGACTCTGAACAAAAAGAAAAAGGGTAATCCACATTCTTCCAGGGTTCAACTGCCTGGATTATAATATTTGGGTTCAGGGGTATGGTTATAAAAGGAATTGCTTGTGATAGTAAAAAAAACAATTTGTTTGACTAACCCAGGTTAATAAAAGATTGACTTGGAAGTTTTGGCCTTGATTGCTACTCAATGACCTCCAGTAAATCAGAGTATGAACAGTTTAGGTTGCAGTTGTCTGTTAAGGAAAGATCTGCAAATGCTCAGTCTAGTTTGACATGAACTGCTTAAGTAAAATACTGGCAAAATATCTTATGCTTGTTTCCAACCACTTGTATTCTGTTCAAGGAGAAAATGAAAGGAAATGAACAAATGGGTATGAAATCTAAAATCTCACTTGTGTAAAGGGTTAATGTTGAAGAGTACATTCATTGAGGATGAAGAGGTGGTGCTGTTGGGTGGAGTCACGTGATACCAGATTATAATTCAACAGGTTTATTTAAAATCACAAGCTTTCTGAGCGCTGCTGCTCCTCCAGGTAAAATGGAGGGAAGCGTGCACACAATTTATAGGTGGCAAGTTAATTGCAATAGGTAATTAAAAGCGTCAAAAGATAATACAAATGATGTGAGTGGAGTGTTAACAGGCTGAATAACCTGTTGTTGCAGGATATTAAAAATGTCAGTAGCTGGCTTACTGACCCATGATCTGATTAAGTGAGGTAATTACCTCACTTAAAGATGGTGCTAGACACAAATAAGAAACCCCCACAACCTGCTCGAGTACTCTCAGGCACTCACCACCTGTTCCCCACCCCATTGCCACAACCCTCTCCAAACACCTGCCCTCTTGTGAGTCTCTCGCTCTTGCTCCAAACCTCACCGATCACCCTGTCCAGCCCTCACTGACAGCTTGCTCCATTTGCCTCACCCCAGCTCTGGCCCTCTCAATGGCTGTAATGCACACAAAACGACATTGTTCATTGTATGTCAGTCCACGTGATGACAATAAATCAATCAATCCCCATCACCTTTACCAAACTATCAGTTGCAATTGCACTTGCTCTTGATATATTCAGTAAAGAGTAACCAGTCCCTGTGCAGCTGGAAATTATGCCTTCAAATTGACAATTTTAGTTTTATGCCACTGTCACCATGCTCAGTGGGATAGACTCTGAAGAGATCCAGCAAATCAAGACTCTGCAACCATGAGGCATTGTGAGCCATCAACAGAAGAATTGTACTCCAACTCAATCTGCAACTGCATCAGGTGTCCCTGAAAATGAGGTGTCAACCTAGTAAAGCATGTCAACAGCATAAGCATCAAATGATAGGCAGAGCTAAGTAATCCCACAACCAACGAACTGGATCTAAGCTCTGCATTCCCTGTCACATCCTGTCATGAATAGTGGTGGACAATTGAATAATCTTCACTGGAGGAGAAAGCTCCACAAATATCCCCATCCTCCATGTTGGAAGAACTTAACACATCAGTGCAAAAGATAAAGCTGAAACGTTTGCAGTAATATTCAGTCAGAAGTGCCAATTGGATGCTCCATCTCTGCATCCTCCAGTGGTTTCCAACATAACATAGCAATCTTCAGCCAGTTGATACAATATGATATCAAGAAACAGTTGGAGGTGTTGGACACTAAAAGCTGTGGGATGTAACAATATTTTGACAATAGTACTGAAGACCTATACTCCAGAACTTGCCACACCCCTAGTCAAGCAGTTCTGGAATGGCTACAACACTGGAAGCTATCCAGCAATGTGGCTAATTGCCCAAGTATGTCCTGTGCGCACAAAGTAGGACAAATTCAACCCAAACAATTACTGCTTTATCAGTGTACTCTTGCTTATCAGTAAAGTGGTGGAAGATGTTATCAAAGCTTAACAATAACCTAATGACCAATTTGGGTTCTTCCAGGGCCACTCAACTCCTGATGTCTTTTACTACCTTGGTACAAACATGTTCAAAAATGAAGAATCCCAGAGGTGATGTGAGAGGGACAGCCCTTGACATAAGCTGCATTTGATTTGCGTGTGGTATCAAGAAGCCCTAGCATAACTGGAATGAATGGGTGTCAGAAGGTTAGTTAGAGTCATCCCTGATACATAGGAAGATGATCATTGTTGTTGGTTAGTCATCTCAGCTCCAGGGTATCTCTGCAGGAGTTCCTTAGGATAATGTCCTAGACCCAAACACTTTCAGCTACTTTGGGGTGGCATGGTAGCTCAATAGTTAGCACTGCTGCCTTACAGTGCCAGGGAACCTGGATTTGATTCCACTCTTGGGCGACTGTGTGGAATTTGCATATTCTCCCCATGTCTGCCTGGGTTTGCTCTGGGTGCTCCAGTTTCCTCCCTTAGTCCAAAGATTTGCAGGTTAGGTAGATTACTGATGATAAATTGCCTCCAGTGTCCAGAGATGTGTAGGTTAGATGGAGTAGCCATGGGAAATGCAGGGTAACAGTGATAGGGTGGGGGGGGGGGGGGGGGGAGGAGTGGGTCTGGGTGGGATGCATTTTGCAGGGTCAGTGAAGTCGGTGGGCTGAATGGCCTGGTTCCACGCTGTCGGGATTCAATACTTCAACAATTACCTTCCTCCATCATAAGGTCAAAAATGTGGACGCTTGCCAATGATGCTGAAAATTGTACAATCCTTCATGACTCCTTAGATACTGAAATAGTTCATGTTCAAATGCAGCAAGATCTGGACAATATCCAGGCTTGGGCTTACAAGTGGCACAAAAGATTTGTACCAAGCAATGATCAAATCCAATGAGAAACCACCTAACCACTGCCCCTTAACATTCAGTGATGGTAACCTTGCTATCAATATCCCGAGGCTGGGGGTACCATTGACCAAAAACTTCAGTGGACTCCCCCACTTGAACACACTGGCTGCAAAAGCAGGTCAGAGGCTAGGAAAACTGCAGTGGGTGACTCACCTGCTGACTGCCCAAAGCGAGGTGCAAGTCTGGAATGTGATTGAATGGCCTGGACAGCTCTAATAAAACTCAAGCAGTTTGACACCATCCAGGGCATCACAGCCTCCTGGATTGGTAGTACATCCATAAGCATCTACTCCCACCACTGATGCTCAGTAGCAGCAGTGCGTACTATCTACAAGATGCAGTGCAGAAGTTCACCATGGGCGGCACGGTGGTTAGCACTGCTGCCTCACAGCGCCAGAGACCTGGATTCAATTCCCGCCTCAGGCGACTGACTGTGTGGAGTTTGCACATTCTCCCCATGTCTGTGTGGGCTTCCTCCGGGTGCTCCGGTTTCCTCCCACAGTCCAAAGATGCACAGGTCAGGTGAATTGGCCATGCTAAATTGCCCGTAGTGTTAGGTGATGGGGTAAATGTAGGGGAATGGGTCTGGGTGGGTTGCGCTTCGGCGGGTTGGTGTGGACTTGTTGGGCCGAAGGGCCTGTTTCCACACTGTAAGTAATCTAATCCAAGAACAACAAAGGCAGCAGATACATGGGAATACCGCCACCTACCATCCTGACTGGAAAATATCCTGGCCTCCCATCCATAAGGGCATTGTGGGCTAACCTACAGCATGTGGACTGCAACAGCAAGTCACCACTACATTCTAGGGATGGCCAGCTAATGATGCCCATGTCCCATAAATTAATGAGAAAAGATAAGGGGAGTGGTATTGTTTGTAGAGTGGAGGGGATACAGTGTACGTGTTAATAGAATATCAGTGAAACCAAAACCAGGAAAACCAGACACACTGGAGGGGAAGGTCCAGGAAAAGCTTGAAAAAGAAATAGGAGACCGAATTCCAACCTGAAGTAGTTGAACTCTGTTGTGGCCAGAAGTCTGTAAAATGTCTAAACGCAAGTTGATGTACTGTTCATCCAGTTTGTGTTAGAAGTCACTGCAATGCTCCGATATCAAAAAAAAATCCTCAGTCCTCTTGGGCAATTACAAACGCTGAAGCTCTTGAGCTCTGCCTTCTGAGTCCATTTTTATCAGGCTGAACTGCTACAATAATTTACTGACCCTATCGTAAGAAGCGTGACTGTTTCCTGGTACAAAACACCAGGTAACTTTCTCATTCCCTGATGTGTTGCAGAGTTGGCAGCTCTGTCTCCAGCTCAATGATTTCTGAGCTGGATCTCCATCAGTTGTTAACTCTTACTGTAGCCATGGGTGCTCCAAATCACAAGGGCATCCAAGGAGCTGTCACATGTACTCCACCTGGCATGTAATACTTTATAATTTTTCAGCTAAAATTCAATCACATTTTCTCCACTTACATATTTTATTAACCCTTCTATTCTGGAAATGGAACCATCCTTAACTACTTAACAAGCGCTCACTAAATAGCAAGCTGCTGCTTCCTTATAGTCAAGTAAGTAGGTAGATAGTCCTGGAAGTGGAAAAGATCGAAAGTGTGAAGTGCGCCTTTGTTACCCACTGGCAAGAACTCTGTTTGACGTCTCATTCGTTGCTAAGTCACTCTGCCATGTCTGCATTTATAAGCTTCACCTTCGCTCAAATACAGAATCCTAGCAGTGTCACAGTACAAAAGGAGGCACTTGGCCTATTGCACCTGCTCAAAAAATGAGCATTATGATCAAGTGCCAAACCCATTTTGTTTTTTTTTCCACATACCCTTACTTATCTTGTTTGTACAAATAATCCACCTAATGCCTCAATTGAATCTTCCTCCATCACATTTCCATTGCATGCCCTAATTGTTCACTGTGAGATTTTTTTTTTCTCTCTCATTGCATTTGCTTCTTTTTGAAAATCACTTTAAATCTATGCCCTCTGGTTCTTGGTCCTTTTCTGAGTAAGAAGAGTTCTCCCTACCTACACTATCCAGCCCGCTCATAATTTTGGAAACCTCAAGCAGACCACCTCCTAGCCAGCCAGTCTCCAAGGACAAGTCCCAGCCTCTTCCATCTATCCACTTAACTGAGATTTTTCATCCCTGGAAACGTTTGTGTTCTTGTTTTTGCACTTTTACACGTGTTCAGATCCTTCCTGTAATGTGGTACTCAGAACTATACAGGGCTAAGGTCTAATACTTGTCTTATGCAAATTCGACATCACCATCTTGCTCTTGTACTCTTTGCTACATGGCATGGAGAAAGGTTTCTGCATGTTCCCTTACATTAATCTGTTCAGTCATGAAAACATTACGTTTTGATGAAATTTAGAATTCAAACAGTAAATTTCAGTTGAGTGTAAATATCAGCTAGATTTAGATTTTTGAGAAAAGATAAAGATTTCATTACACTTCTAACTTCCAGTGCTCTGTTCAAATCCTGCTTGTTGAAAGTTTCTATTATACTTTGTTCATGTTTTTCTCTAAGATATTTGAGTAAAAGTTTTATATTCACACTTGTCAATCATTAATATCTTCGACCTGCTACTTTTGAAGAAACATTGCAATAGCTGCATAACAGTTCTCTGCAATGATTCATTTTTCTGTTTGTTTTTATACATGAGCAATAGTTTCTCTTTTAACACTTCTATAAGTTTTCATTTGAGCTGATGCAATCCATCTGAACCAGACACATGACAACAGATAATTCATAAATGCATTCATATTGTCTTCCATTGTCAAGTTTACCATTCTACATTTTCTAGGAAGTATAAGGCAAGGTACTTAATATTTTCTGCCATTTTGCTGTCATTATTGAAGCATTTATTGTGAACATCCTGATCTTAATCTGTCATTTTTTTAGTTTGTCAGATATTTTACAATCATGCCAAATTTCCAGGCTTTATATAATTTTACAGTTTCATCAGCAATTGCATAATTGTCCAGTATTTAAATATGATTCCTGCAAATGTTCAGCCTCCTGGCCATCTATCTGCTGGCTCAAAAACGTTTTGAGCATCCTACCAGTGGTTTACCAGCATAGCCTCCCAACTCTTAAACTCTATGCTCCAAGCATATGACATGACACCTCAACCACTTTATCCATCTGCCCTGATACTGTAAGGGACTGGTGTACATTTGCACCAAGGCCTCTCTGATCCTTGGTGCTTTCCAAGGTTATACTGATCATCATGTACTCCCTTATACTTTTGCAGGGCAAACGAGATATAACATCATTTTATTTGGATTGAATTCCACTTGCCATTGATCAGCCCATCTATATCCTCTTGTAGTCTAAGGCTATTCTCCTCACTATCTTATTTACTGTCCTACCAATTTCTGTCTCATCTGCAACCATGATGATTAACCCTCCCACATTCAAGTGTCATTTCATAAACAACAAGGGGCCCCACTGGACACCGACTTCCAATCAGAAAAACATCCTAGACCATCCACCTCTGCTTCCTGCCACTCAGCCAGTTCAGAATTTGCCAAATCTCCTCTGATGCCATGCTATGTAGGACTTTATCAAAAGCCTTGCTCAAGTCCACATAGACTACATCAAAAGCATTGTCATCATCTCTGTACTAACTACTTCAAAAAAAATTCAATCATTTGGTCAGACATGACCTCCCCTCATTAAAACCATGCTGACTACTCTTGATTAATGTTTGCTTCTCCAAATGCAAATTAATCCTGTTGCTCAGAATTGATGTCAAAAGTTTCCTCACGTTTGAGTTTAGACTGACTGGTCTGTAGCTTCCTGGTTTATCCCTTGCTCCCTTCATGAATGATGTGCCACATTGGCTGTCCTTTGACATCTCTCCTGAGGCCAGAGAGGAATTGAACATTTTTGCAAGTGCCCCTGCTATTTTCTTTCTTATTGATCTAGGATATAATTTGTCGGATTTATCTTTTTTAAAGCCTGCCAAACCATTTTAAATCTCACTGTCTATGCTAATTTCTTTAATTGTCTCTCAGGATTTCTGTCTGATTTCTATACCCATGTTGTCACTCTCACTAGTTGACACTGACCCAAAGTATTCATTTGGAATCCTTCGTCCTCTGACTCCATGCAGAAATTACTGCTGTGGTCCTTAATGGACCTACTCTTTCCCTTTATTATCTGTTTATCCTTAATACATCTATAAAACAATTTAGGACTTTCCTTTTGTTTTACCTGTCACTGTATTTTCATTATCTCCTTGTAGCTTTTTTTGAGCTCTTCGTCTCTGCCTCAAGCCTCCTCTATTTTTTTAATCTTGTGTTGTATGTTGATTTCGAAAGGTGACAGGATTTGATTGATCCCAAGCTTATTAATTGGAACATGTTGGTCCTGCATTTTTCATATTGCACTGTTCTGAAAGAAATTTACCTGAAAGTATTCTTAGTCCGCTGACCAAATCAAAAACATTATGGAGAGTATTCTGTATAATCTTGAGTAATGTTCCATGTTTTAGTGTTATCTCGGACTGTGGGAATTACACTCAATGGTGTTTCTGGGCAAAGACATTTTCAATTTGAGAAAATATCTGATACTTGATTTGTGGAGTTGAATGGGAATGTTATTTGCTCAGTGCTTATGCCTTGCAGTTTTGCTGTCTGACTAACAAAGTTATATTTTATTAATCCAGAAAATGAAGCTACCATCAACTAAGTATCTGGGGAGGACGTCCATGAGTGTTGAAGTTCCAGATAATGAAGAGAAGACATCAGGTACAGATCCCATGGCTAAGGTTCACCCTCTAAACAAGTTAAATGGAATATTTTATTGTTTTAAGTTGTCATTTTTGGATTTGATTTAAGCTTTGTTTGGTAGCAATTTGTATTTATATGGTGCTTTGACATAATGCATCTTAAAGCATTTCGTAGTAGCATTAGAAGGCAAACAAAATAGATGGGATTTGTCACTGTTTTCAGTGACTGTGGCAGTTGTGGAAACTTTTATTTAGTTGCTCTGTGTTCTATACAAAAGGATGTTTTCTGTCTTTTGCTGTTTCCTAACGCCACTCAAGCTGATTCTATACTTTATTAGTTTTTGTTCTGTTCTAAGTTTCTTTCTTTCTACCATAAAGCCTTAATAGTGTAGGTAGTAAAAACCCGAAATAAAAGCCATGTGGCTAAAATATTCAATGAGGAGGCAGTGTTTCTGGCGAGACAGAAGCAAAGTAAATATTTTGAGTCGAACATGATTATTATTAGCTGAAGGAAGGTAAAATTATACCGGATTATAGGTTTTGGCTGAGGTGAGGTAAGGAGGGAGAGAATAATAGAGGGAATGGGATAGATTGCAAGATATGTGACAAAGACGTGATCAAATAAAAAGCAAAGGGAGTGGTAATAAATTAAATATAATTTCATCCAAAGTGAGTGTGAATGACAAAATAACAAACTGCCATGTCCAAATCCTAAAACATCAAAAAGTAAATTCAGACCAGCATTAGGCAAAAAAAACCCTTCAAAGTGGAGGCAGAATTCCTGGTCTGAAATTGTCAAGGACAAATATTGAGTTCAGGTGGCTGTAAAATGTCTAATCAGATGATGAGCTGCTGTTCCTTTCAAAATAAGCTCGATTCATTGAAAAACTGTTGCAGATCAAGGACAGAAATGAGTGTGAGACAAAATGGTGAATTCTAATTGCAAGCATTTAGGAGCTTGGGATCACGCTTGCACATAGTTTGCGTTTTGGCTCTCCAAACTAGAAAAATCCTCAGTGACCAACAAATATGGCACATTAAGTTGAAAGAAGGACAAGTAAATTGCTGATTCACTTAGAGGCAGGTTTGGGGACTTGGCTGATGAGAGATTAGGTAAAAATTAGGTGTTGCACCGAGTACAATTGGTTGAAAGTGTGCTGTGTATATTATTCGGGCTGATTGAAGAGTGGACCATGCTGGTGTCACAAAAAGAATAATCACTTTGAATGCTGACTGTGGAAGGAAGAAAGAGTTTTGTGATGGGCGAATTATTGGAGGATGGGGTAGAAATTAAGGACAGCTAGTATGGTTATATGAGAGAGGGGAAGAGGGGAGTGCAGAATTATGGGCGGTGGGTTGCAAACTGTTGAAGGTCCAGTTAACCATTCAGGAGTCAATCAGGAAGACTTCTCAGAAGTGTTGTTAGAGAAGGTTGCATCATCAGAACAATCGCACCTTTAATCACTATAATGCTCTGTTGCATTTGTTAAGCTCTCTGTCCCTTTCACTAATTCTGTTTATTTAATATATTTTATCATTGCCCTGCCCTTAGCCTTGACATTTCTTTTATTTTCCTGCTTTTTTGAATTAATCCTTTTTGGACCCCAATGAGCATCCTTTTCTCTGCATCAGTTTAAAACCATATCTACCCTACACATTGGGTTTGCCAGGCTACTAGTCCTAGCTTGGTTTAAGTGAAACCTGACCCACAAAAATGATGCCTCCTTACTCTGGTGTCTGTACTAGTGCCTCTCGGCCATTCTTTCAACAAATTATTTTGCAGTTATCTTTATTGGGAACAGATTAGAGCATAAAACAATCTTCAGATTACTGTAAAAGATATATTTTGTTGAAGCTTTATGTCAAGTACTCAAGGAAAATTTGCAAGAATACCAATTAAAGAGAAAAACCAGCATGTGCCTCTTGATGTGGGAGCTCAGGAACGTGGCTGACGTTTACATTTGCAAGAAGTGTGTCCAGCTGCAGCTCTTATTTGATCCCACGATGGTTCTGGAGCTACGGATGGACTCACTGTGAACTGGTCACACCGCAGGTTAGGATTGCTGAGGGAGACAGTGAATGGGTGACCAAAAGGTAGAAAAAAAGTAGGAAGGTAGTGCAGGTGTCTGCTGCGGTCATCTCCCTCCAAAACAGACGTACCATTTTGGATACTGTCGGGGGAGATGGCTCACCAGGAGCGGGCAGCAGTTGCCAAGGTCATGGCTCCTTGGAAGGCACTGCTGTTCAGAAGGGCGGGAAAAAAACTGATAGGGCCATAGTCATAGGGGATTCTATTGTAAGGGGAGGAGATAGGTGGTTCTGTGGCCGAAAATGGGACTCCCAGATGGTACTCTGGTCAGGGATGTCACTGATCGGCTACAGGGCATTCTGAAAGGGGAGGGTGAACAGCCAGTTGTCTTGGTGCATATAGGCACCAATGATATGAGTAAAAAAGTAGATGAGGTCCTGAATGCAGAATTCAGGGACCTAGGAGAGAAGTTAAAAAGGAGGACCTCAAAGGTAGTGATCTCTGGATTACTGCCAGTGCCATGTGCTAGCCAGCATAGAAATGAAAAAATAGGCAGAATGAACACATGGCTTGAAGGATTGTGTAGGACGGAGGGGTTCAGATTTGTTGGACATTGGGACCAGTTCTCGGGAAGGTGAGACTATTACAAATTGGATGGTCTACATCTGAACCAGACTGGAACCAGTGTTCTTGAGGGAGTTTTTGCTACTGCTGTTGGGGAGGTTTTACACTAATGTGGCAGGGGACTGGGAACCAGAGGAGAAGACAAGTAGACAGCGAGGTGGAAACTGGAGACTGTAAGAATCATGAAGATATCATTAATAAGGGGAAGAGTAGGCAGAGAGCAGATGAACACAAAAGGATTGGTGGCCCGAAGTGCATATACATTAATGCAAGAAGTATAGTGTGTAAGGCAGATGAATTTAGGGCTTGGGTTGGTGCCTTATTGCAATCACAGTGTCTTGGTTGAAGGAAGGACATGATTGGAAACTAAATGTTCCAGGATATAGAGGTTTTAGACAGGACAGGGAGGGAAGTAAATGTTTGGGGGGAGGAGGAGGAGTTGCATTGCTGATCAGGGATGATATCACGGCTTTGCAAAAGGAGAACACTATGGATGGCTTGATCAGGGAGGCATTACGGATGGAGCTGAGAAATAAGGGTACAGTTACATTGTTGGGGCTGTATTACAGGCCTCCCAACAGTGAGCGTGAGGTAGAAGAACAAATTATGGAAAGATGTAGCCGCAACAAGGTGGTGGTGATGGGAGATTTTAATTTTCCCAACATTGACTGTGATACACTTAGTGGCAGAGGTCTGGATGGGGCAGAATTTGTAAGAAGCGTCCAGGAATGTTTTCTAGAGCGGTATGTCAATAGTCCGATGAGGGAAGGGACCATATTGGACCTGGTGTTGGGGAATCAGCCAGGCCAGGTGATAGAAGGTGCGGTGGGAGATTTCTTGGGAAATAGTGACCACAATTCTGTAAGTTTTAGAATATTCGTAGACAAAGATGAGAATAGTCCCAAGGGAAGAGTACTAAACTGGGTCAAGGCCAATTATATCAAAATTAGGCAGGAGCTGGGGAAATGTGGATTGGACACAGCTATTTGAAGGGAAGTCCACATTTGATATGTGGGAGGCATTCAAAGATAGTGCAGGATAGGCATGTCCCTTTGAAAACAAGGGATAGGAAAGGCAAGATTCGTGAACCGTGGATGACAGGAGAAATCGTGCAACTAGCCAAGAGGAAAAGAAATGGGCACATAAAGTCCAGGCGGCTAAGAACAGAACGGGCCTTGGAGGAATATCAGAAGAGTAGGACAAGTCTTAAATGGGGAATCAAGCAGCCTAAAAGGAGTAATGAAATAGCTTTAGCGAGCAGAATTAAGGAGAATCCCAAAGCATTTTATTCTTATATAAGAAGTAAATGGGTAACTAGAGAAAGGATTGGTCCACTGAAGGGTAATGAAGGAATGCCATGTGTTGAACCTGAGAATGGGTGAGATTCAGAATGATTACTTTGCATTAGTGTTCACTGAGAAGAGGAACATGATGTATGTTGAGATTAGAGGTAGAAGTTTGACTGCTCTGGATCATGTGATATAAATAGGGAAGATGTGTTGAGTAGGCTAGAGGTTATTAAGGTGGACAAATCCCCAGGATCGGATGGGATCTATCCCAGGTTGCTGAGGAAGGCAAGAGAGGAAATAGCTGGGGCCCGGACAGATAATTTTGTAGCATCCGTAAACACAGGTGACGTGCTGGAGGACTGGAGGGTTGCTCATGTTGTCCCCCTGTACAAGAAGAGTAGGAGGGATATTCCGGGTAACTACATACCAGTGAGCCTGACGTCAGTGGTGGGAAAGTTGCTGGAGAAGGTACTGAGGGATAAAATCTATTTATATTTAGAAAAGAATGTGCTTATCAATGATAGACAACATGGTTTTGTGCAGGGGAGATCGTGCCTTACCAACTTGATAGAGTTCTTTGAGGAATTGACCAAGTTGATAGATGAAGGAAGGGCTGTAGATGTCATATATATGGACGTTAGTAAGGAGTTTGATAAGATTCCCCATGGTAAACTAATAGAGAAAGTGAAGTCACATGGTGTGCAGGGTGTTCTAGCTAGGTGGATAAAGAACTGGTTGAACAATAGAAGACAGAGTAGTAGTTGAAGGGAGTTTCTCGAAATGGAGAAAGGTGACCAGTGGTGTTCCACAGGGATCAGTGCTGGGGTCACTGCTGTTTGTGATATTTATAACTGATCTGGAAGAGGGCACTGTTGGTATGATCAGCAAGTTTGCAGATGACACACAGATTGGTGGAGTAGCAGAAAGCATAGGGGACTGTCAAATAATACAGGAGAATATAGACTGGAGAGTTGGGCAGAGCAGTGGAAGATGGAGTTCAATCCAGGCAAATGTGAGGTGATGCATTTTGGGAAATTTAACTCTAGAGCGAATCATACAGTAAATGGAAGAGCCTTGGGAAAAGTTGATGGGCAGAGAGATCTGGGAGTTCAGGTCCATTGTACCCTGAAGGTTGCTGCACAGTTGGATAGAGTGGTCAAGAAGGCACATGGTATGCTTGCCTTCATCGGTTGGGGTATTGTGTATAAGAGCTGGCAGGTCATGTCAAAATTGTACACGACATTGGTTCAGCCACATTTAGAATACTGTGTGCAGTTCTGGTCGCCACATTACCAAAAGGATGTGGACGCTTTGGAAAGGGTGCAGGGAAGGTTTATGAGGAGGTTGCCTGGTACGGAAGGTACTAGCTATGAAGAGTGGTTGAGTAAGTCAGGTTTGTTTTCATTAGTAAAAAGGAGATTGAGGGGGGATCTGACTGAGGTTTACAAAATCATGAAGGGTATAGACAGGGTGGATAGAGATAAGCTTTTTCCCAGGGTGAAGGATTTAATAACGAGAGGTCACTCTTTCAAGGTGAGAGGTGAAAAGTTTAAGGGGGATACATGCAACATGTATTTTACAGGGGGTGATAGGTGCCTGGACTGCTTTGCCAGCAGAGGCAGGCACAGTAGATTCATTTAAGATGCATCTGGACAGATGCATGATCAGGTGTGAAGCCGAGGGATACAGATGTTTAGGAATTGGGTGACAGGTTCAGACAGTGGATTTGGATTCACTCAGGCTTGGAGGGCCAGAGGGCCTATTTCTGGCTTGGAAATTTTCTTCGTTCTTTTGTTCTCTGAGAGGAGAAAGCTGGTTGGTTGGCAATGGCTTCTGGTAGAAGCATTGTCAAGGTGGAGCAGTTGATGATTGACAGCGAAATGCCAGGCTTTGTTTAGATTTTAAATCATGCACGTTGACTCTTATTTGTCAGAACATTGCTCTGAGAAATGAATGTTTGTCACCTATTTTGTTGAGTTGAAATAAGTGCAGACCATGCACATGTTGTTTCTGTCTGAAAACAATAGTCCTGTGTACTAATATGTAACTTTCGGTGCACACAAGTGCATTATATTGCAAGATCAAGTGACAATTCTAAACTGGTTGTCAGTATAATTCTTTGGAGACAAGATTATTCAGTAAAGATTTGACCAGTTGCAGAATCGCATCTAATGTATTGCTGGATGGCCATGGTCAGTATATTTTTGCTGGTTGTGAAAGACTGAAGGGATATGTTGTTTAAGATCATCTGCTATTCATTTGGAACATACACTACATACTTAGTATCACACCAGCACTGAAATCCATATACCACGACATTCATTTGTTGTTTTAGATAGTGGCTGAGAGATACGTGGAAAGCATGTTCAGAGGTTTGTCACACTGCAGCTGAAGGGAGTAAGGGAATGAAGGAAATGGGTGACCACAGCAGTCAAGGAGAAACAGGCAGAGTGTGCAGGGGTCCCGTTTTCTGGAGGTTTCCATGTTTGGGTCTGAGGGCAGTGTTGCTACCTCAAGGGAGTGCACTTAAAGATAGGCTTTTGATACCACCAGTGGTCTGACTGTACAGGATGGGAGGATGAAGAAAACAAGTTTGATTGAAGGCATAACTTCAGCTGCATGGGGACTGGTTACTCTTTACTGACTATATCTACAGCAGATGCAATCACAACAGACAGATTGGTAAAGGTGATGGGGATTGATTGATTTATTGTCATCACATGGACTGACATACAATGAACAAAGTTGTTTTGTGTGCATTACAGCCATAGAGAGGGCCAGAGCTGGGGTGGAGCAGATGGAGCAAGCTGTTAGTGAGGGTTGGACAGGGCGATGGGCGAGAGTGAGAGCGAGACACTCACGAGGGGGCAGGTGTTTGGAGAGGGTTGTGGCAATGGGGTGGCAACAGGTGGTGAGTGCCTGAGAGTACTTGAGCAGGTTGTGGGGGTTTCTTATTTGTGTCTAGCACCATCTTATTTGTGGTAATGACCTCACTTAATCAGATCATGGGTCATCCTTTCACTTGTAAGTCAGCTACTGACACTACTCACACCATTTGACACTTATAATATCCTGCAACAACAGGTTATTCAGCCTGTTAACACTTCACTCACATCATTTGTATTATCTTTTGACGCTCTTAATTACCTATTGCAATTATCTTGCCACCTATAAATTGTGTGCACGCTTCCCTCCATTTTACCTGGAGGAGGAGCAGCTCTCCAAAAGCTTGTGATTTCAAATAAACCTGTTGAATTATAACCTGGTATCATGTGACTCCACCCAACAGCACCACCTCTTCATCCTCAATGAATGTACTCTTCAACATTAATCCTTTCCACAAGTGAGATTTTAGATTTCATACCCATTTGTTCGTTTCCTTTAATTTTCTCCTCAAACGGAATACAGGTGGTTGGACGCAAGCATAAGATATTTTGCCAGTATTTTACTTAAGCTGTTCATGTCAAATTAAAAATCACGCAACACCAGATTATAGTCCAACAGGTTTGATTGGAAGTGCAACTCCAATCAAACCTGTTGTACTATAACCTGGTGTTGTGTGATTTTTAACTTTGTACACCCCAGTCCAACACCGGCATCTCCAAATCATGTCAAATTAGACTGAGCATTTGTAGATCATTCCTTAACAGGGAACTGCAACCTAATGGTGATGGAGATTCACTAATTAGAAGAATAGACAGAATTTTTTTGTGGTTGCAGACATGACTCCCGAATGGTGTGTTGCCTCCTTTGTGCCAGGTCAGGTGTGTCACTGACAACAGGACATCCTGAAGGTGGAGACATCGTGGTAAACATTGGTACCAACGACATAGATTAAACAAGGAATGAGGTCTTGCATCAAGAGTTCAGGGAGCTAGGCAGTGGACAGCGAAGAGGGTTACCTCCGGGTACGACAGGATCTGGACCAGATGGGCCAATGGACTGAGAAGTGGCAGATGGAGTCTAATTCAGATAAATGCGAGGTGCTGCATTTTGGGAAAGCAAATCTTAGCAGGACTTATACACTTAATGGTAAGGTCCTAGGGAGTGTTG
>NC_057738.1:821213-876636 GCF_004010195.1 Chiloscyllium plagiosum | reverse complement strand
GGAGGGATATGGGCTGGGTGCTGGCAGGTGGGAAAGATTGGAATGGGACATTTGGTCGGCATGGACGGGTTGGACCAAAGCGTCTGTTTCCATGCTGTACAACTCTATGACTCTAACCTTGAAGGCTGTAATCACAGGATTACTCCTAGTGCCATGGGCTAGCAAGCTCAGATGTAGGAGAATTAAGCTGATAAATGCATGGCACGAGACGTGCAGAAGGGAGGGATTTAGGTTTGTTGATCGCTGGTGTTGTTTCTGGGGAAGGTGAGACCTTAATGAGTATGATCATTTGCACCTAAACCAGAGGAGGACCACTTTCCCTTGCGGGGATAGGAGTTGTGCTGTTGTCTGGCGGACTGACCTCTACATTGCAGAGGCTGAGTGCCAGCTCTCAGATCCCACCACCTATTTCCCCCTGTCCCATGACCCCACAGTGGAACATCATGCCATTATGTCCACAGCAGTCATTAACCTTATTTCATCTGGTGATCTCCTCTCCACTGCCTCCAGGTGCACAGTCTCCCATCCCAGCACAGTTCATTTCTATCTCCTTCCCAAAATCCACAACAGGACTGCTTCTGCAGACTTATTGTATCTGCCTGCTCATTCCCACAGAACTCCTCTCTTCCCATCTCGACTCAATTTCACTTTTCTCCTCTTGTCCAGTCCCTTCCCACTTCAATCTGCAATTCCTCTGCCACTTTGTCAGTTTCAGAATTTCCAGTTCATGGGGTCCAGCTGCTGCCTTTTTATCACGGGCATGCAATCCCTTTACACATCGATTTCCCCCATCAGGATGGTCTCAGTGCTCTGTTTCCTCCTGGATGAAAGGCTTGAACCGATTCCATCAGCCACCATTCTACTCCATATGGCCGAGCTCGTCCTCACCCTACACCTTTTACTCATGTCACTTTCTTCAAGTTAAAAGGGTGGCTCTGAAGTATCCTCCTCCTTCCTCAAGTTATAATTCCACATTACAAAAATTGACAAGGCCCTCAGCCGAGTTTGACCCATCTCCTGTACTTCAACCCTCACCCCGGTCTTCCCTTAAACAATAGTGATAGGGTCCCCCTTATCCTCACCTGTCATCCCACCAGCGTGGGACTATTAGCTATCATTTCCACTTCTAGCGGGATGCTACTACCAGACACCCATTTCTCTCCTCTCCCTTGTCAGCCTTCCGCAAGGATAGTTTATTCCCGGACATCCTGGTCCATGGATGGATGTGTGTTTGCTTGCTGAGCTGGAAGTTTTGTTTTCAGATGTTTTGTCACCATGCATGTTAGGGTGGCACGGTGGCTCAATGGCTACCACTGATGCCTCACAGCACCGGAGACCTGGGTTCAATTCCAGCCTCGAGCGACTGTCTGTGTGGAGTTTACACCACCTCCCCGTGTCTGTGTAGGTTTCCTCTAGGTGCTTCAGTTTCCTTCCAAAGGTGTGCAGATCAGGTGAATTGGCCATGCTAAATTGTCCATAGTGATAGATGCATTAGTCAGAGGGAAATGGGTCTGGGCAGATTACTCTTCAGAGGGTCAGTTGGGCTGAAGGGCCTGTTTCCACACTGCAGGGAATCTAATCTAATACTAGGTAACAGTAAGCCTCCAGTGAAGCAATTTTTATTTGTGTTTAGGTTTCCTTGGGTTGGTGATGTCATTTCCTGTTCTTTTTCTCAGGGGGTGGTAAATGGGATCCAAGTGAATGTGTGTGTTGATAGAGTTATTTCAACAAGCCACCACACACTGCAACGCAGAGGAAAATCACCTATACGGTGTATTCAAACAGAACGGGACCCAATGAACACAGTTGGCCGATTTCTCAGCAACAAACCCAAACAAGTAGACAAAACACGTCTAGAAGCCCTAGTCACTCTTCTCAACATCAAAGACATCTTGGAAATGACTACTCAAACCCCTTGGCATCATGGTAGCCCACAAACCCACCAACACAATAAAACACCAGCTAATGAACTTGGAAGACCCTATACAGACAACAAGCAAAACTAATGTCATGTGCAAAATATTTTACAAGAACTGTGACAAAGACTACATTGGACAAACAGGCAGAAAGCTAGCCACCAGGATACATAAGCATTAACTCACCACAAAAAGACATGACCCTCTCTCACTAGTATCTTTACATACAGATGAGGAAGAACACCACTTCGACTGGGACAACACATCCATCCTAGGACAAGCCAAACAGCCATACACACGAGAAGTCCTAGAATCATGGCGTTCCAACTGAAACTCTATCAACAAACACATTAACTTGGATCCCATTTACCACCCCATGAGAAAAAGAACAGGAAATGACAAAATCGTGGGAAATGACATCACCAATTCAAGAAAACCTAAACACATAAATAAAAAGTTTCACTGGAGGCTCACTGATTATGTCACCTACTATGGTGACAAAACATCTGAAAACAAACCTTCCAGCTCAGCGAGCAAACTTGCATCCAGAACCTCAACCTGAGCCACAAATCTTCTCAAAACTTGCGAACATCCTTACAGCCTCATGACGCCTTCCCCAAAACCCGAAGCAGCACTTCGCCTGCATTTCACTCAATCTTGTCTACTGTATTCGCTACTCAATGTGGTCTCCTTTTACATGGTGGAAATGATGTGCAGACAATGTGTCCATTTCACAGAACACCTGTGTTCTGCAGAAAAGACCCTGAGCTTCCAGTTCAACATACTTCAATGTACCACCATGTTCTCTTGGAGAAAGTGAGGACTGCAGATGCTGGAGATCAGAGCTGAAAATGTATTGTTGGAAAAGCGCAGCAGGTCAGACAGCATCCAAGGAGCAGGAGAATTGACGTTTCGGGCCTGAGCCCTTCTTCAGGAATCATGCCCGAAACATCGGTTCTCCTGCTCCTTGGATGCTGCCTGACCTGCTGCGCTTTTCCAGCAACACATTTTCAGCTCTACCATGTTCTCTAGCCAACATGTCTATCTCAGGCTTGCTGCAGTTGTCCAGTGGAGCTCAACGCAAGCTGGAAGTAAGCACCTTGGTTTCTGCTTGGGAACACTGCAGCATTCGACTTCACATTGTGTTCAATAATTTTTAGGGCTTGAGTAGTTTTCACCATGCTTTCCCTCACGCCCACGCACTAGGCCTTGGCATCACATGGTCTGTTATCACACAACACCCATTGTCAGTCACTAATAGTTCCCCTTAGCAGATAATCATTGTCCCAAGACTGACCTGTAACCAGTCCTTTTGTCTGTCCAACTATTTTTATTTCTCCATGGGCTCTATCTCCGCTTATTATTTACTCTCTCCTCTCCCGCTGTCCCATCTTCTCTGTAATAACCATTCTTTTCCTAGCTGCCATCTGTTCTGAAGAAAGGTCACTCAAATCAATGTTAAATTTGATTTCTCTCCACGGATGGTGCCACACCTGCTGAGATTTTCCAGCAATTTCTGTTTTAGTTTCAGATTTCCAACATCTGTTCTTTCAGGCATTTACCCCTTGTGGGAGGATTTGATCATGTTGATGGGAGGGGTTTACACGAGTACATCAAAGTAGCTTTCTATAGGAGCACAACATAATTTTAGAAAAGATCAAGACAGTGAGTTCTGTCATGTGATGTCTCGAGAGTAACCTGAGACTCAGGAGTTTGAGGCAAGACAGAATGAGTTATGGGTGAGGATTGGTACATGGAATTACAATGTTATTGCAGGCATGTAAAAATTATAGGGTAATTTAGACCAGGAGATTTCAATGTCTTAATATCAATTGGGATAATAGCGTAAAGGATTTAACGAGGGGAGATTTCATGAAATGTGTACAAGAGAGCATTTTTTTATGTCCACTTGTAGATGGTGCAGTGCTCAACCTAATTCTAAGGAATGCAGACTAACAGTCGGAGTATTTTCATGAAAGCAACTATAGCACCATATATTTCAAGTTTGAAAAAAAGAGAAAGTCTATAAAAGGGGTGTTAGATTGGGGTAAGGCAGAATTTATTAAAATAAGGTAGGATTGGGCCAAAATAGATTAGGAACATCTGAGGGGAACTCAACAGCAGAACAATGGGAGACTTTCAGAAAGGTACTGGGGAAAAGTCTCTGGCTATTGACTCTATCTATTCCACTCATTATTTTGTACACCTTGATCAGGTCTCCTCTCTTCTTCCTTCTCTCCAGAGAGAAAAGAACAAGCTTATTCAACCTTTCTTCATAAGGCAGCATCCTGGTAAACCTTCTTTGCACCTTCTCCAAAGCCTCTGTATCTTTCCTATAGTAGGGCGACCAGAACTGGACACAATATTCCAAGTCTGGTCTTAACAGGGACTTGTAGAGCTGCAGCAAAACCTCATGGCTCATAAACTCAATCCCCCTGTTAATGAAAGCCAAAACACCATATGCTTTTTTAACAACCCTATCCATGTGGGTGCAACTTTGAGGGATCTATGTACTTGCACACACAGGTCCCTCTGTTCCTCCACACTGCCAAGAATCCTGTCTTTAATCCTATATTCGGCATTCAAGTTTGATCTTCCAAAATGCATCTCTTTGCATTTATCCAGGTTGAACTCCATCTGCCATTTCCCAGCCCAGCTCTGCATCCAGTCTATCGCGCCTCCCAACCTTTTGTGTCATCTGAAAATTTACTAACACACCCCTCAACCTCCTCATCCAAGCCATTTATAAAAACTGCAAAGAGCAGAGGCCCAAGAACAGAGCCTTGCGGGGACCCCACTCAACACTGTCCTCCAGGCAGAATACTTTCCATCTACAATCACTCTCTCCCTTCTGTCAGCCAGCCGATTCTGAATCCAGATAGCCAAATCTCCCTGTATCCCTACTTCCTGACTTTATCAATGAGCCTACCATGGGGAACCCTATCAAACGCCTTGCTGAAGTCCATATACACCACACTCACTGCTTGACCATTGTCGACCTGTCTTGACATCTCCTCAAAGAACTCAATAAAATTTGAGAGGCATGACCTGCCCCTCACGAAGCCATGCCTTGCCACACTATGCTTTGCCAAATAGTCATAAACCCTATCCCTCAATTCTTTCCAAATCTTTGTTGACCACAAGACTGATCAGTCTGTAATTGCCAGGGATTTCCCTATTACCCTTCTTGAAAAGAGGAACAACATTCACCTCCTTCCAATCCTCCAGTACGACTCCTGTGGAGAGTGAGGAGGTGACAAAGGAGTGCTCAATGAATGGCAGCACGCCACAAACCTAAAGAAGAGATAATAACACTACAGAGATTTACAGTGGGTAGATTTCTTAAAATATATACAGGAGATAGTCAATTAAGTACTGGACCTAATTCTAGGGAATGAAGACGAACGGTCATGGACTTTTTCAGTGATAGCGAGCATAGAACAGCACAGAACAGGCCCTTCAACCCACGATGTTGTGCCGACCACTGATCCTCATGTATGCCCCTCAAATTTCTGTGACCATATGCGTGTCCAGTAGTCTCTTAAATGTCCCCAATGACCTTGCTTCAATAACTGCTGCTGGCAACGCATTCCATGCTCTCTCAACTCTGTAAAGAACCCGCCTCTGACATCTCTATACTTTCCTCCAACTAGCTTAAAACTAGACCCCTCGTGTTAGTCATTTCTGCCCTTGGGAATATTCTCTGGCTATCGACTCTATCTATGCCTTTGTCCTGCCACCTATTCTGCTACTGTCATGCACTTTGGTATGATCTGCCTGTATAGCATGCAAAATGACAGTTTTTACTGCTTCTCAGTACATATGCCAACAATAAATCTTACTGAAAATAATGGCAGGTTTAAGGACATCCATAGGCATTCTTAATTAGAAGGAAACATCTTTGCTGAAATTTACAATCTGCCCTTCTCTCTAATGAGACTGACTCTGAATTACACCAGTCAGAATGCTGCAGTGTGTGACACACAATGCTTTAATAAGGCCTAATGTTGACCAGTTAGAGATGGCTGGCATGAGCTAGGGAACTATCGACTTTAGAACTATGGGCCTTGACATCAGTGGTGGGCACGATGCTGTAGAGGATTCTGAGGGACAGGCTTTACATGTATTTGGAAAGGCAAGGACTGATCAGGAATAGTCAACATGGCTTTGTACATGGGAAATTATGTTTTGCTAACTTGATTTGAGTATTTTGAAGAAATAATGGAGATTTGATGAGGGCAGAGCAGTGACTATGATTTATATGGACTTCAGTAAGTCCCTTATCGTAGACTGGTTAGCAAGGTTAGATCACGTGGAATATGGGGAGAACTTGCCATTTGGATACAAAACTGGAGACCTGTGACCAGTGGAGTGCCATAAGGATTGGTGCTGGGTTCACTGTTTTTGTCATTTATATAAATGGTTTGGATGTAAATATAGGAGGTATAATTAGTAAGTTTGCAGATGAGACCAACATTGGCGCTGTAGTGGACAGTGAAGAAAGTTACCTCAGCGCAATGGGTCAGATGGACCAATGGGCTAAGGAGTGGCAGATGGAGTTTAGTTTAGATAGGCAAATCTTAGCAGGACTTGTACAGTTAATGGTAAGGTCCTGAGGAGTGTTGTTGAATAGAGACCTTGGAGTACAGGTTCATAGTTCCTTGAAAGTGGAGTTGCAGGTAGATAGGATAGTGAAGGTGTCTTGTATGCTTTCCTTTATTGGTCAGAACGTTGAGTGTGGGAGATTATGTTGTGGCTATACAGAACATTGGTTAGACCAGTGTACAATTCTGGTCTCCTTCCTATTGGAAAAATATTGTGAAACCTGAAAGGGTTCAGAAAAGATTTACAAGGATGTTGCCAGGGTTGGAGGATTTGAGCTACAGGGAGAGGCTGAATAGGCTCTGGCTATTTTCCTTGGAGCATACGAAGTAGAGGTTTATAAAATCATGAGGGGCATGGATAGGATAAACAGACAAGGTCTTCCCCTTGGGATAGGGGAGTCCAGAACTAGAGGGCATAGTTTCAGAGTGAGAGGGGAAAAGATTTAAAAGGGACCTAAGGGGCAAGGCTTTCACGCAGAGGGTGGTACATGTATGGAATGAGCTGCCAGAGAAAGTAGTGGAGGCTGGTACAATTACAAAATTTTAAAAGGCAAGTGGATGCGTATATGAATAGGAAGGGTTTAGATTTTCCTGCTCCTTGGATACTGTCTGCCCTGCTGTGCTTTTCCAGCAACACACACTCAACTCTGATCTCCAGCATCTGCAGACCTCACCGTCTCCCAGGGTTTAAAGGGAGTTGAGCCAAATACTGTCAAATTGGATTAATTTAGGATCTCTTGTTGGAGTGAGCGAATTGGACCAAAGGGTTTGTTTCCATGCTGTACATCTCTATGACTTGAAGTCAGAAGCTGAACAAATTAAGAAGCTTCTATATACAACTGGACAGTAAATGATGACATTATAGTTTGTAATGGGTAGAAGAGGCAACAAATACTTTTAAGTCACTGAAAGCCTTAGACAATTACGATTAACTTTAGGAGAAATAAACATCTTGAAGGCAAGATTTAACAGCAGTTTAGCTTCTATAGATTTGATTAATGACAGATTAGTGGAGGTAGATTAGCTATGACTTAAATTCAGAGTTTGAGAGATTCAGCTGTTTATAGGAACTCACGCATCTTCATCAGATTTATTGCAACCTCAATAATGTTTTACTGTCGAGAAAGCATTATAAATCAATCCCAAGAGGTGAAGATCAAACTTACCACAGGAGATCAGAGTTCATTCAGTTTTTAAGGTATAAAACTACAAAAGATGTATATTAAAATATCAGATAGCAATTAGGGCAGTTCGTAGATACTAAAAATCCTAAACTTGGTTGAAGAAAGAAATCTCTCAGGCACAGGCAGTGTCCAGCCATTAAAATTGAATGTTTTATCTATAATAAAGGTCATTTTCAGAAAGTATTGATATGAGGTAATCACAAAAACAAGAAATCAAATAATTAATTCACTACGCAGATTAATGAGGTAAGAGAAGAAACGACTTAATTGTTTCCAAGGGTATTTGATAATCCAAACTTTGCCTTTTGGGAAGATGTTATTTATATCAGTGGCACCTCACTCATTTCAAGCTTGAAAGGTAGGTGAGTGTCACTGTTATGACATTGCAAACCATGGTTGAAAGTATACTGGCTATATCCAACAATAGTGCAACTAGTCTCCAAGATCTATGCTGCAACCAATCCCCCAACACAAGGGCCATTAACTATGAATGAACCTGTATCTCTTTCACAATCAAGAATTCTTACTCTTCCGGATGATCATGTGTTTTGGCTTGCATCTTAAAATGGCAGAAGGCGTTGAACTAGTCAAAGTCAAGAGAGACCAGGTGAAGCATTCCATTAAGAAACAGCCAGTTATGGAACAAGTGGTAGACTTCATAGACGCCCCCCTCGATTCACGGGGGTGGAGGAGCCAGGGTGGGTGGAGAGCCAGGGAGGGGGGCTAGGATCTCCAAAGACGTTGAAGATCTCCAAGCCCACTGTGAAACTATGATTACATTGGATTAGCAGAAATGTTTTCCACTGCTATCAACTCCAGAGAAAGTTCTGACTGCAAGAATCCATAAGCAAAGAGTGAGCTAATATTGGCAACCGCAACACCACTAAATAGTATATCCCACTTGTGCTCACTGAGGCGTTTTCAGCCAAGCTAACTTTGAGGTAACAACTTGGCGAGCAAATAGCACACAAATGTAATCTGATGTCAGATGCTGAGGTGATTCAGAAGGCACAAGTTTAAAAGTAAATTTAACTTCCTTATCTTCCCATAAAGAATCCTCAATAATGCAGAGATTATGCTGAGCAAGAAGCAATCCTTAAACAATAGAGCTAAGGATGGGAGTGTGGTGGTTTCTCATCTGCAGTCAGAGTCTGAATTAAAGTGTCTAATCTAATGATAAAATAGAGTCTACTTGTATTTCAACATTTTTACCAACTAAATAAAATAAAAATCTGCTCTCTGGTTGAAGTTGTGGTGCTCCAACCTCCTGTAAGCCATGACTGAGAAGGAACAACTGATGTCCACAAGTCTAGGATACAGTCCAGAAGAAATTGCTTGGATCAAGTATCCAGGATCTTTCAAAAAAGAAATTGCTTGTTTGAACAGGATGGTTGTTCTTCACAAAGAAAATGAGATTAAAAGTACTCAAGTTGTTGCAGCAGTTTGTCTCCTGTGAAGGAAATAGAAGAGACTAAAGGTCCTTCAGTTTTGGTCACACTCCGTCCCCTCATTCAGCGACAGAGTCAAAATCAATTGTCTTAAAAGTAGACATCGACAAATCTTGAAAGTCCAAAGTGAAAGCATTCTCAACTTCTCGTAAAACTTTTAAACTCCCTGAATTTGGAAAGTCAGAGTCTTTGGAGATTGTGGACTAGTAGACTAATGTTAAATGTAATAGAACATATAACGTAGAATTGTACAGAATGATGTTGTGCCGAACATGACGCCAAATTAAAGTAACTCCTTCTGCCTGCCTGTAGTCCATATCCCTTTATTCCTTGCATATTCATGTGCTTACCTAAGAGTCCCTTAAACACTCTTATCATACCTGCTTCTACAACTACCCCTGGAAGTGCATTCCAGACTCCCACCACATCTTAGAATCTATGCAAGATATACAGAAATGAGAAACAAACTTTGGAGATGTGTAAGGGTCTGAAGGAGTTGACTGTGAGGAGTCCCTTCAGCACCATCCGCTATAATGATCTCATACAGACTTGGTTAGAGAACAGCTGAGAAACTGAAAGGACTAAGACCTACTATCCAACTTTCTTCTTTCTCTCTGTTTCTTCTCTCACCCCAATTATCACTGTAACAGTGTTTGCTTTATAGGTGTTGGTGCTATTCCCTGTACTTTTCCCGGATTTGTTGCAGGCTGAAAATCATGTCAGTTGTGCCTCTTGATAAGTGGATGTTGCATTGAGATTTGGAGGAGCTCTTCAGCCATTGACAGGAAGCGGTCAAGGGAGATTCTTCCAAAGATTTTTACTGTGGCAGACAGTAGGTAAATCCTTCTGTCACTTCCACAGTGGGCCTTGTCTCCTTTCATGTAGATCACAATTACTCTGTCTGAGATCTCCCAGCATGCTCTTTTCCTTTCACACAAGTGCAATGAGGCTGTGGGTTCAAGTCAAAAATGTCTCACTGCTGTATTTAGTACTTCAGGGATTCCATCTGTGCCAGAGGCCTTGTTGTTTCTCAGCTGTTGAATGGCCTTTTTGTCCTCACGGCAGGTTGGAGGTGTACTGAGATAGTGACGGGTAGTGTGTTGGAAAATGATATCAAGTCTGTTTGTGTTGAAAGCTGCACCTTGGTTGAAGAGGCCTTTGAAGTGCTCTCACCAGCAGGCATTGACCAACTTTGAGCGACTCTCCATTTTTAGTTGTTGATGATGTAGGTTTGTGGGTATCTGAGTAGAAGGCTTTGATTGGACCGAAGAAGCAGCACGTATTGTCACTATTCATTAGTCACTGAGCCCCCATACTCTCCAACCATCACCTATATTTTAGGTAATAAGTTCTTTGCACTTTGGCCTTCAGTACCTTTTGGCTTGTTTCTTGCTCAAATTTTGGTGGAGCTGCCAGTTCAGTGCATTTGTGATCTAGGTGATCCTGGATCTCCTGATCACTTTTGTTGAGCCAGTTTTAGTGTTTCCAGGTCAAAAGCTAAGAGTTTCCATACAGGTGCTCACTATACTGAAGTTAAGGTGGATCAGGTGCCATGGAGACTCTGTGACTCTGGCATATTAGTCGTAGTCAGGTGGTGCTGACTGAATAGGTCTATCTTGGGCCTTCGAGTCCAACAACATTGAGTCTCATGCGGTTAGAGTTGTATTCAGAAACTGATGAAACTCAGCAGGACTGGCAGCATTTCTGGGACAAAAGCAGAGTTAACGTTTCGAATTCAGTGACTCTCCATAACTTTTTTTAATTTGCCTTTGTATGTTTCAGGCTGGGTTGACAAATAGTAGAGCAGATTAGTCGGTGGTTAGTCCAGTAGTTGTTGACTCTGGTTATGAGAAAGGTGATGTATAGATCTTTGCAGTCCCTCATTTGAATGAGGAAGTCTGTTAGGTTGGAGTGAGGCTGTTGCCATGCAGTCTTGGACTTGTCCAGCTGACAGAGCATAGAGTTTTAAGCACTTTCTCTGGAAGTGAGCTTTGTTGGAGTTTGTTTTCCCCCAACTAGAGTTGATGTTTTGAGCATAAGCTCTTCATCACGTGACATTCCTGATGAAGGGCTTATGCTCGAACTGTCAACTCTAACTCCTTCCTCATCTAAAATACCTTTTCCAAAGGTTTGTATCCCTCCTGACTCTGACATTGAAAAGGACCATCAATTTGTCTTCCTTGGTGTTTCTAGGCAGTGATTCTTTGAGGCTGGTGTTGAATGCCCCTTTTTTCTCATTTAATGAATTGGGGTGTAGGCACTGACAGCCTGTAATTTTTTTTGCTCATTTGTGGGACTTGGGTGTCACTGGCTGGTCAGCATTGATAGACCATCCCTATTTACCCTTGAAAAGGTAGTGCTTCTCGTAGAGCTTTTGGGTCTGGGTGAGTGGTGGGTTCATAAGGCATCAACTTAACACAGGGATTCATTGAGGAATCTGACCAACTCATTTCTCATGGTGAACCTGTAGAGATGGCATTGTGTTTTTGGTTTGTTTTTCCACAAGATGTAATCAGCATCGTGTTCTTTAAGCTGGCCATCTCCTGCCAGTCATGTTTCACTTGGGGATAGTACTGTCAATGGGGGACGTGGGTGTGTAAGGGTGGCAGATGCCTTTGTATGGATTTAACGAAGGATGGTCATTGCACATCAACTGCCGCACTTGTCATTGCCAGTCTCTACCATAATGGAGTCGAAGGTAAGGCCAATGGTGGTGGCAACCAGCAGTATCTAGGTGTTGGAAAGGCATCCTGGATGGCTTGCCAGCTTAAGCTTCTGTAGCGGCAGATTAAATATCAATCAAGATGGTACCAAGTGAGCAGGGAGAGGCCACTCCTTTCATGGTGGTAACTGTCTCTGGAGGATGGTGGTGGAGGGTTGGTTTTCAGACTGGAAGCCTGTGACCAGTGGAGTCACGGCGGCACGGTGGCACAGTGGTTAGCACTGCTGCCTCGCAGCGCCAGAGACCCGGGTTCAATTCCCGACTCAGGCGACTGACTGTGTGGAGTTTGCACGTTCTCCCCGTGTCTGCGTGGGTTTCCTCCGGGGGCTCTGGTTTCCTCCCACAGTCCAAAGATGTGCAAGTCAGGTGAATTGGCCATGCTAAATTGCCCGTAGTGTTAGGTAAAGGGGTAAATGTAGGGGAATGGGTGGGTTACGCTTCGGCGGGTCGGTGTGGACTTGTTGGGCCGAAGGGCCTGTTTCCACACTGTAAGTAATCTAAAAAAAAATAGAGTGCCACAAGGATCGATGCTGGATCCACTACTTTTCATCATTTATATAAATGATTTGGATGCGAGCATATGAGGTATAATCAGTAAGTTTGCAGATGACACCAACATTGGGGGTGTAGTGGACAACGAAGAAGGTAACCTCCGAGATTACAACAGGATCTTGATCAGATAGGCCAATGGGCTGAGAAGTGGCAGATGGAATTTAATTCAGATAAATGCGAGGTGCTACATTTTGGAAAAGCAAATCTTAGCAGGACTTATACACTTAATGGTAAGGTTCTAGGGAGTGTTGCTGAACAAAGACCTTGCAGTGCAGTTTCATAGCTCCTTGAAAGTGGAGTCGCAGGTAGATAGGATAGTGAAGAAGGCGTTTGGTATGCTTTCCTTTATTGGTCAGAGTATTGAATACAGGAGTTGGGAGGTCCTGCTGCGGCTGTACAGGACATTGGTTAGGCCACTGTTGGAATATTGCTTACAATTCTGGTCTCTTTCCTATCAAAGGATGTTGTGAAACTTGAAAGGGTTCAGAAAAGATTTATAAGGATGTTGCCAGGTTTAGAGGATCTGAGCTATAGGGAGAGGTCGAATAGGCTGGTGCTGTTTTCCCTGGATCTTTGGAGGATGAGGGGTGACCTTACGGAGGTTTATAAAATCATGAGCATGGATAGGATAAATACATAAAATCTTTTCCTTAGGTGAAGGATTCCAGAACTTGAGGGCATAGGTTTATGGTGAGAGGGGAACCATATTAGTAGACCTAAGGGGCAACCTTTTCACAGAGGGTGGTGCATGTGTGGAATGAGCTGCCAGAGGAAGAGGTGGATGCAAGACATCTGGATGGGTATATGCATACGAAGGGTTTGGAGGGGTATGGGCCAGGTGCTGGCAGGTGGGACTAGATTAAGTTAGGATCTCTGGTCGGCATGGGTGAGTTGAACCGAAGGGTTTGTTTCTCTGCTGTACAGCTCTATGACTCTACAGCAAGACACTTCTTTCCTTAGTATCACTTAGCCCATAGAATTTTTAAAAAAGTAAGTAAAATAGTCCAGTGTGTAGCTAAAAACAAAATTAATAAGTACACCAATAATAGACAAGAGCATGTTCTGATGCTGTGCATTCATTAAAAACAAGTATTGGGGTCAAAGAATTTAGAAAAAGGTGAACAGTTCAAAATACACAGTATGCTGTTCTGTTATGATCAGAGTAAAATCTTTTGGAAAAGCCAAGAAAAACCAGTGGACCCAAGTTAGTATGCATTTAATCATTTAGCAGTCAGTCCAAAGTACACCAACCTCTCCAGTATGAAGCAATGATTAACTACAAAGAAGGGCAAAGTAAGAAGAAAATCTGAAGCCAATCTCATGAAATAGTTTTCTGAATTACAGAAGTCCATTGGCAAATTTCCCAAGATTATCCATTTTATATCCTGAGAATGGTTAAACTGAACCCTTATATATGCCTTCATTTCTTTTGGACATAGTTTCTCATTTCCAATCATCATACTAGTCTGAAAAGCCACTCTTAATCATCTTGGCTTTGCCCATCAAAAATGTGTCATTCACACACTTATCAGTCCTAAATCTACACCTCTCTGCTAATTAGTGTGGACGGGATGTAAATTCATTTTCAACTTCCATATTTCAATTTTTTTATGATCAGTAAAATAAAATGTGACATGTTTATCACAAATTGTATTTGCCTCTGCAGATGATATGTTCACGGTGCAACAGTCCACAAGCACTCCCTCAGAAAGGCCTGTTGGTGATGATAGTTATCTGAATAAAGATGAAGCCATACTAACACCTCTTCTACCATTTAAAGCAAAAAGGCTGTTTGCATCATCTGAGAAGTCTGACAAAGGTGAGAGTTAATATTTTTGCTATTAGAAATGCCAGTTGTATTTTTCAGTGGGAATTTACATTTCTAATTTTTCTATTTAAGGTTTTTTAATGTAAGCATAATATTCCTTTTATCCCATATTTTCCATACATAGATATTGGACAAAATGATCTCACAGATTAGTCTTTCAAAATGGTGCTGCGTGTAGACGTGCACATATAATGGTGAAATAATGCGATCTTTCAGATGGAATTCATAGAAATTGTAATTATTTCAGCAATTTGGAGTGGTGAGTTAGCTTCCATGTGAGGTTGAAATATGGGATCACTGACGAGATTACATTTATAGTAGGCTAACCCTTATTAGAAGATGGTTGATTTATTCTATTGCTGTAAACTGTGTTCTACTACAATATACTTGAGAAATGTCGATGCTTAGAACTGAGAATTGGTTGTATTGATCCTGAACAGTTTGTTCTGTTAACTAGGATCACAAGAAATGGTGCAAGGAATCGAAAGGACACTCTCTGAGCTGGATTATGAAGAGTTGAGTGAGCTAAACCTCAGT
Source organism: Chiloscyllium plagiosum (assembly GCF_004010195.1). Taxonomy (NCBI): domain Eukaryota; kingdom Metazoa; phylum Chordata; class Chondrichthyes; order Orectolobiformes; family Hemiscylliidae; genus Chiloscyllium; species Chiloscyllium plagiosum. The sequence continues at coordinate 861,845 of NC_057738.1, read as the reverse complement.
GAAATATTTCAGAATTTCACTGAAGAAATGAGGAAGTTGAAGGTAAGTTGACTTTTAAAGAAGTTCTTAACATTTTGATGATCAAATAAATTTAACAAACTTCAGTGTTCAGTCTAATGGTTTTTACGTTTTGAGGTTAGTGCCTTGGTCACTCACACCGCGTTTATCTCTTGTTACTCTGAAATGTGGATTCGACACAACGGCCTTGACATCCATTTTTTCTCTCCATTATCTTGAGATTTTAGTATTTAATCCAAAACGTGAACATTTCAGCATTGTAAAATAGCAAGGTAAGTTGTACGGATTTGGAATAGTCAGTTCTAGGTATTCAAAAGGTTCTCATATTTGATTGAAGTATTTGCATATCTAACAGTTTGGTAATTTTGCCGAATTCCAGATATTTATTTTCTTGTGCACATAGGAGCAGGAGTCAGCATTTAGCCCTTTGAGCCTGTTTAACCATTCAAAAAGCAAATGTTAATTGATTTACATTTCAATTCCATTTACCTGCCTTTTGTTTCCTAACCCTCCATTTATTTGAATAACAAGAATCTTTCACTCAGTTTTATAATTCACAGTTGATTCAGCATTAATTGCTATTTGTGAAAGGGTTTCAATGAAGGTTACAAATTTCTATAACCCTTTGCATGAACTTCTTGACTCGTTTCAATTGTGAAAGGTCCAGCTTTAATTTGTACAACTTGCCATCAGTTAATAATCCCAACCAAGGAGACCTAGCTTCTCATATTTCAGCTTGCAAACTTTAGAACTTGATCAACCTTTTTGAATTCCAGGAAAAACAACCCTAGTTCATTAATCTCTTCCTGAACTAATCTTTATCATTGTGCATTCTTTAAATTTGAGCAGGTCCTCACTAGGTGTCATCAAATTGTAGCTTAGTACAGTTGGGTCTAGGTGGTATGCTATTCAGAGGTGATTGATGGGTGAAATGGCAACTTCCACTCTGTATGGATTTTATGACTGTGCCTTCTGACCTTCTAGATACAGAAATTATAGCATTCTGTTGGCCACCTTGATTTTCTATATTTGTTCATGACCTGTACACCTGGATTTTCATGTGTTTTTTTGACCTCCACTGTTTCGTAAGCAAGCTCTATGATCTCCAATTTAAAACTTTATATTTTTCAACATTGAAATAGCTGTGGCCAATATATTTACATTAATAACTGAGGGAGAGGGTTAAATTGAAGGAAAGAGTTCAAAAATTCCAAAAACAAATTCTTGACCAAAGGTGCAAGGTACAGAAAGGGTAGAAATATTTGCAGAGGAGTGCAGCAGAAATTAGAACCCAACAATGATAAAAAGTCAAATGCTTACAACTTTTTATTTGAATGCACGCAGCCTTTCTAACAAAATAGGTGAGTTGTCAACCCCAAATGGAAATAAATGAGCATGACATGACAGCTATTACAGAACCATGGCTGCTGGGTGGTCAAGACCTCCTGTTCAAAGGTATTCTCTGTTGCAGAAGGATGGGCAAAAAGAAAAGGAAGTGGGTAACTTTGTTCATAAAGTTAATGTCAGAGGAATTTGCCCAGTAAAGTAGAGATCACACAAAGCAAATTGGGTGAAATTGACATGCTGTTTATTGCAAGCGATATTGCTGGAAGAGAAATTGACTAAGCTGACACAGAACTGACAGTCTGTGCAGGTAGATCAGAATTTCTCTTCCTCGAGCTGAGGAAGAAGCCAGTTTTTATAATAATCCTGTACAATGAGGCTAATTAGAAATGGGGTAAATACAATGTATCTGGAAATGGAGTGAACGAGTTACAATGATGCTAATCGGAAAACGGTTATCAGAGGAATGTCCTAATTCCCTACATAAAGCAACCTCCTGACAGTAGCAATGGGTACCGAGCTTCCATTCCTCTTCGCAGGTAGGTGCTAATGTCGTCTCTGAAGTGGTGAGGTGCTTCCATTGTCTTGTCCTGGGAGTAGTACTCTTGCTTGTGCCTTTCTGTCTGACCTGTCGTTTGTGTGGCTTTGGTATTGCTGGGCTGTGAAACTGTCCTCGGGGCTTTGGGATGTCTGTGGTGCTCTATCGTTGTTAGCGTGTGCTTGAAGTGTATCCCCTTGTCTGCGATTGCTGTCTCGTTTCGCTTGTCAGCCTGCTTGGTCCCTGCTGAGGCATTCTGGTGTTTTTGGTACAGTTTGGCCAAGTTTGCTTTTGTGGGCCTATTATTTGTTGGCAGGGTGGCAAATCTTTTCCCACAGGTAAGTATCAGCTCAGTGATGTTGGTACAATAGATTGGGTGAAAATAAAGGATAGCAGGGAAAGAAATCACTGATGAGAGTCACTTATTGGCCCCTGGAGAGTTCTTTCCATGCAGCCCAAAGTATAAATTGGGAGCTAATGAAGGCGTGGAAGAGGAGTGCTACAAATGCCATGGGTAATTTTAATCTGCATATTTCCAGGACAGATCAAATAGGCAAGGGTGTCATGGAAGGTGGATTCGTAAAATGCATCAGGAATTGCTTCTTACTGCAGTATGTTTCAGAACCTACTGGAGAACAGGCTATATTTGTCTATTACTATGTAATGATGTAAAATTAATAAGCTACCTTGTAGTTAAAGATTAACTAGGGGGTTGGGAGGTTGGACAAGGAGTAGCTACCAGGAATGGGATGTAGTAAGATAGTGAAACTGAACCTGAGGCTCGGTCTTCAAAGAGCGGCCACTGTTCTCTTCCATTGTGCTGAAAATTAAGTGTGCAATTGAGATGGAAGTAGCTGGGCTAAATACTGCATTCTGTGATGGAAAGTCTTTGCTCAGAAATCAGTGTGAGGCCCTTTAGTGTGCAACACCCTTACACAGACACCCACAGATTGAAGCTAAAACACACCTGAGAGCATGACATGCCATGTCACCTTGGTTATGATCCTGCTATGTCCAGTCCAAATCCTTGCCCTAGGTGCTCTTGACCATGTAATATATATTGAATGAATGCTCCTCATAGTGTTAGTGATACAGTAGCTATGATTGTCTACCTGGAGATGTGCAGTCTAGTTGCCAGTAGCAATCACCTGCCATTTACCCACTTGGTAAGTACACTTAGTGCAGAAACTTTTCATTTCATACCTTGATTCATTACATATCATGTAGCGCTCAGCATGGGTGGGCTCTGTACCTTAAATGTTGAGGTTATGGCTCAACAGAGACTGCACACAGCTAATGGTGGAAAGTGACAATATGTTTATAAATGTGATAATGTATTTTCAATGGAGTGTCGGCCACTCCACCCATGTGCCCCCAGGTGGTAATACCCAGGTATCTGGTTGAGGCAGCTTGTCTTACAGTGAAGTTGGATGTTTGATCACAAGAGTCTTGGGGCAATTTTGTCTGGAGGGCCCAGTGGTGGTGTTTGTGTATCCTGCGGAGAAGCACATGCAACCTCAACTTCAGCTCCTACAGGTCTGTAGTTAGGGTGGAGATGGAAGGTGCTGCCATATCTGGAATTTCCTAAGAGACTTTGTAGGGGGTCATGTTTGGCCTCCTCTATCTGGAAGCCTACTAGATCCACCCAGTCACCTTGAGAGGACTTGCAGAGTGTGCCTAGTTCTTAGTCACCTGATACCTAGCCATTGATACTGATCACCAATGGCTGGAGCAATGAAGTACAAGCCTGTGCACACGTTCAGCAAACTCTGAGACTGCTGGAGCTGTCTCTCCATGGCAGCTATCGGCCTGAAGGAACAAGATACTCTCATGTTTTGAGTTAAAAATCACACAACACTAGGTTACAGTGTTGTTTATTTGGAGGCACTAGCTTTCAAAGCACTGTTTTTCACAACCACTTGATAAAGAAGCAGTGCTTTGAAAGCTAGTACCTCCAAATAAACCTGTTGGACTATAACCTGCTGTTTTGTGATTTTTATTTTTATCCATCCCAGTCCAACACCAGCACCTCCAACTCATGTTTTGAGATAGCTAGGTTCTAACCTTCGAGCTGCAATCTTGTAGCCTTGTAGATCCCACTGACCTTGATGCTTGCTGCTCCTGTGTCTGCTTATGCATATGTGTGAAGTCCCCAAGGACCAACACCATGGACCTGCCTGGTCATGAGCTGGTGCCGGTCTTTAGTAGTCCTCCAACTGTCAGCAATCTAGGATAGCTGCAAAGCTCTCACCAGCAGTTGTCCCTGACCCTAATATAGATAAAAATAGACAAAAGATGATGCCACTTACCTGGCTACCGTACTGCATTTTTGGGCATTTTGACAGACTATGGAGACTACACTCTGCACAGGCTAGCTAGCATTAATTTGGGAGAATTTGACTGGCATCGGACCAAAGGGGCACTGTAGGGGCATTACAGTAAAATAGGTAAACTTGGGAGAATCTGGTGAGAAAATATGCTTGAGTCAAAAAGTGTGATGCTGGAAAAGCACAGATCAGGCAGCATCTGACGAGCAGGAGAGTCGATGTTTCGTGCATAAGCCCTTCAGGAATGTGAAGAAGGGGAAAGGGTGCTGAGAGATAAATAGAGGACAGGTGAGGGTGGGGCTGGGGGGAAGGTAGGTAGGATGGTGATAGGTGGATGCACATGGAAGATAATTGTAATAAGTCAGTGGGGAGGGGGGAGTGGATAGTGGGAAGGAAGATGGACAGGTCAAGAGGGCAGTGCCAAGTTGGAGGGTTGGATCTGGGATGAGGAGGGGGGTGGGGAGAAGAGACTTGGAAACTAGTGAAGTCAATGTCGGTTGTAGGGTCCCGAGGCAGAAGATGTGTTCTTCCAGTTGGTGGCCGAGAAAATATGCTCGACCTTACAAAGAACCTGCCTATGTAAAGATTCCATAAAGTTAAAACATAAGAGCAGCATTGTTGGTTCATGATATTGCATATGAATTAAGAGCAGACTGCCTCCACTCAGGTCCTTGGACCTGCTTTGCCATTCAATACAATTATGGCTGAGGTGAGTACTGCACATTCCAGCCTACCTTTAATAACATTCCCTGCCCCTCACCTTGCTCATCAAGAATTTATTATCTGTCTTAAAAAAATTCTCCTTATCTCTCTCATAAATGGATGACTCTTATATTTAAACAATGACTCCCAGTTCGAGATCCTTTCTCAAGAAGGAAGATTTATTCCACATGCACTCTGTCTAGACCCCTCAGGATGTTGTCTCTGTCTAGACCCCTCAAGATGTTGTGTATTTCAATCAAGTCACCTCTTATTTCTCTAAATTTCAGCAGATACACATCTAGTCTGTTTAATCTTTTCTCAAGATATCCTGTCCATTCCAGGTGTTGTAGTTATTGCTGTAGGCAGTCATTCTGCATGAGGTTGACTTTCTTCCATTCCGGTGTCATGTGTGCTGAGCTGACTAAATAGTCCAATGCTGGATCCATATACCCTGAGGCAGGTGGTGTTTGCAGGTAAGTATGTGTCGGATCTCATTTTGGACCGGTGAGGCAGTTACAATGTTTGGTGTTTTTGTGGATCCTCCTCCTCCAGTTTCTATGATCTCAGGCAAGATTCCCATTGACGACGATGTATTCTTTCAGGGAGACTTCAAAGACATCTTTGAAATCCTTTCCTCTACTTTCCCAGTTACCACTCACCTGTCAAAATTTGGAGTAGGAAGTCTTTTGTCAGGCATGTGGCCAGTGCGGCCTGCCCAAGGCAGGTAACTGACTGTGACTGTAACCAGTGCCTTGATACTGATGAAGTTTGCCTGAGAAAAGATGCTAATATTGGAGCATCCATCTTGCCAGTGAGTTTGTAGCATTTTGTGATAATATCACTGGTATTTGAGGTGCCTGCTGTAAATTGTTCACATCCCCGTGCATAGAGGAGGCTGGTAATGTTGCTGGCCTGTAGACGATGAACTTGGTATTGGGTCTCTGTCATAAAATGTGCTGTTCCTCAGATGATCAAGGCTGCCCTGAGGCAATTTTATATTTCACCATTTGTCTCCCCCCACTGAGAGGAGGCTCCCAAGATATGAGAATTGATCCATATTGTCTTGTAGTTCACCGTGAGTGTTGTGTCAGGAAAGCATGTGGTAGAGAAGCAGTGAGAGTAGGCTAGTGGAGGATTGCTGTCTTCCAGGTTTTTTATGATTAGGCATGTTCTTTCATATGTATCTGTGATTACATTAGTGATAACTTGGAGCTTGGTCTCTAACGTGAACGCACACAAGCGACAGCTACCAAGTGAAGCTTGGCTATGGAGATTAAGGCGGCCTTGGTGCAATGCAGGTTGAATGTAGAATCCTCATGAATGGAACCAACAAGTTCATACTGACCCTCCAAACAGCACCCCACCTACCCTATACTGGTAGCCCTGCAATTCCCATGGCTAATGTACCGAACCTACACATCCCTGAATACTATGGGCAACTTAGCATGGCCAATCCACCTAATTTGCACATCTTTGCACTGTGGGAGGAGACCGGAGCACGCAGCAGACATATAAACACTGTGCGGGCAGTCACCCGAGGTTAGAATTGAACCCGGGTCCCTGGCATTGAGAGGCAGCAGTGCTAACCACTGAGCTTTTTAGATTAGATTACTTTACAGTGTGGAAACAGGCCCTTCGGCCCAACAAGTCCACACCGACCCGCCGAAGCGCAAACCACCCATACCCCTACATTTACCCCTTACCTAACACTACGGACAATTTAACATGGCCAATTCACCTAACCTGCACATCTTTGGACTGTGGGAGGAAACCGGAGCACCCGGTGGAAACCCACACAGACACGTGGAGAGTGTGCAAACTCCACACAGTCAGTCGCCTGAGGCGGGAATTGAACCCGGGTCTCTGGCGCTGCGAGGCAGCAGTGCTAACCACTGGGCCACCGTGCCGCCCACTAATATGTAGAGCTACTGTGTTGCCCTACATATTGAACCTGTTCAAGCTCGTCCTGTAGAAAGGCTCCACGCCAGCAGGGAGTTTCATGGACATGGTAAATTGCAGCAAGGAAAATGGAGAAGAGTGGTGGTGCAGGTACGCAGCTTTGTTTGGCCCCAGTTTGCCCCCGTGCTGAATCCTTTGGATGCCGTTGTGCAGTTGACAGAAAACAGTGAGAATCTCTGCAGACACTAGACGATGAGGAGGCCCATCGTCTCTTTCAGTCAATAGACTGTAGACCTTTCAGAGGTTTTCTCTTTTTTTCAAAAAAAAAGGGCCAGGTGTAGAGATTATTGCTGCCCTCTGCTTTACTGTGGAAGATAATGTCCACTGTCCCTCTTGATAGACAGATCTGCATTGTGACTCTGTTAGGAATACTTTAGCAACTGAAGAGGAAACAATAATTGAGGACTTGCAATTGATCTCCTTTCTTGAAGGTGGTCACAACTGCAGTGTGCTCTTATCTGTCGGCCTCCCAGATAAGAGCATGTATACATACCAAAGGTGCTGCTCTGCCTTTTTTTAGTATTTCAGCAGCAATTCCATTTGCAAGGTGGCCTTGCCTGATTAAATGAGTCTTTCAGTCTCATGTTGGACTGGGGTTGTGCAGGACTGGGGTTGTGCAGGACTGGTGGTGGATAGCATTTCTATGGATGTCATCAATGACCATTCCGAAGAGGACTGATTCTTAGTTGAGATCCTTCATGTTCTTCATCCTTTTGAGTCCCTCCCAACTCTGGTGTTGAAGTCATTGAAAATAATCTGCTGTGTCCTTTTGTGACAACTCAACGACTGGAGTAGGATTCCAATTTATGGAATCAGTTAGGGTTCAGTTATGTTAGGAGGAGACATGCACTTTTGTCCCTATTTATGCAGAGAACCTAGTCCCCGATTGTCTTGATGTCCCTGCCTTTGGATAAACATCTTACTCCACCAGGACTGTGGCGTTTTTGTTGTGCTATTGCTACCTCTCATTTAAAGAACCCACACATAGACATCTTCTACCGTTCAGAGATAATAAGGGCTAGAGAATCAGAGTTAATGAAGTGTGGCACTAGAGAAAGCACAGCACAGATCAGGCAGCATCTGAGGAGCGAGAGAATTGGCCTTTCAGGCAGGAACATTCATCAGGATGGAGAGGGGCAAGGAGGAAGGAGCTGAGAAATAAATGGAGAGGGGCCAGCTGGGAGAAGGGTAGGTGGCATGGCGATAGGTGAGTACAGGTAGGAGGTGATTGTGATAGCTCAGTGGGAAGGGTGGAGTGGATAAGTGGGAAGGAAGATGGACAGTTAGGTCAGGTCATGAGGGGAGTGCTGAATCAGAGTTGGATCTAGGATGGAGTGGGAGAGATTTGGAAACTGGTGAATTCAGTGTTGATGCTGTGTGGTAGTAGACTCCGAAGGTGGAAGATGAGATGTTCTTCCTCCAGTTTGTGGCTGGCTGGCCTTGTTTTGGTGGTGAAGGAGATCCAGAATAAATTTGTCTTCATGGGAGTGAGAGGGGAAGTTAAAATGGTTGGCCACTGGAAGTTGGGGTTGGTTGGTGTGTATGGACCAGGAATGTTCCCTGAACCTTTGCACGAGCTTGCACTCGGTCTCTCTGATATCGAGGAGACCACATCAAGAGCAACGGATGCAGTAAATGAGGTTCGAGGATATGCAAGTAAATCTCTGCTGGATTTGGAATGTTCCTTTTGGGGCCCTGGACAGAGGTGAGGGGGGAGGTGTGGGCGCAGGTTTTGCATCTCTTGCAGTAGCAGGGGAAGGTGTCAGTTGTGGAGAAGGGGATGGTGGGGAGCATGGACCTAACGAGGGAGTCATAGAGGGAATGATCCCTGCGGAATGCAAATGGGGCTAGGGAGGGAAATATATTTTTGGTAGTGGGATCTGACTGTAGGTGGTGAAACTAGTGGAGGATGATGTGCTTGATTTGGAAATTTGTGGGGTGCAATGCGAGGACTGGGGGACTCTATCCTTGTGCTTGGGAATGGGGTTCGAGGGAAGAGGTGCAGGAAAAGGAGGAGATGTGATTCTGGATATTATTGATCATGGGGGTGGGGGTGGGGTGAGGAGGAGGTGAAGGAGAAATTAGGGTCCTTGATGTAGGAGGGCAACTGGTTTTTAAGGTAGTAAAAATTAAGTATGGCATGCTTGCTTTCAACATTTGGGGCATTGAATATAAAAGTTGGCAAGTTGTGTTGTAGTTGTACAAACCTTTAGTTTGGAGTATTGTGTGCAGTTCTGGTCACCCCACCATAGGAAGGATGTGGAGTCTTTGGAGTCATAGAGATGTACAGCATGGAAACAGACCCTTAAGTCCAACCTGTCCATGCCGACAAGATATCCCAACCCAATTTAGTACCACCTGCCAGCACCTGGCCCGTACCCCTCCAAACCCTTTCTATATGCAAACACATTTCACTGGATGTTTCCTGGATTGGAGAGCATTAGCTATAAGAAAAGGTTGGATAGACTTGGATTGCTTTTGCTAGAGCATCAGAGGCCGAGGGCTGATCTGATAGAAGTATCTAAAACGAATGAACGACATGAATAAATTTGACGGAGATATAAGTTTAAGGTGAGGAAGAGGGTTTCTTTTGTAGAGGGTGGTCAGTACCTGGAATGCTGCGTTAGGGGAGGTGGATGAGGCAGGTACAACGACAAAGTTTAAGAAGCATTTAGATAGGCACATTGCTGCGCAAAAGTGAGCGGCAGATCAGTTCATTGGGCAGAATATACAGAACAGTCAAGAATGTCCAAAAAATGCGCGGGTCAGGTGAATTGGCCATGCTAAATTGCCCGTAGTGTTAGGTTAAAGGGGCAAATGTAGGGGTATGGGTGGGTTGCGCTTCGGCGGGTCGGTGTGGACTTGTTGGGCCGAAGGGCCTGTTTCCACACTGTAAGTAATCTAATCTAATCTAATCTAATGTCTAAAAGGAAGTCAGGACAAATAAAGCCTGAGAGGATGCTAACTAGGAATATAAAACCTGGAGTTTCTTAAAGAGGCAAAGAGTAAATCAAGTGAATGTTGGATCTATAGAGAGGTTATCGAGTTTCTTCTATAGAGAATACAAAAACATTTCAGTAAAAAGGTGTAAATCAGGACTTGGAAGAGAAAGGTGAACTTGGTGAAATTACAATCCCAACAGAAGTGATGCTGAACCTTATGGTTCAGATGGACTTTATCCAAGGGACGTAAAAATGGTGGTTAATGATATAAGGTGGTGTATCCAAAATACCCTTGATTCAGAAAGAGGTCTATTAGACTGAAAATTAGTAAAGATGGGAAGCTCAAAACAAAGTAAGCCATTAGCTTGATACAGTGGTTAGCACTGCTGCCTCACAGCGCCAGAGACCCGGGTTCAATTTCCGCCTCAGGCGACTGACTGTGTGGAGTTTGCACGTTCTCCCCGTGTCTGTGTGGGTTTCCTCCGGGTGCTCCGGTTTCCTCCCACAGTCCAAAGATGTGCAGGTCAGGTGAATTGGTCATGCTAAATTGCCCGTAGTGTTAGGTATAGGGGTAAATGTAGGGGTATGGGTGGGTTGCGCTTCGGCGGGGCGGTGTGGACTTGTTGGGCCGAAGCGCCTGTTTCTACACTGTAATGTAATCTAATCTAAAAAAATCTAATAATCTAATGTAAACCTGTCATGGGGAAGGTGTTAGAATTGATCGTTAGAGGTCACATTGCCATTTGTTGCATGTACAGCAATAATTGAAGAGTCAGCATAGTTTTGTTTCTACAAAAATGTTTAATAAATTTATTAGAATGCTTTGAATGAGTGGCATGATGTGGGTAAAGATGAGCCTATAGATTTGTTGTGCTTAGGTCGCCAGAAGGCATTTGACAAGGTGCCATTTTAAGGATCATTGCAGAAAACAAAAGCTCATAGTATGGGTAACATGGATGGAAGATTTTAGAGCTGAAAGCAGTATACGTATAAATGTCTGATTTACAGGATCTGACCATTGGTTCCTCTGCAGACGTTTGTGTTGGGGCCTCACCTGATAATTTACACCCGTGACGATGAGGGCATGGTACCTAAATTTGCAAACTCTGCCAAAATAAATAGGAAAGTATGTTGTGAAGAAGACAAAAGGAAGTTACAGATGTGTAGAAATAAAGTGAATGAGTAGGCAAATATTTGGCAGATGGGGTATAATGTTGATAATTAAGTTATCTAAGTTTCAGACATGGCTGCTCGGGTCAGTCGACTGTAATATGGGGGAAGATTTGGATCCTTTTCAACGACATATACAGGAAATGTTTCCAGCTGTGGAAACTTCACCTCTGAATTTCAGAGATTGAACCATGACTGGAGAGACATTGGTCATATCACAACTTATGAGCCTGGAGAAAGGCAGGCAATGGGCGATCACTGGGCAATCTTAAACAGGCAGGTAGTGCCGCAGTCCCCTGTCATCCTTTTCACAAATCGATTTTCCACTTTAGAAGCTGCTGAGGGTGGTGGTTGCTCAGGGGAGTGCAGTCAGAGCTACATTTGTGAAACTGAACACAGCTCACCTACACAGGGGGGTAGGAAGAAGAATGGAAGAGCAATAGTGACAGGGAATTTGTTAGTTGGGGAACAGGCTGGTGTTTCTATAGCTGTCAAGATGATTCCAGGATGGTACGTTACCTTCTTTATGCCATGGTCAAGGATGTCACAGAGGGACAGCATTCTTGCCTGGCTGGTAAGGTAGTGTAGGAGACACTGTTTTAGAGTTCAAAAATCACAGAGGCCATTGAGCTCATTATGCCTGCAGTCATTCTATTGCTTAATGCTAATCTCCTAATGCTAATTTACCCACACCCCTGCACACCATTTCTATCCAATAAACATCCAGAATGTTTCCATTAAACCTGCCTCCACAATATTGCTAAACATCATTCCATTCTCTAACAATACACTGAGAGAAGAGTGTTATTTTCAATCACTGTTGCACAGCACTTATTTCTATGTACTGTTGTTCTTTTCTTATGAGCGGGAACAGCTTCTCCCTACCTACGTTATCTAGCATGTCTATGATTTTAAAAACCTCCATCAAATCTCCTCTCTGCCTTGTCTCCAAAGAGAACAGTCCCAACTTCTTCAATCTATCCTCAGTTGAAGTTTCTCAACCCTGGAACCGGTGTTTCTCCAAAGCCTTGCAGAATACGAGGGCTTATATAGTGCATAAAATGCTGAGCTGACAGTTGCTCAATCAGACACAACAGTGTCATATATCCAAGCAGCAGGTGAATCAGAGGCCATTAATACATCATCAGCATACAGAAGCAAGGTGCTTTTTCGTGGTAGGTGAAGATCTTTCAGGGTTAGGTGTACTGCAGAGACATATACAGGAATCCTGATGAAGGGCTTTTGCCGGAAATATCAATTTTCCTGCTCAGATGCTGCCTGACCTGCTGTGCTTTTCCAGCACCACACTCTGCAACTCTGTGTTCCCTGTAACAACTTTGCTAGTTCCTTAATAATCCTTGGTTATTTTCTGCCTTCAAGCCTTCTGTTGCCTATCACTCTATTTTATTTTTCACATTGCTACTCTCCCTTTTATACAATGTCTTATAAATTTCCTCTCAAGCCTGTGTGGCACTGTATCAAACACCACCTAGAAATTATGTTTACTGCGTCAACAGCATTGCTGGCATCAATTCTTTTTGTTACATTTTCTAAAGAAAATTCAAGTTCAGTAAGTTTCACACCATCAGGAAAGGGAGATCACATGCAGAGTGAGACCTAGCCCAAGTGAATATTTAGTGTGAGGAATTTGGACACAATGCAGGCATAGAACGCGTGAATCTTTTCTTTGGCCATTATAAATTTTAACCTTTTCACTAGACTCTATAATCTTCTTTAATCAAGTAGCTGACTTGGTTGACTATGGGACAGTTATCAGTCAATCACCTGAAAGCTGAATCAGGCCTTAATATGTGTTACTGTCACCTCATCTTTATTTAAGAAAGGGTCTGTTAAAGCATATGATCATAAGGTTTACTTGGTCAGGAAGGAAAGATTCCAGGGACGCTTATGGCTGGGAACAGTTTGTGCTGGATGCCATCAGCATTGGACTCCACCTGGTCACCAGTCACACCCTCTCTGAGCATGCATGTCCCTTTTCTATCCGAGACATACTCAATTATATGTCTGCTAATTTCATCAATCCCTGGTGAACTGAGATGAGGAGAAATTTCTTTAGCCAGAGGGCGGTGAATCTGTGGAACTCCTGTAGTCGGCTAAGGAGACCAAGTTATTGGGTTTATAAAACACAGATTTGTTCATGATTGATAAGGGGATCAAGGCTTAAGGGGTGATTGGGGTTGAGAAAAGTATCCGCAATGATGAAATGGTGGAGTAGACTCAGTTGCCTAATTCTGCTCCTATATCTCATGATCTAAGTTAGTTAGATACGATTTTCTTTTTAAAAACTGTGCTGACTCTTCCTAATCAGCCCAGCTTTTCCTTTGTGATAATTTATTCTGTCTCAGTTAATTGTTTCAAAAAAATTCCCTCTCTTTACACTAAATGAACTGGCTGTCTGAAATTGCTAAATTTATTCTCTCAGCCCTTTTTGAGCAAGACCTTCATGTTTTCAAATCTCCAGTCTTCTGGCAGCTCCTGCAAGGAAGACTTAAAGATAATGGTCAGTGCTTCCACAGTTTCTGCCCGCACTTCCTTCAAAACTCTTGGATACATCTTAGCTGGTCCTGTTGCTTTTTCAAATGCCAACAGTTTTTACACAACTACTTCCTTATTTTATTTGTACCCTTGTAGTGACACCATCGCCGGAGTGGCATCCTTTTTTGTAAAAATATATGCAAAGTATTTGTTTAACACCCGAGCTGTGCCGTCTGCCTACATGCATCTTCCTTGTGGCCTCGACCTACTCCTGCTTCAAGAAGACTGAGATTTTCCCTTGTGTTTATTGGTAGTTTTTTTACTCTTTGTTCCTCCTCCTTGCTTTACCATCTTCCCCCAAACCTTTGGTATTCCAGTTGATTCTCCATTGTTTTATTACCTCGCTGTTGTCACAAGCACACTTTTTCTTTGTTGTGTTAATTTCTACCTCCTTTGTCTCCCAGATAAAATCACATTTGTTCATTCAACCTTTCCCATTCAAGCGCATATCTTGGATGTATCTAAGACACCTCTTTGTAGGTGGACCATTGTTCAGAACCCTTACACTATCCCAGTGTATATTTGGGTAACCATTAGAACTATTTCTATAATGTTTGCATTTCTCTGTAATCTCCCTGCAGATTTGACTTTCTACGTTTTTACCATGTGTTTTTGGGCTATGGACTACACCAAGCAATGTAATTGCACTCTCATTCTTCCACAGTTCTAGCCAGATTGACTGTCGTTGTGAAGATCTGGACACCCCGAAGGCCCCCCCCCCCCTCCCCGGTTCAAGATCGGTCAAAAGAATAGTTAGGAGTACAGTCTGTTTTAAACAAGGTTACCAGTTTAATACACTAAGGCAGCCTGGCGCAGATTCCACCAGCAACACGGGGTTAAAAGCCTCTGTGTTCCGTGGAGAAATGGTGCAATTACATTCGAAAATTACACATTATTTATGTTTTTTAAGATAGACTACAGCCTTAATTACAAGAAAAGACCAATCACATGATTTACAGCAGGTTAATCCAATGATATTTCCTGGGAAACAGATTGCTATACGCGCAGAATCACCCCATGTTTGCTAGTTCAAGGTTAGTTCAATACCAAATCATTGTCTTATAATTCATATTATGAAAAATCCATTGTATTCTCTTATCTTCTAGTTAGCTTAACTCAGCAAAGCAGCAGTACAAGTTCAGTCAAATCATTACTTTCAGCCATTTTGTTGTGTTATTTTAAATTTAAAAGCCATTTTGTGGTTAATAAAAGTCTACATGTACTTGTTGCTTCTGACAACAGCCTAAATTCAAATTTTAGATCCTCACTTGAACACTGAGCCATCTTCCTTCTCCAGTAATGCAATGCCCTCTGTAACCAATACTGCTACCCCTCCACCTTTCCATCCTTTTTCTGAACAACTTATAGCCACAAATATTTAACAGCCAGTGATCTTTCCTTGAGCCAGGTCTCCATCACTGCCACAACATCATTACTCCACTCTCCAGCACCTTGTCTGTATCTCTCCTACCATGTTTACATACATACACGTTAGCTCTGTTTGGGACTTTTTCTTCCTCCCTTACTCTGACTTCATCTGTTAATTTAGTGTTATCTATGATAGTTTCAGCTGTGTCATAATAGTTGTAAGCTCTGGTCTTAATCTACTATTCTGTCTTGGTTCCTGCCAAGTTAACTTAAAGCCTTCCCAAAACCACTTGCAACACAATCTGTAAGAAGCTCAGTCCCAGCTCAGTTCTGATGCAACCTATCCAGCTTGTATAGGTGCTGTCTTGCCAGAGCCATTCCCATGTCCAAAGAGTGGACAGCACGGTGGCACAGTGGTTAGCACTGCTACCTCACAGCGCCAGAGACCCAGGTTCATTTCCTGCCTCAGGCGACTGACTGTGTGGAGTTTGCACATTCTCCCTATGTCAGTGTGGGTTTCCTCTGGGTGCTCTGGTTTCCTCCCACAGTCCAAAAATGTGCAGGTTAGGTGAATTGGCCATGCTAAATTGCCCGTAGTGTTAGGTGAAGGGGTAAATGTAGGGGTATGGGTGGGTTACGCTTCGGCGGGTCGGTGGGGACTTGTTGGGCTGAAGGGCCTGTTTCCACACTGTAAGTAAGTAATCTGTAACTAGAGTCGAAAGCCCTCCCTCCTGCATCATCATCCCAGCTACACATTCACTGCTTTATCCTCCTATTTCTGTAATATTTTTCACATGGAACTGGAGTAATCTGGAGATTGCTATATTTGAGGTCCTACTTGCTAAATTGGTACCTAGCTCCCTAATCTTTGATCACAGTCCCAGAATCCCTTTCTGCTTAAACACTGGTACCAGTGTGGACCATGACCCCTGGCTGCTCACCCTCCCTAGGAAGAATGGTCTTTGGCTGCCCTGTGACATCTTTGACCCTGGCACCAGGGAGGAAATCAACCACCTTGGTGACAATTCTGAGCAAGGGTCAAATGTTCCAAAACATTAATGCTGATTTCTCTTCACTGATGCTGTCAGACCTGTTGAGCTTTTCCTGCAACTTCTGTTTTTGCATCCTGAAAACACATGGTGACACAAATGCTGCTCTAATGCATTCCCTTGAGGAACCTGTGCTGCCCTCTGTTTGCATAATGGGAAATTAATTTGTGAGCGGGATTACAGGAGTCTCTTGCACTACCTGCATGTTTCTCTTTGACTGCCTGGCTTAGAACATAGAACAATACAGCACAACAACAGCTCCTCTCTCCTGACCATGATGCCATTCTAAACTAAGCTCATCTTCATGTGCATGGTCTGTATCACACTATTCCTTGACTGTGTGTCTGCCTAAATTCCTCTTAAACATTGCAATCATATCTGCTTCAACTACCTTCCTCAGCAGCATATTCCAGGCACTTGCCATTCCCTGTGTTTCTAAAAAAAAATTTGCCTCGCAAATCTCCTTTGAACTTTTCCCTCTCACTTTAAATCTATGCGTCCTAGTATTTGACATTTCCACCCTGGGAAAAAGTCTGACTATCTACCCTCTTCATGCCTCTAATAATTTTATAGAATTTTGTCAGCTCACCCCTCAGCCTTTGCTCTAGCAAGACTGACCGCTTAACGTTCCAGAAATTAATTGTTTCATGTGTGATGGAAAGAAATTTAAGAGGTAGGGGATTTACATTACTGATTAGTTGCATTACTTTCCCTGGTTACTCAGTGTTCTGCCATTTTAAAAATATTCTCTTATCTTGTGTCTTTCAAAGTGCAAGGCCTTGCACTTATCAGGATTAAATAGCATCTGCCACTGATCTGCTCATCTGACAAACCCAGCTGTATTTTCCTGTAACTTACAACCATCTTCACTATTAGCCACTCAACCAATTTTGATTACATCTGCAAGTTTACTTAACAATCCCCCCACATGTTTATCGCTAACATTTATGTAAGTAATAAGAATGGTCCCCGCACTGATCCTTGTGGTACACTGCTGGAAACGGGCCTGGAACAGCTTTCTACCACTACCCTTTGTGTCTTATTACAAAACCAGTTTCTGGTCCACTGCGCCATATTTCCTTGAATTCCATGTGCTTTAAACTTCTCAATCAGTCTGCCATGTGGGACCTTGTCAAAGGCTTTTTAAAATTCCATATAAATAACATCAACTGAATTTCCCTCCCCACATATTTTTTAAAATCCCTAACAAATTTGTTAGGTATGACATCCCTCCATGCTATCTCTAATTAACCCATGCCTTTCCAAGTGGGTATTAATTCACTCGTTCAGAATTTTCTACAATAGTTTTCCAAACACTGATGTGAGACTCACTGATCTGTAATTTTCTGGTTCATCTCTACCATCCTACTTGAAAATTGGAACCACATCAGCCATCCTCCAGTCCTCTGGCACTTACTCCATGGCCAGAGAGGAATTCAAAATTTTTATCAGAACCTCTGCAATTTCCTGCCTTGCCTCCAACAGCAGTCTCGGATGTAATTAATCCGGCCCAGGGGATTTGTCTCAGGGGACAGAGCCTTCACTTCCTCCCCATTTCCTGTATCAAACTGTGCAAGTTCCTCACTGTCCCTTGTCTTGAATTCTGTTCCTACATTCTCCTTTATCAGCCTGAAGTGGAGTGTTCATTTAACATTCTTCCAACATCCTGCAGTTTCACATGCAGGTTGCTTCCTTAGTCACTAATGGGCCCTACTCTTTCCCTGGTTAACCTCTTCCCTTTAAATGTACTTACAAAATGTCTTCAGATTCTCCCTAGTCCTGTTCGGGGTCTTTTCTCATGCCCCCTTTTTGCTCTTCTCATTGTTTTCTTCAGTTTCCTCCTGCACTTTCCGCTGCAGCTGAATTGCTCCCTTTGGACTTGCTAAAAGTCTTTCTCTTCCACATTCAGCCCTGAATAATCCTAGTCATCCAGGCTTCCCTGAACTTATTACTCCTACATTTCTCTTCTAAAGAGTAAATGTTGGACCTATGTTCTCCCCAGATTCTTTTTGAAAGTCCCCCACTAATCCACTTGTAAGGAGCTGTTCTGAGACAACTGTGGCCAGATCCTGCTTTATTTTAATAACCTCTGCCTTCCCCAAATCCAAAGTCGCCTATCGTAGGCCATCTTGCTAGAACACATTTGAACCATGTTGTGGTAGCTATCCCAAAACATTCCCCCACTGCCACATTGAACACTTGTCCAGCATTTTTTTTCAGAACCAGATCCAGCACTGCACCATCCCTTGTTGGATCTTCAGTGTATCAAAAGCATTCCTCTGGATACTTTCAAGAAATCTGCCCCCTGTAAAACCTTAACACTATGATCATCCCAATTTCTCACTGATTTTTTGGAGATTCTATATTACACTCCCAGTTAAGTGGCTGAACAGTTTAAGGACCCTTCCAAGAGATTATCTCCACTTATTGCAGTAATTGACTCTCAATTAATAGTGCTAAACACCATTCTTCTGTCTCACCTAAAGATTCTAATATCCCAGATTGTTGAGGTGCCTCAGCCATGTTTCTGTGATGGCAACAACTGGGCGGCACAGTGGCCTCACAGCGCCAGAGACCCGGGTTCAATTCCCGCCTCAGGCGACTGACTGACCGTGTGGAGTTTGCACGTTCTCCCCGTGTCTGCATGGGTTTCCTCCTCCCACAGTCCAAAGATGTGCAGGTCAGGTGAATTGGCCATGCTAAATTGCCCGTAGTGTTAGGTGAAGGGGTAAATGTAGGGGTATGGGTGGGTTACGCTTCGGCGGGTCGGTGTGGACTTGTTGGGCCTAAGGGCCTGTTTCCACACTCTAATGTAATCTAATCTAATCATACTTTGTCAATCCATGGCATTAACTCATCAGTCTTACCTATTATATTCCTAGTATTAATTACACAACGTCTGACCTTGATTTACTCACTCAACATAGCTGAATCCAAGGTGCTTTCTTTACAGTAGCACGATATGTCTCTGTTTTATAGATATACTGTCTCCTCCCACTGCCAGACTGGTTTAAACTCTTCGCAACAGCACTAGCAAACCTACCTGTGAGGATGTTGGTCCCAATGTGGTTCAGGTGCAGACCATTCTGTTCACACGTTTCCTGCCTTCCCCAAAAAGGATCCCAGTAATCCAGGAATCTTAAGCCCCCCCCCCCCCCACCACCACCTTGCGCCAAATCTTGAGCCACACATTCATCTGTCCTATTTTCCTATCTCTAAGCTCGCTAGCATATGGTATCAGGAGTTATTCTGAGATTGACGCTTGAGGTCCTTTTTTTTTGATATACAGCCTAGGTCCCAGAATTAGAACATAGAAAAGTACAGCATGGAACAGGCCCTTCGGCCCATGATGTTGTGCGAGGATTATTGCTAATCTAAAATAAGAAGACCTAACCTACACACCCCTCAATTCACTGCTGTCCATGTGCATGTCCAGCAGTTACTTAAATGTCTCGAATGACTCTGCTTCCACCACCACCGTTGGCAATGCATTCCATGCATTCACAACACTCTGCATAAAGAACCTACCTCTGATGTCTCCTCTATACCTTCCTCCTTTCCCCAGTTAGTCCTGCCCTGGGGAAAAGTCTCTGGCTATTGACTCTATCCATGCCTCTCGTTACCTTGTATACCTTGAACAAGTCACTTCTCTTTCTCCTCCTCTCCAGAGAGATAAGTCCAAGCTCAGTCAACCTCTCTTCGTAAGGCAAGCCCTCCAGTCCAGGCAGCATCCTGATAAACATTCTTTGCACTCTCTCTAAAGCCTCCATATCTTTTCTATAATAGGGCGACCAGAATTGGACACAATATTCCAAATGTGGTCTCACCAGGGTCTTGTAGAGCTGCAGCAAAACCTCACAGCTCTTAAACTTGATCCACCTGTTAATGAAAGCCATAACACCATATGCTTTCTTAACAACCCTATCGACTTGAACACCAAGATCCTCTTTTCTTCCACACTGCCAAGAATCCTGTCTTTGATCCTTTATTCAGCACTTAAGTTCAACCATCCAAAATGCATCACTTCGCATTTATCCAGGTTGACTCAAGCTGAGTTCTCAGCCCAGCTCTGCATCCTGTCTATGTTGCGCTCAGCTTGCAATAGCCCTCGATACTATCAATGGCACCTCCAAACTTCGTGTCATCTGCAAATTTACTAACCCACCCCTCAACCTCCTCATCCAAATAATTTATAAAACCTACAAAGAGCAGAGGCCCAAGAACAGAGCCCTGTGGGACTCCACTCACCACTGACCTCCAGGCAGAATACTTTCCATCAACAACCTGTATCCCATACCTCCTGACTAAATGAATGAGCCTACCATTGGAAACATTATCAAATGCTGAAGTCCACATACATCCCACAGCTTGACCTTCATCGATCTGTCTCGTCACCCCGTCAAAGAACTCAATAACATTTGTGAGGCACGACCGGACCCCCTCAAAGCCATGCTGACTGCCTTTAATCACACTATGCTTTTTCCAAATTGTCATAAATCCTATCCCTCAGAATTCTTTCCAAAACTTTGTTGACCTCAGACGTAAGACTGACAGTCCACAATTGCCAGGGATTTCCCTATTCCCCTTCTTGAAAAGAGGAACAACATTCGTCTCTTTCCAATCCTCTGGTACAACTCCCGTGGAGAGTGAGGAAGCAAAGATCTTCACCAGCGGGTTAGCAACCTACTTTCTTGCTTCCCGGAGCAGCCTGGGATAAATCTGGTCTGGCCCTGGGGACTTATCAATCTTAATGTTTGCCAACATTTCCAGCACGTCAACTTCATCAATCTTGATCTGTTCAAGCCTGTTTCCCAGCTCCTCAAATTTCTAATTCACAGTAAGGTCCCTTTCCTTAGTGAAAACTGAAGCAAAAATCTCATTTAGGGCTTCTCCTATCTACTCCGACTTCACGCACAAGTTCCCTACACTATCCCTGACCGGCCTACCTTCTCCCTGATCATTCCTCACATGTAAGTAAAAATGCCTTTGGGTTCTACCTAATCATTCCTGCTAAACCTTTTTCGTGCCCCCATCTTGGGTCTCACCAATCCATTTCTGAGCTCCTTTCTCATAAGCCTCTAAAGCTGTGCTAGATCCTTGCTTCCTCCACCTTATGTAAGCTGCCGCCTTCCTTTTGATGAAAAGTTCCTCTGTTCTTGTCATCCAAAGCTCCTTAATCTTACCCCTTCTTACCTGCCTCAGAGGAACAAATTTGTGCATCACTCACAACTGCTCCTTAAACAGTCTCCACATGTCTGCTGTGCCCTTTCTGTGGAATAATTGCTCCCAATTTGTACTTTGCAACTCCTGTCTGATAGCGTCATAACTTCCTTTTCCCCAATTAAATATCTTCCCTCGGTAACTGCTCCTTTTTCTCTCTAAGGATATGGTAAGTGAGAGAGGCAGTCATGGTCACTGTCACCAAAGTGTTTTCCCACTGCGAGATCTGACACCTATCCTGGCTCATTGCTGAGCACCAAATCCAAAATGGCCTCTCCCCTCTTCGGCCTGTCCACATACTGAGTAAGGAAACCCTCTTGAACACACCTGATACGATATCTAGTTTCTCATTTTGGGAGAAAGTGAGGACTGCAGATGCTGGAGAAGTGACTCAAAGTGCGGTGCTGGAAAAGCACAGCGGTTCAGGCAGCATCTGAGGAGCAGGAGAGTTGATATTTTAGGCATAGCCCTTTATCATATCCAAATGTCAAATCTCCTCCTCAGATGTTGCCTGAACCGCTGTGCTTTTCCAATGCCACACTTTTTGACACTCATTCCTCACTTTTTGCCTATATCATTGGTACCATGTGTTACGACCTCAAACTCGACACCCTCCCCTTTCAGGATG
The DNA here is from genome assembly GCF_004010195.1 of Chiloscyllium plagiosum. NCBI lineage: Eukaryota > Metazoa > Chordata > Chondrichthyes > Orectolobiformes > Hemiscylliidae > Chiloscyllium > Chiloscyllium plagiosum. Next base: position 840,024 of record NC_057738.1, on the reverse strand, counting down.
CCCTGAAGCCATTCAGTGACATCCCTGACCCATCGTCAAGGAAGTAATGACCATCCTCCTGGAGTGATGAGTTCATCCACAGGAATGCCTGACTTCTCCCCTGTCACTATTACTCTTCCTTTCTTCTTCCTCCCTACCTTGTACCATAAGCTGTTTGTGGTACAAGAAGCTTGCGTCTGACTGTATTCGTCTGTGGTATTAGCACCATCATCCGTTTCCAAAGCTGCTAGCTGCTGCTGCTTAAAGATAAGTGCCCTGTAAAGACTAGCTATCTGGACAGATTATGGAAAAATGTACAATCAATAGGATTGTTGTAGTGAGCGATTGACTGGGGCATACTTAGTGCCAGGGGTTTGGATAACTGGAGGAGGTGGTATTGGGTGTTTTAAAAGCATCAAGATAGAGTTTTTTGAGGAAGTGACAAAGATAATTGATGAGAGCAGGGCAGTAAAAGTTGTCTATAGGCAGGCTGATATAAAATATGAAGACACAAGGGATCCCTTTTGAACTAGTAAGATGCATGCAGAATTGGCTTAGTCATAGAGAGTAGCAGTGGAAGGGTATTGTATGACTGGAGATCTGTGACCAGTGATATTCTACAGGGATCAGTGCTGGGACCCCTCTGGTTTGTAAGATATGAGTGATTTGAGAGAAGAATGTATGTGGTCTGATTTTAGTAAGTTAGCAGACAGAGTCATAGAGATGTACAACTTGGAAACAGACCCTTCAGTCCAACTCATCGATGCCAACCAGTTTGCCTTACCTAATCTAGTCCCATTTGTCAGCACTTGGCCAACATCCTTCTAAACCTCTCAATTCATGTTCCTTTTCAATGTTGTAATTGTACCGGCCTCCTCCACTTCCTCTGGCAGCCCATTCCATACACGCACCATCCTCTGTGTACAAATCTTGCCCGTGAGGTCCCTTTTAAATTTTATCCCATTCACCCTAAACCTATGCCTTCTAGTTCTGGATTCCCCCACCCCAGGAAAAAGACCTTCTCTATTTACCCTATCCATGCCCCTCGTGATTTTATAAACCACTATAAGGTCATCCCTCAGCCTCTGACGCTCCAGGGAAAAGGGCCCTCTCCCTAAAGCGCTCATCCTCCAATCCTGGCAACTTGACACAAAGATTGGGGAGCTGTGTGTAGTAAGGAGGATTGCTAGAGGTTCCAGCAGGATATTGATAAGCTGGAGAGCAGCTGCTTCACCAACCGTTCCATGCAGTCTGAGAGGAGCTTTAGGTGGGCTACACCTCCTGCAGATGATGATGTCAGGGACTTCTACTTGACCTCCCATATAATACAAGAGGAGTAGAGCATTCATTAACTGTCATTACTATTCCTTTAGTAAGGAAGCCCCTTACTCTGCTGCGGCTTTTAGATTAGATTAGATTACATTACATTACAGTGTGGAAACAGGCCCTTCGGCCCAACAAGTCCACACCGACCCGCCGAAGTGCAACCCACCCACCCCCCTACATTTACCCCTTACCTAACACTATGGGCACTTTAGCATGGCCAATTCACCTGATCTGCACATCTTTGGACTGTGGGAGGAAACCGGAGCACCTGGAGGAAATCCACGCAGACACGGGGAGAATGTGCAAACTCCACACAGTCAGTCGCCTGAGGCGGGAATTGAACCCGGGTCTCTGGCGCTGTGAGGCAGCAGTGCTAACCACTGTGCCACCGTGCCGCCTTAATACTGCTCACCCATTCCCTTCACTCTCTGACACTCATTCCCTTCCTTCCCCCAAACCTGTAAGCTGTGGTATGACTGTCCCTTCAAATGTCCTAGCCATGTAACTTCCAGCTTTGCGGACAAGTCTCAGTGACTCCAACAACCACATGAGATCAAATTGAAGAGTTTGGAACTATTCTACTTGGAGAGAAGGCTAAGAGAAAATTTCATGGAGGTTTTTAAAAGCTTGAACTATGAAGTAGATAAGGAGAAAAATAAGAAATAGGGATGCTGTAAATCAGACACAAAATCAGAAATGGCTGGATAAGTTCAGCAGGTCTGGCAGCATATGTGGAGAGAAATCCGAGTTATCTTTTCAGGTTGAGTGACTCTTCCTCAGAACTGATGGTAGATAGGAAAATGTCACTTTGTATGCAGAAGATAAGGTGAGGAAGTGGGTGAAGAGTAAAAGGTAGGTGGGGATCAAGCCTGAAGAGAGAGAGAAGAATAGTTGGATAGACAAAGGAATGGATAACAATCAGGCTGAGGGGGTAAATAGCTATTAATGGAGATTGTTAGTGGCTAACGATGTGTTATGTGTGATAGCAGACTATGTGATAACAAGGCCTGGTGTGTGGTGTTGGGGTAAGGACATGGGACAGTTCAAGCCCTAAAGTTGCTGAACTCGATATTAAGTCTAGGCAGCTTGTAGGGTCTCTAAAGGGAAAATGAGTGGTGTTCTTTCAGCTTGCGATGAGCTTCACTGGAGCACTGCAGCAAACCTGAGTCAGATGTTGACAAGGGCAACATGTTAAAGTGACAGGCAACTGGAAATTCAGGGGCTTTTTTTGGTCAACAGTACATAGTGTTCTGCGAGGGGTCATCTAGTCATTTTCCCAATGTAGAGGAGACCATATTGTGAGCAGCAAATGTAGTTTACCTGTGCTTCTCACAATCTAGTTAAGTGCTGCTTCAACTAGAAGGTATGTTTGGGCCCTTTGATACTGAGGTGGGAAGAAAGAAATGGTCAGGTGTTGCGCCTTCTGCAGTTGTAGCAGAAGGTGGCATGAGGCTCTGGAGGGGTATTGGGGATGAAGAAAGAGTGGACCAGTGTGGTCCCAGAGGGAATGTTCCTGAGGAAGGCAGACAAGGTGGGGAGGGGGATGTGTGCCTGGTGGTAGTATCTCTGGAGGTGGTAGAAATGGCAACTGAAGATCCTTTGGATGTGGATGCTGGTGGGATGGTAGGTAAAGACAAGGGAAACCCTATCGCTGTTGCAGGCGGGAGGAGAGAGGTTGAGGGCCAACATGTAGGAGATGGATCAGACCCAGCTGAGGGCTGTCAACAACTGTGCTGGGGAATCCTCAGTTGAGGAAGATGATGAATATTTCAGAGGATCCCTTATTGAAGATGCCATTATCTGAAAAAATGTGACAGTGATGGAGGAACTGAGAGAATGGAATAGAGTCTTTAGGATGTATAGTTCAGGTAACTGTGGGAGTCAGTGCAATTACAGTAGATGTTAATGGCCAGCCTATCCCCAGAAATAGAAACCAATGTTGAGGATAGGAGGAGTCTGAGGCTAGGTGAAAGTGAGAAGAGAGTAGAAATTGGAAGTGAAATCAATAAAACTTCTCCATTCTGAGAGAGAGAGAGAGAGAGAGACAGCCATGATATCGTTAGTATACTGGAAAAAGAAATGTGGGTGGGTTCCAGAATAGGTCTGGAACGAGGGATGTTTCACGTACTCCTCCAAAAGACAGACTTGGGCCCTTGCACATACACATGGCCACCCCTCTCACCTCAGGGTGAGGAAGAGCTCAGCCAGGCAGAGGAGGCTGGTGGTCAATGGGCAGAAGTGGGGGCTGGGGAGAAGGTAGCAAAGAATAAAATAGGTACATGGTTGAAGAGCTTCAGGGCAGAGGAAATGACCTGGGGGTTGCAATGAAAGAGAGACTCACTGGGATTCTTGTGGAGAGTGGAGAACTTCTTCAAGGTAGGCATCCTTGCAAGAGGATTCGCAGTAAGGTTAAAATCAACTAGGCAGAAGTGAACACTGTAGATGCTGGAAACTAGAGTTTAGATCAGGGTGGTGCTGGAAAAGCACAGCAGGTCAATGGAGACAGTTCAGGCCTTTTTCCCAGGAAGAAGTGGAGAGGCCTGACACTATCCTGGTAGGGAACAGACGTGTAAAATGATTGCACATCCATGGTGAAGAGGAAGCAGCTCAAGCTGCAAAACAGAAAATCTGAAACTAGCTTAAAGCATCAGAAAAACGGTGAAGGTAAGTCTGCAGGATTGGAGGAAAAAAGACTGAGTCAAGGGCTAGTGTGGTTCAATAGTTAGCAGGGCTTAGCCTGTCAGTGTCAGGGACTCTGGTGCAATTCCAGCCTTGGGCGACTGTCTGTGTGGCGTTTGTACATTCTCCCTGTGTCTTCTTGGGTTTCCTCTTGGCGATCCAATTTCTTCCCACAGTCCAAAGTTGTGCAGGTTAGGTGGACTGGCCATGCTACATTTCCCATAGTGTCCAGGGATGTGCTGGTAATTTCAATAAGATATTCAAAAAGGCATTAAATGATTGGATAGAAATAATATGCAAGAGGTATGGGGGAGCAAGCAAAAAATTGGTACTTGGTAATGATGCTTAAAACCTGGGTAGGCCTGATCGGCTGAATGGCCCTCCTACACTGCAAGACGTCTGTGATGGTTATCTCTAGTCTTTTCTGATAAGTTCCTATTACAGGAGAAAGTGAGGACTGCAGATGTTGGAGATCAGAGCTGAAAATGTGTTGCTGGAAAAGCGCAGCAGGTTAGGCAGCATCCAAGGAGCAGGAGAATCGACATTTCGGGCATGAGCCCTTCAGGAAACAAGAGCATTGGTCCTTCCTGAAGAAGGCTCATGCCCAAAACGTCGATTCTCCTGCTCCTTGGATGCTGCCTGACCTGCGCTTTTCCAGCAACACATTTTCAGCAAGTTCTTATTACAATCAACATGCAGATTTCTTGAGTTTAGATCATTGCTACCTATTGACTAATGTTGTCACCAATGAACAACCGCACTTCCACCTTCTCCTAATTACTTGTCCTTTCTAAATCTCCTGTACCTTTGTGTTTTATGTCCAAAACTGTCATTGTTATGTCACTTTCTAAAATTTGAGGTCACTGAATAATTACAAAAAGATTTGAAGGTTGTCAACATAATTCGATTGCAAAGAGAAAGGGAGAAGATGGGAAACTTTAGGTCAGTTAGCCTAACATGAATCATGGGAAAAATGCTTGGATCTATTATCAGGGATGAGGTAACAGGCATAACCTTATTCAACAGAATGAATATAATTTTTCTTGAAGGACCATGGTGTTCAGTAAATGTTAGTTTTTCAGAAGATGTAGCAAGTAGAATCAGAGCATGTATTGTACTTGAATTTTCATACAGAAGATTATTACACAATTAGAACTTGAGCATTGGCATAAAATGATACATCAATTCAACAAATATGCATACGAATATAAACAAGGAGCAAGAGTAGGGTATTCATCCCCGAAAGCCAGTTCCACTATTTGATTCCACATTTCTGATTGTAATCTCAAATTTTCATTTCTATCTCACCTCAAGAGCATTGGTTCTTTTTGTAAAAAATATTTGTTCCTCATTTTCAAATATTTAAGAACTCTGCTTCCATGACCACCTTCACAAAGAGAATGAAACGGAGTTGAGGCTAATTTTTAATGGGAAACTCCGATTTTTAAACTCTGATCTCTAGTTCTAGATTCTCCTTTGTCTCCTGCCTTTTGAGTTAGTTCTGTATCCAAATGGCTAGTTCTCTCTGTTTTCCATGTGATCTAACCTTGTTAACCAGTCCACCACACGAATCTTGTCAAACACTGTATTGAAGGCACCTGGATCATGTCCGCTGCTCTGTAATCATCACGCCTCTTCGTTACTACTTTAAAAAACTCAAGTTAGTGAGACATGATTTCCCATGCACGAAGCTGCATTGACTATCCCTAATCAGTCCTTGCCTTTCCAAATACATTAAATCCTATCCTTCAGGATTTCCTTCAGCACCTTGCTCCCCACCAATGTCAAGCTCACCATCTATGGTTCCCTGGCATTTCATTATCACCTTTCATAAATAGCGTGCACCATGTTAGCCAACCTCTAGTCTTCCAGCACCTCACCTGTGGCTATTGATCATTCAAATACTTCCGTAAGGGGCCCAGCTTCCCACAGAGTTCTAGGGTACACCTGATTAGGTCCTGGGGATTTCTCCACCTTTTGAGTTTTAAGACATCCAACACCACCACCTCTGTCTTATGGACATTTTTCAAGTGGGAAAATAAATAGTGACAAGTTCTTTTAGCTTGTATATCCTTGTATATAAACACTGGTGTGAAATGCTTGTTTCAGATACTCGTTCCCTTTTCAAAGTTAATGTTGAAACCACTTTGACCACTTTTGCAGTTGGTGCACTTCAGATCACAGTTCAATGAAGGGTTTTGATCAACTACATTCAATCCACCTTTAACCTATTCTACCATGACGTGAAGAAATTGTTTTTCTATTGCACCACAAAACGGAAGCGTTTCTTCCATGCTACCATTCTAGTGACTTTGCTCTGCACCCGCTATAAAATATTGACATCCTTTTTAAAATGTGGTGCACACAGTTGGATACAATACTCCAGCTAGGGCCAAACCAATGTTTTACGATGATTTACTGTGAATTTTACATTTAGCAATCAGTGCAGTGTGCAGGCAGACCTCGTCTGCTTTAGCTCCTCCTTTTCCTCCTTTCACTACTTGTTTTGCTTAGTTTAATCTACTTACCTTGTGTGAGGTGTGACTTTATGCAGCATGGAGGAGATCAAGCCAGCACAGAGAGGGTGAGAGGGGTCCTTGGTATCAATGGCAGTCATCTTGAAGGCAACAGGTTAACACAGCTGCCTCAGCACCATGGACCCAGGTTCGATTGCAACCTTGGGCGACTGTGTGGAGTTTGCGCATTCTCCCAGTGTCTCTGTGGGTTTCCTCCAGGTTTTCGGGTTTCCTCCCAAAATCCAAAGCTGTGCAGGTAAGGTGAATTGGCCATTTAAAAATTTCCAGGAGCAAGTGAGGACTGCAGATGCTGGAGATCAGAGCTGAAAATGTGTTGCTGGAAAAGCGCAGCAGGTCAGGCAGCATCCAAGGAGCAGGAGAATCGACGTTTCGGGCATGAGCCTAAAGAAGGATTCCTGAAGAAGGGCTCATGCCTGAAACATTGATTCTCCTGCTCCTTGGATGCTGCCTGACCTGCTGCACTTTTCCAGCAACACATTTTCAGCTCATTTAAAAATTTCCCATAGTTTTAGGTGCAATAGTTAGAGGGTAATGGGTCTGGGTGGATTACCCTTCAGGTTGGTGTGGACTCGTTGGGCCGAAGGGCCTGTTTCCACACTATAAGTAATCTAATCAGGAACATGCAGCCCGAGGTGGGCAGTGGTTAAGAGTGGGAGTAGGCAGTCTGGGCAACCGATGGGAAAAGCAGGAACAGGCTCCCTGGTTTGGCAGTGGGAACGGGGTGCAAGGTGGTGACAGCATGCAGCCCTAGACAGCGGGTGGCAGGGGAGGCCGCAAGCCCTTGAGGGATGTGGGCCCAGAATGGCTAAGCGCTTATAGACTGTGAAGTTTAACTTGTTTCTTTATTTTCTGCTTTATACCCAACATTCTGTACCTTGTTACCTTGTGCATAAGATGGATCTGTAAGTGGCAACTTGTAAACGTTTCACTGTACTCATGTGCTAATAAGATTAATTCTGTTATTGACTTTAGTGATGTGCACCCCCTTTGGTTACTATTCTGTTTAGCTTATTCACTCTTATTTGTCCTCATTATTCCAGCCAAAACACGTCATTTCATAATTCTGCTAAACTTAGTCTGCTACATACCTTACTATTTCGCCAATCTATGCCCTTGTTAAATATTATAATATTCTTGCTATTCACTAAAATGTCAGTTTGTCATCTCCATGTTTAAAAATGATGTCCTGTCAATGTTGTTAATACATATCTGACCATATCTTATATCTTTGCCTAGACTGAAATGTTTAGCGATGTAGAATCATAGAGTCAGGGCAGTGTGCAGAATTGAAGAGGCTCTTCAGCCCATTTGAGTTTGTGCCAGTTTAATGAAAAGCTACCCTAAATCTACAATCCTCTATTTTCCAGCATTTGGCCCATAGCCTTGAATGTCAGTACATTTCAAGTGATCATCCATGTTTCCAGCCTCAACTATTCTTCCAGGTACTGCATTCAACCTCTGGGTGAAAAACCTTTTCTACAAGTATCCCCTGAACCTCTTTCCTTTCACCTTAAAATATGCATCCTTGTTATTGACTCTTCAAATAAAGGGGACAGCTACTTCCTGTCCATGCTTCATCACAATCTTTTGACCTCTCAGCCTTCTCTATTTGAAAGAAAACAGCCCAAGCTTATCCGGCATCTCTTCATAGCTAAACTACTCTATCTGAGGTAACATCCTGGAGAATTGCTTCTGCATCCCCTTCACATCCTTCATTAGTTCACTGACTAAACCCAAATCTTGTACAGCTCCAATACAACTTCCCTGCTTTTGCCTTTATCAGTAATCCTATAGATTGTAAGTGTCTGATTTACCTGTCCTGGTGCTTTTGGGAATGTGTAGTCAAGCACGCCAAGATCCCTCTATATCTCCCAACTCTCCTAGTCTTCTGCATTCACTGAGTAGTCCCATATCTTGTTATTTCTTCCAAGGTGCATCACTTCACATTATTTTTTCAGGGTTTAATTCCATCTGCCACTTATCAGCCCATCTGACCAACCTGTTAATATCCTCCTGCAGCTGAAGACCATCTTTCACAATGTTAACCACCTGTCTAATCTGTGTGATCTGCAAGCTTACTTAGCTGCTTCTCGACATCTACTCTGCTACCAATAATTTCTTCTATATCTTGTCACAAACAGTAGGGTCCGAGTACTGATCCAGTGGTACACCACTGCAAAAAGGGCTCCAAATGGCCTTCTACCACCACGCTTTGTCTCCTACCACTAAGTCACTTTTGAATCCAACTTGCCAAGTTACCCTGGATCCCATGTGCGTTCATCTTTTAGTCTCCCATGTGGGAACTTGTCAAAGGCTTTGCTGAAATCCTTGTAAACCACACAACTGCAACATTCTTCCTCGACAGACTTGGGCCCTTCCTTTAAAAAAATTAAATCTCCTTCTGATAATGCAATATTATCTCTTATCAAACTTTGCTTCTCCAAGTAGAGATTAATTCTTTCATTGAGAATTATCTTCAATAGTTTTCCCTACAATGAGAGACAAGAATAGAGTCAGTCAGATGTGAATGATCAGAATCTCTTTTGCCAGTTGGAAACATCAAATACTAGGGGGCATAGGTTTAAAGTGAGAGGGGAAAAGTTTAAAGGAGATGTACGAGGAAAGTTTTTTTTCCCCTCAAAGTGGGTGTTTGGTGTCTGGAATGCCTTGTTACTGGTGGTAGAAGCAGATATAATAACATTTAAGAGGCATTTTGTGTGAACAGTCAGGGAATAAAGGAAAATGGACCATGTGCAAGCAGATGGGATAAGTTTAGAAAGGCGTCGTTGTCATAGACAATGTGGGTTAAATGGCCTGTTCCTGAGCTGCACCGTTCTATATTTTGTGTCCTACTGATGTGAGATTCATTGGTCTGTAATCCTTATCACCCTTCTTAACACATTAACTATCTTCCAGTTCTCTGGCATCTCCCCTGTGGCCAGCACAGTATTAAAAATATGTGTCATAGCTCCTGTAATTTCCTCCTCCTATCTCCCACAACGTCATGGGATACAAGTTATCTGGACCTGTGGATTTGTCCACTTTTTAAAGCCCACAAAGTGTCCGATACCACCTCACTCTTTATATCAAACTGCTCAAGTCACCTCTTTGACTTCTGTGCCTACATCCTCCTCCAAAGTAAAGATACGTGAAGATCTTATTCCGCTCCCTACCAATGTTCTCTGACTCCTACAGATTGCTGTTTCCAGTCCTTAACAGACCCATGCTTTCCATGGTTATCTTCTTCCCCTTAACATACTTATAGACTATAAAGGGATTCTCCCTAAGCTTGCTTGCTGAAGTTTTCCCATGCATTCTCTTTGCTCTGCAAGTTGTTTTCTTAAGTTTCTTACTGCATTTTCTGCACTCCACTAGAGCATCCTTTGATTTGTTTCCTTTGTACCTGTTACAGGCCTCTCTTTTTTCCTCCTTATCCAGACCTGGATATCCCTGGACCTTCTGGTTCTCTCAGGTTGCATGTTGGATCTATCCTGTTACCAATTGTTTCTGAACGCCCCTTTCTAAATGTGCTTCTGTTTGATCTTTGATTTTAGTATTCTTACAATGATGTTTGTTCGGCTAAGTAGCCTGTAATTTCCTTGCCACCCTTTGTGGTTATGCAATCCTTTTGGACCCTAACAGTTCAAGGAATTTTCAAATATTATAATGTATATATATACAGGATCTCTGCAGACTACTTTTAAGATCCCAGAATGTGATCCAGGGAATGTTTCAGCTTCAAGCCCCATTAGTTTTCCTATTTTTTTCATTTTTTATTACTGTCATGATTGGAATGAGGGTCAGGTAGATTTCATTGACTGAGATTCTTGGTTGGGTTTTTTAACCTGGGCCAATCAGGGAGCCCTGGCTGACAGATATACACAGGTGACTCAGTCATTCTAGGGACTGGCTCTGAGCTAGCTAGTCAAAGCACATGTAAAGTACACTGTACATAAAGGGTACTTGGTGATGGGATACCAGCCATTACCTTTTGACTTCCTAATTTTTGACATGTTTTGTGCCTTACAGTGTGATAATGCATAGAAAATATTTGTTCACAGACTCTGCAATTTTTTTCCTTCTTAGGAACTATGATTATTTATTACACCACTCTAGAAATATTTAATCATTTTATATTTCTTGCTGGTTTTCTCTCGTAGTCCAATATCTGCCTTTGTTTTTGTAGTCATCTCGTTTTTAATATTCCTCATCTTCTGCCCACAATTAATTTTTGCAGCACTGTGTACTTTTTATTTCAATGTTTATTAACATTCTGAACTTCCTTAGTTAGCCACAAAAGGTGCATCCTTCAGGTAGTGTTCCTTAAAAGGTCATATCTTTGACATTTATGAAATATCTCCTCACATTTTTACCATTGCATCTCTACTGTCTTAAATTAAAACAATTTGCCACGTCCACTTCAGTCAATGTGTCTTTCGGCTCTTGTAATTGCCTTAATTTAAGACATTAGTTCTGAAACTATATTTCTCAGACTTAAACTGGTGCAGTTTGATCATTTTGTGATAAATCTCATGATAAATTCTAAAAGTTTGGGAGAAGAAGCAAAGAATCGATATACACTGCTAAGCTCGATAAGTGTCTTAGAAATGACTAATAGCAATTTTAATTCTATTTCTGCATCCCAAAACTTCCATTCAAGGAATTGGATAAATATTTGGAGGAACAAATCTCATCTGTAGGCCAAGAGCCGTGAAATTGAACTAATTGAAGCCTTGAAAAAGCTATTCAAAGGCCTGATGGACTGAAAATATTGTATGGCCATGATTCTGTTAGATTAAATGTGTAACATATAAAGGAAGGCATCTGTTGGTAAATTTGTGAATTTTATATCTGTAAATATGACACAAGCTGCCCAAGAATTGTAACTTGTAAAAAGATGCAAATGCCAAATTGTAGGTTTGTGAGAAATATGAATTGATTAGATGTTTGACTCAGTTTTGTTTCAGGAAAATGGAAGAACGCTCCAAGCAATCCCTGCAATCTGCTGAACAGAAAATATCTATGTTGTTGAATCAGATTCACAAATCCAGGTTTGAACTTTTGTACTAAGCTATTAATAATCAACAAGAAAGACATAGAGCCATAGTCATAGAGATCTACAGCACAGAAAAAGGCTTTTCAGCCCATTGAATCCAATGTTTGTCAAGAACAGCCACTGAAATTTTCAAATCCCATTTTCCAGCCATTGGCCCAAAGCTTTGAATGCCTTGGCATCACAAGTTCACATCTAAATACTTTAAATGTTACAGGGATTTCTGTCTCTCCCACACTTACATGCAAGTGAGTTCCAGGTTCCCATCACCCTCTCATCTCCTCTAAATCTTCTGCCCCTTTACTTAAATCTGTCATTGATCTCCCTCTCAATGAGACAAATTTCTTCCTGTCTACCCTGTCGAAGTAACATAGGGGGGAAGCGATAGCCCAATGGTATCCAGAGATAGCCTAAAGGTATCCAGATCTGGATCTCTGTTCATCCAGAGATCCAGATAATGTTCTGGGCACCTGGGTTTGAATCCTGCCATGATAGATAATGGAATTTGAATTCAATAAAAATCTGGAATTAAGAGTCTAAATGATGACCATGAATCCATTGTTGGAAAACCCCATCTGGATCACCAATGTCCTTTAGGGAAGGAAGCTGACCTTTATCCAGCCTGGCCTGCATGTGACCCCAGACCCAGAATAATGTGGTTGACTCTTAACTGCCCTCTGTGCATTTAGGGAGAGCCAATGAATGCTGCCTAGCCAGTAATGGCCTCATCCCATGAACGAATAAAGAAAACAAAGCCCCTCAATTTTATACATCTCAATAATGTGCCCTCTCAATCTTCTCTGCTCTGAGGAAAACAACCACAGTCTGTCAAATCTCTCTTCATATCTGAAACTCTCCAGCCTAGGCAACATCCCAGTAAATCTCCTCTCCGGTGCTATTGTGTCCTTTCTTTAAGGTGAATTCCAGAATTGCACACAATACTCTAGCTATAGCCTGACCAACATTCAGAACTGGATGGGATAGGTTTAGGGTGAGCTGGGAAAAATTTAAAAGGGACCTAAGGGGCAATGTTTTGATAGAGGGTGGTGCGTATGGAATGAGCTGCCAAGGGAAGCGATGGAGGCTGGTACAATTATAACATTGAAAAGGCATCTGGGTCGGTATATGAATAGGAAGGATTTGGAGGGATATGGGCCAAGTGCTGGGAAATGGGACAAGATTAGGTTAGGATATCTGGTTGGCGTGGACGAGTTGGACCGAAGGGTCTGTTTCCATGCTGTACATCTGAATGATTCTATGACATACTGAGGCAGTTTCCCCCACATTGCTTGGTAAATCTTTGCATTTTAGCTGTACTGGTGCAGCATAGCTAGGGGTGTGGCTACTTGGACTACTTATTTTGGAAACAGGCCCTTCGGCCCAACAAGTCCACACCGACTCGTCGAAACACACCCATCCAGACCCATTCCCCTACATTTACCCCTGCACCTAATACTACGGGCAATTTAGCGTGTCCAATTCACCTGACCTGCACATTTTTGGATTGTGGGAGGAAACCGGAGCACCCGGAGGAAACCCACGTAGACACGGGGAGAATGTGCAAACTCCACAAAGTCAGTCACCTGAGGTGGGAATTGAACCCGTGTCTCTGGCGCTGTGAGGCAGCAGAGCTTGCAACTGTGCCGCCCACTGGTTAATACAGGAGCAAAAGTTATCATGATGTTGTCATGGTCCGTTGCCTTTGCAGTATCCCTAATTGAGACTATTTCATGATATCACATGAAAGGATTTGGTGGAATTCTGGCACCTGGGGTGCTGGACACCTTGAGGAGAGTCTAAACTATATTATCCACCCAGCATTTCAGGATGAGATTGGTATAACTGCTTCAGACTGGGCCCCCTAGTATTGAGGCAGGGAGATCTTTGACAACTACTATTGGTTGTCTAATTGTCCCCACCATTTATGACTGAAAAACTACAGTTGTGCCACATTTCAATCAGGTATGTTGCTATTTTGGCATGCAGTAGTCTTGTGCTATAGTTTCATCAGTCACCCCAATCTTGCATGCTACTGTTCCAGGCCTACCTTTTTCTACTCTTCATTGAACCATTTTGATATGCTAGAAAACAGTGGACAAGATGGTACAAAATGTTGGTTCAGCCACAGCTAAATTGCATGCAGTTCTGGAATCCACATTTTTGGATGGGGATATGATTACACTGAAGATTGTGCAGAGGATGTTGCTGGAGCTGAAGAGTGTTAGTTATGAAGAGAGACTCGATGAATTGTGTTGCTTCCTTGGAGCAGAGAAGACGGAGAGGGGGACAGGATTGAGATGTATAACGTTTTGAGGGGCATAGGGTAGATTTCTGCATGGAGGTGAGATCAATGAATGTGGGCATAGATTTAAGGTAAAGACAGGAAGCTTAGCAGAGATGAGGATTTTATTTTTCACATTCAGAGGGTGTTGAGAATCAGTAGCTCAGTGCCAGAAAGTGTGGTAGAGGCAGAAACCCTCAATATATTTAAGAAGTTTTTAAGTGTGCACAAGCAATGCCAAGGCATACAAGGCTATGGGCCAGGTACTGGAAAATGGGATTAGAATAGTTAGGTGGCTATTTTTGACAAGTACAGGCTCGATGGGCCAGAGGGCCTTTTTTTGAGCTGTAGACCTATATGACTCTAACTTAAGAATATGGAGTCAGTGCAGGTGAATGGTGTAAGTCAGTCATGAGCAAATTGAATGCTTAAGGTTATTGAGTAACTGGCATTAAGTATTACATGGAATTATGAAATGGCCTCAGTTCAAACAAAATGTAATGTATTGAATATCTTATTTTAAAAATAAGATTATTTAATGGTGGTTATAAATACTCCACTGGCAAATAAATTCAAGGAGGAGAAAGTGAGGACTGCAGATGCTGGAGAATCAGAGGTGAAAAGTGTGGTGCTGGAAAAGCCCAGCAAGTCAGGCAGCGTCTGAGGAGCAGGAGAGTCAACGTTTCAGTCATAAACCCTTCATCAGGAATGCGGAGAGAGAGGAGGCTGAGATAAATATGGCATTGGGGGTGGGGCTGGGGGAAGGTATGTGGGAAGGAAGATAGACAGGTGGGGAGAGGTCAAGAGGGCCATGCTGAATTGGAGACATGGATCTGGGATAAATGTTGGGGAGGCGAGATTTGGAAACTAGTGAAGTCTACGTTGATGCCATGTGGTTGAAGGGTCCCAAGGCAGAAGATAAGGCATTCTTCCTCTAGTTGTCTGGTGGCTTGGATTTCGTGGTGGAGGAGGCCCAGGACCTTGGGGGGAGTTGAAGTGGGTCAGCCAAGGCTGAGGTAAACTTTTTGGTCTCCTGAAATCCAGGAAGAGGTTGGGGGTTAATGACCAAAATCAGCCATAATTGTATTAATTGGTAGGGCAGGTTTCATGGTCTATCTGTGCTTCCATTTCTTGTGTTCTTAAAATGCTGAAGAGAACTGAACTGCCTACTTGTGTTCATTGCTGCACAATTTAATTATTCTGGTTGTTGTAGCATGATAAGGTGTAATCACTAACATTTGACCAAGATTTATTTGAGAGTTGCAGTTTTATATGCATATTGCTTGGTACAATTTTAATTTGCATGTCTTCTAAAAGGTTACAGAAATTGAAAATATTTGAGGACAGACTTGACCGGGAACTGAAGGACTTTAAAGAAAACGTGCAAGCAGTAAAGAATTTGGAGGAAGAGACTCTGGTATGTGATGAGTTCAATAGTTAGACACTCTCTTTCTTTCCATCCACATCATCATAATTTTACAAGTTTTTTTTCTCAAAACAGAACTTTTGGAAGCAGCAATCCCTTAAGATCTTGCAGTTTTATGAAAATCAAGAACAAAGGTGAGCCTCTATTCACAGTGGTTTTTCTCTGTTGTGTTTTTCTCCTCTTCTATCTGTACTTCTGTTATCATATTCATTTTTTTAAATTCAAGAATTGCTTCTCATACAATTTCTACTGAGTGGATACAATTTATGACAATGACTTCATAGAGAGATTTCTTGAGAGAATAGGGTGGCATGGTGGCTCAGTGGTTAGCACTGCTGCCTCACAGTGCCAGGGACCCTGATTCAATTCCAGTCTCCGTTGGCTGTCTGTTTGGAGTTTGCATATTCTCCCTGTGTCTGCGTGGGTTTCCTCCGGGTGTTCCGGTTTCCATTCACAATCCAAAGATGTATAGGTTAGGTGAATTGGCCAAATTGGCCAATGCAAATTGCCCACAGTGTTCAGTGATGTGTTAGGTGCATGAGTTAGGGGTAAATGTACAGTAGTAGGGGAAGTGGGTCTGGTTCTTCTTAAAATCTAATGAGAAAACCAGAATGCCATGCTCCAGAGCTTTATATACTTCTGCTCCATGTTCTCATGCTCAGTACAACTGTTCATGAAATCAGCAATCACAAACTTTGAAACTGGTAGGCCATATTAACTGTGTGCAGAGCAAAGATTTGTATACATGGACAATCAGCTCTCAGGTTATCTTGGGTCTGCTGATTTTGTAATGTCCAGCAGACATTACAACTATTATGTATAAACAGTACATTCCTTAAGCACTTGGTAACATTTATCTGTTACAATAGAAACGTATACTTCAAATAGAATGTCTCAGATCAAGTGAGAAAAGATAAGAAAAAGTATAAGATTTTTATACCCTCCATTTATATATTATGATAGTGATATGTTATGAAGTTGAAGGCATGTACTGTACCTTTTGAGAGAGTGAAAGCTGTCAAGCTCCTGTCATGTGACTAATTGCAGAGTGTGCGCGCTGGAAAATTGAAAGATTAGATTAGATTACTTACGGCGTGGAAACAGGCCCTTCGGCCCAACAAGTCCACACCGCCCCGCCGAAGCACAACCCACCCAGACCCCTACATTTACCCCTTCACCTTACACTACAGGCAATTTAGCATGGCCAATTCACCTGGCCTACATATCTTTGCACTGTGGGAGGAAACCGGAGCACCCAGAGGAAACCCACGCAGACACTGGGAAATGTTGTAACCAAGATACCGGAGTTGTTTTCACAGCAGTTCAGAGTTAGCCAGTTTAAATTATGCCCCAAGATATTAAAAGCCAATCAAATTTGAATTTTACTGTTTTGACAACATTGAACTAATGAGATGACACAATATTTTGGGGTATAAAAAGCAGACATTTTGGACAGTTAGCCAGAGAAAGAGCACCACCTGCCATTGTTGGATAGATTACCTGAAAGCTGTCTCAAAAAAGGTACCTTTTTCATATGTAATATCTTTGCAACAGACGACTAAAGATGACCCAGGGAGATCAACAAACAGAGGAGAATTGACACCTGTCAATTGCTGTCTGGTTTTGAAAATCGATTTGCTGTAAATTTAATAGGGGCTTTATCGGATCAGTATATTGTTATATTGGAGGTAGATGGCAAATCTTTGAGAAAGGAGATTGAGTTGTAAATTGGTGTTGTTTAATGTTCAATTTTAGAGTTAAAGAATAAAATTGATATTTTTTCATTAAATAGTGGAATTTGGGTAGTTCTCTGTCACTTATAATTTAACAGATTACAAGGTGAAGTAAACTTTTTTGTGTTTGGTTTAATTACCAGAAGGGTTTCCACCATGTCGTAACAGATATCAGGAGCGTATTTCTTTGAGGTTCTGGATATAGGTTTGCTCAGTGAGAATACCTACATCTAGAACCTCAACCTGAGCTACAAATCTTCTCAAAAAATTCTTTAAGCTTTGCTGACATTCTGACAGTGCAACATAACACAACCTGTCTTTACTAAAACTTGTTTTTGATCACCAAGCCGTGTTTCATTGAAGCTGACGCTGATCCTTCTAGTTCATGGACTTCAATTTTGTAAGCAATCAATATCCACTGTATTTTCTAAATTAACACTGTTGCTTCATGAAAAAAAGTAGTCAAGCCTGTTCTCTCTTTGGCAAAGCTATGCTGGCATTATCTCAATTAATATTAACTCATTAACTAAAATTTCAAGTGGCTGTTAATTCTTTCATTGATTATTATTTCTGAAACCTTTTAAGCAGTTTATAGTTTCTTGGAATTTCCTTTGACACTATGCAAGGCGTCGATGTGCCACTTTTCAATCTTCTGCTACTTTGTATGACAAGTTCCCATATGAGGCTTCCCAATTTCTAACCATTCCAAACTCCTTAAATTCTCAGTTGAGGAGGAATAGACTGGTTTCCCTCCTTTATTCACCTGCCCCTCACAACTAGGTTAATTTATAAAGGATCTCTTCTCTAATAGCTTCAACACCAAATGAATTTATATTTTTAAAGGACCCAATTTAACTAGATTTCTTTGAGTTAGCAAATAGAGTCATAGAGATGTACAACATGGAAACAGACCCTTCGGTCCAACCCGTCCATGCTGACCAGATATCCCAACCCAATCTAGTCCCACCTGCCAGCATCCGGCCCATATTCCTCCAAACCCTTCCTATTTATATACCCATCCAAATGCCTCTTAAATGTTGCAATTGTACCAGCATCCATCACATCCTCTGGCAGCTCATTATTTACACGTACCACCCTCTGCGTGAAAGATGTTGCCCCTTAGGTCTCTTTTATATCTTTCCCCTCTCCCCCTAAACCTATGCCCTCTAGTTCTGGACTCCCTGACCCCAGGAAAATACTTTGTCTATTTATCCTATCCATGCCCCTCATAATTTTGTAAACCTCTATAAGGCCACCCCTCAACCTCCGATGCTCCAGGGAAAACAGCCCCAGCCTGTTCAGCCTCTCCCTACAGTTCAAATCCTCCAACCCTGGCAACACCAATAGTTGAGTTCATTACTTATTGAACATGAGAATAAATAATGCAACACCCATAGTTAGGAATAACTAAATATAAAAATGTTTTTAAATGTATGGATCACTGAGTTGCTTATGAAGTTTGGTTTAAAGACCGTATTTTGTTTGGACTGTGGTCTTAAAACAAAATAAAAGCAAATTACTGCGGATGCTGGAAGCTGAAACCAAAAGAGAAAATGCTGGAAAATCTCAGCAGGTCTGGCAGCATCTATAAGGAGAGAAAAGAGCTGACGTTTCGAGTCTAACTGACCCTTTGTCAAAGCTAAAAAAAGGGGAGCTATTTATACGAGGCTGAGAGAAGGTGGGTCATGGCTCCAGAAGTAAAGGTAACAATAAAGAGATGATAGTGCATAGAGAGATTATAGGGAGATTAGGAGCTGTGAGTGACCAAGGCTGAAACTAGTGCTGTGTGACAAAATA
>NC_057738.1:817513-819822 GCF_004010195.1 Chiloscyllium plagiosum | reverse complement strand
TGGATGGTGAGCATGGAAGAGGTAAAGGGACAGGTGTTGCACCTTCCGCAATTGCATGGGAAGGTGGCGGGGTGTGGTGCGAAGGTGCCGTGTGTGATGGAGGAGTGGACTAGGTTATCCCGGAGGGAACAATCTCTGCGGAATGCAGACAGGGGGAGGGAAGGGAAGATGTGTTTAGTGGTGGTGTCGTGTTGGAGTTGGCGAAAATGGCGGAGGCTTATTCTTTGCATGTGAAGGATGGTGGGGTGAAAGGTGAGAACAAGAGGGACCCTATCCTTGTTCTGGGAGGGGAGGGAGGGGGTGAGGGTTGTGGCGTGGGCGATGGACCGCAAGCTGTTGAGAGCCTTGTCAATAACTGTAGGTGGGAAGCCATGGTTGGCGAAGAAGGAGCACATATTACGAGCACCACTTTGGAAAGTGGCCTCATCGGAACAAATGCGGTGGAGGCAAAGGAGCTGAGAGAAAGGGATAGAGTCCTTACAGGGCGTAGAGTGAGAAGAGCTGTAGTCCAGATAGCTGTAGTCTTAAAACAAAAAGTGCTTTGGGAAATAAAAACTACTTCGAATTAAGGAGACTGTCCAAAGGTGGCTATGCTTTAAAAATCATATTTGTTGGATCACATTCTGAGATATATGCAAGCAATGAACAAAAATATTTAGAAATTGTAAGAATTTGAAAGAAACAATTCATCAACTCCGATATAGAGGATTCACTAACTGATATGCAACAGAGTTGAGAGGAAAGGGGCATTTTTAGGATGGCAATCTGTAACTAGTGGAATTCCACTGAGATCAGTGCTCGGGTCACAATTATATATTGATGACTGAGATGATGAAAGTGAATGTACAATTAGTTATAGAGAAGGATTGAAGAAAGCTGCAACAGAGGGATTTGGCAGTCCTAGTGCAGGAGTCACAAAAAACTAACATAGCAGAGCATACAGTACCATCATGTTCTTAAAAAAAACATCAAGGATGGAACTGATAAATCCAATGAACTCCAGATTTCAACAAATCTATTGGAAGAACAGTAAAAGGGATAGCATTTTGGTTTTGATAATCTTGGAAAGTTTTCCCTTTTTTTTAAATGTGCACAGGATTCCTTTCTTAAGGAAATCAGAGATTAATTTTCTTTTAGGCGTATTTTAAACTAATCAAGAAAACAAAGTTTAAAAACAGGAAATAAAAATGTTACTTGCTACTTCTAAACTGGTCGCTTGCTTCCCGGAATGCATTCCTCATCACTGCTGAGGAGGTTGCATATTCCCTCAGACTCCCTGACCTTGTTCTTAAAGCTTTCAACTTGTGTCCCAGACTGGAGGTGGTGTTACTTCACTTCATCCCTTTCTCTCATCCTGCTTCAACAATCATCAGCTTTTAGAATTTGCCAGGAGCTAGAATCAGGCAAGTACTGCATTTTAAAGGCTTTGGCTTTGAGCTGGTATGTGTAGGATCCTGGGATTTGTGAACCATCCATATAGAGCCATTGGGTAAATTCTTGGAGATCAGTGATCATCCATAAACAATAGACAATAGGTGCAGGAGTAGGCCATTCAGCCCTTCGAGCCTGCACCGCCATTCAATATAATCATGGCTGATCATTCCTAATCAGTATCCTGTTCCTGCCTTATCTCCATAACCCTTGATTCCACTTTCTTTGAGAGCTCTACCCAACTCTTTCTTAAATGAATCCAGAGAGTGGGCCTCCACTGCCCTCTGGGGCAGAGCATTCCACACAGCCACCACTCTCTGGGTGAAGAGGTTTCTCCTGAGCTCTGTCCTAAATATCTACCCCATATTTTTTAGCTGTGTCCTCTGGTTCGGCACTCACACATCAGTGAAATATGTTTCCTACTGCCAGAGTGTCCAATCCTTTCATAATCTTACATGTCTCAATCGGATCCCCTCTCAGTCTTCTAAACTCAAGGGTATACAAGCCCAGTCCCTTCAGTCTTTCAGTGTAAGGTAATCCAGCCATTCCAGGAATTGACCTCGTGAACCTACGCTGCACTCCCTCAATAGCCAGAATGTCTTTCCTCAAATTTGGAGACCAGAACTGCACACAGTACTCCACGTGTGGTCTCACCAGGGCCCTGTACAGCTGCAGAAGCACCTCTTTGCTTCTACACTCAATTCCTCTTGTTATGAAGGCCAGCATGCTATTAGCCTTCTTCACTACCTCCTGTACCTGCATGCTTGCCTTCATTGACTGGTGTACAAGAACACCCAGATCTCCTTGTACTGCCCCTTTACCTAAATTGATTCAATTGAGGTAGTAATCTGCCTTCCTGTTCTGGCCACCAAAGTGGA
>NC_057738.1:803638-815821 GCF_004010195.1 Chiloscyllium plagiosum | reverse complement strand
AACAAGGCCACCCCACCTCCTCTGCCCGTCAGTCTGTCCTTATGATAGCACGTGTAGGCTTGAATATTCATTTCCCAGGCCCTGTCCACTTGAAGCCATGTCTCAGTTATCCCCACAATATCGTATCTGCCAATTTCCAAAAGAGCCTCAAGCTCATCCATCTTATGTCTAATGCTTCGTGCATTCATGTATAGTATTTTTAATTTGTTACTGCTCTCACCCTTCCCATCAACCCTTATTTCACTCAACCTTACAGCATGATGCCCTTTCGAGTTTTCTGCCTCATTGATACAGTTGTCTTTCTTGACTTCTCTTGTTCTAACTTTCCCTTCAATTTCCTTTTTAAACATCCAACTTGTCCCCTCCCCCCTGCTACTTAGTTTAAATGTAGCGGTGTTGCAGTAGAAAACTGCCTGCCAGTTTTTCTGGTCCCTAACCTATTAAGGTGCAAGCCGTCTCTCTTGTAGAATTTATGTTTACCACAAAAAATACCCCAGTGATCCAAGAACTTAAATCCTTGCTTCCTGCATCAGTTCCCCAACCACACGTTCAAGTCCATTATCTCCCTGTTTCTGGCCACACTAGCCCGAGGAACTGGAAGCAAACCGGAGATAACCACCTTGGACGTCCTGTTTTTCAGTCGTCTTCCTGGTTCTCCGAAGTCTCGCTGTAGTATGTTCCTCCTCTTCTTCCCGACATCATTTGTGCCGGCATGTACCACCACCTCTGGCTCTTCACCCTCATCCTTGAGGATTTCCTGCACTCTGTCCGCGATGTCTTTCACTCTAGCACCAGGAAGGCAACACACCATCCTTAAATCCCATCTGCTGCCACAAAAACCCCGGTCAGTTCCTCTCACGATGGAGTCCCCATCCAGTATACAAAGGATCATGGGCCTTGCGTGGGTTTCATTTTCCCAATACTCAGCCACACATGCATACATACAGTTTACATGTAACATTGCTCATCAACTGTATCGTACCCTCATGAATCTTCTGTTACTGCTTCAAATAAAGTCAAGCAAGTTCATTGAATGCTCTGGCATTGTTTCTCATTGTTCCTGATGCAAGTCTAATTCATCCTGTTTGTTTCTTAATTGTTAAATATCCTTAAAGTGATGTATTATTATTTGCGCCATTCACTGTGGACCTAGAAACTCCACTCTCTTGTCTCCTTGAATCCCTCCATGCTATTATTGGATTATACTACTTGTAACTAAAAGCACAAATGATTTTGGACTAAACAATGCCAAAAGAAATTTGTCCAGTGGCACCACAAGATCTAGCCTATTATCTGCAGTTATAAAAATTTAGTTCATATTAAGAACTGCAGTCAAACATAAGTAACAGTAATTGGGAGGCATGGTAGCTCACTGCTGTCTCACTGTGCCAGGTACCCAGATTCAATTTTAGTCTTTGGCAATAGTGTGCGGTTTGCATCTGTATGGGTTTCTACCAGGTTTCAGTCCAAAAACCTGCAGATTAGGTGGATTAGCCATGTTAAGGCGGGTTTTGGGTGGGATGCTCTTCAGGTGGTTGGTGATTGAATGGCCTCCTCCTGCACTGTAGGAAGTCTACAATTCTAATTTGGCCAGAGAGCAGTTCAGTGTCAACCAAATAGGTGTGGGTCTGGAGCCACATGTAGGCTGGAACAGGTGAGCATAACAGGTCTCCTTCCCAGAAGGGGCATTAGTGGGTCAGGTGGGCTTTTTATGACCATTAACAATGGTTAATCTTTGTTATATTCTTTTCTCATTTTTAGTTTGGAGCTATAAACTGGGAACTGTGAGCTCAAGATGACTTTTGGACTGTGGGGAACAGCTTGTGTTAAAAGCTTTTAAAAAGTTTTTTTGTTTGTTCATGAGGCCAGGCTTGGAAGTTATTTACAAGATGGGTCCTGATCAAAAGATTCTGCAGAGAGGAGGAAATAGCTGGAATTAGTTGTTAGCAAGGTCAATACCTAGGAATTGGTTCTACAAAGTCTAAAAAAGACTTCAGGCTAAGGAAAATAGCACCTGTTGAATAGTAACTGGAACTTTGTAAAGGAGACTAACCACTCCCTCACAGACTGAGTTTGAACTTGGTTATGAACTGTTTTCTGTGAGAAGAAATCTGGCTATTGGTGTTATAGCATGAAGATTTGAAACCTCCCTTATCAGTTTTTGGAATTTTAGAGAATAGAAAGTTCAGTCAAATATTGCTACCTCTATGTGAGTGAATTTTATCAGTGTCTCTGCTTGATATCTTCAGAAAAACAATCAAGAAATCATTCTCTTTGCCTATGGATTAATATATCATGAAAACCATTTAAGTAATCTGGCCCATTTTGTTAATTGTGTGTGTTTATTTGTCTGTCTGTCTTCTGTGACAGGAACTGAAAACCAAGGGTTTTGAGTTTAAAAGCATAGACAAATTAAATTATTTAGTTAATATATTAATAATTTGATATTTTTTGTTTAAGATCCAAACTGGTGTCTAGAATTGATTATTCATCATTTCTGGGATTAGTGTCTCAAAGGCTTGGTTAAGAAACATTGGGGTCAATTTTCAGGTTGAAGGTTTTAATTTTAGAGTGTGGTGAATAGAGATTAGATTAGATTAGATTAGATTACTTACAGCATGGAAACAGGCCCTTCGGCCCAACAAGTCCACACTGCCCCGCCGAAGCGCAACCCACCCATACCCCTACATTTACCCCTTACCTAACACTATGGTAACATTGCATGGTTACCATTAAGATAGCTTTTTATTTCAGAAATAAATATTGAATTCAAATTTGACCATTGGTGGGATTTAAAGTCATCCCTCTAGAGAATTAGCTTGGATTGTGCACCTTGCTGAATTGCTACTGACTCCCCACTCAATCACAGAATTGTAGTTTAAGAACAGAAGCTCTCGAGAATCATAGATTTTGAATGGAAGTGCTGGAATGTTGAACAAATGAAGAAACCAAATTGGTATATTTTAGCATACTCTAAATCTGAGCTCCAAAACTGTACACACTAAATGATAAAGTCAATAAAAGCAGAAAGCTTGTTAGTGACTCCCCATATTTTTCATCTGTTGATCCATAAGGTTTCTGATGATCAATCTTGCTCCAGCCAAATGTCCACGTGGGGAAATAGAAGGTGAGAAATAGATGGGTTGGACAGGCTTTCATTGTAGTAAGTGAGGTGCAGCATGTGTGTTTTCAATCCGTTGTCTTAATCAATCGAGTGATTCTTGAAAGAACAGGAATGCAGGGTAGAGGTGTTGAGTACAGGTTTCCAGTTAGGATTATTATTGTATTCAATTCCGTATCACCAAGGGGTGGAGGGTGTGTGTCTGTTTGTATCTCTTTGCTAGGTGGGTGCACAGCATTTTGTTTTGCAAGGTAAGTGCTGCAGTCCAGGGTGTTATGGCAGCAGTGCCCCATGTACATCCAGATGTTTAGTTAGAAGATTATTTCTGTATTTGATCCTTATTACTGTTCCCAGAAGGGTGAAATCTTTTCTAGAGTAACCACCAAGTATGTTGGAATTGTTTTGGAATTATTGGAATTGGAAGCTATATTGTTAGGCTGAAAATACCAAATGGATTCTTTAAGGTCTGATCAAAATGATTACAAGAAGGAACTTTTAATTCAATACATAGCTAATTTATTCAGTTAAGATACATAATTTGAATTAATAATTCTTAAACTCCTGTGCCTATATATTACAAAGTTATATAATTAGTTTAAACAACTGAGATACACAATGAGTGTATCTGTCAGTGACTTTAGTGACAGTGGCACTCTGAGCTGTACCTCAGATCCCATGACATTGGTTGTGTGAACCCCAGCCTGGTGGTATGAATCCCGATGAGCAGGGCAAAGTCCCTGATATGAGTGCTATTCTGAATGTTTAATCCCCATTTGGCATATCTCCAGTACTATTCCACTTTTCCAAAATAGTTGGGAAACAAATCCAGATGGCCTCATGTAGACCACTCAAGCAGATGTTTCCCACCAACAGTCAAGATCCAGCAGCTGCACACACACACGGGCATGTGCACACATTGTGGTTTTCGTGTATTTTTCCACTTTACTTCAATCACTTATTGTCACGTCCAATTAACCCTAAACAACTAACCCTTAATAATCTATTTGAAGAATTCATTTTTAAAAAATGAGACAATAGAAGCTTCCTTGATTTGTCCCATCTTGCATCAACTCTGGAAGCTAAAATGCTACACATTGCTCTCATTTCTGGTCCTTACAGCTAAAATTGGCCTCAGGTATCCAGTTGCAAATGCGTGAGGGGTAAACATATGATTCATGTATTTGAAGAACTATACATGCTCAATGAATTGAGGTTAAAAAAACCTTCTGCATTTTGTGCGATCTTTTGAGGTTCAAATATCCTAATCTACATTTTCCCTTATTTATGTTATAAAAGCAAAGGGCATAGAATGACAGAGATCAATAAGTTCATATCATGTCCACTTTGGACACTCAGTAACCATCCAGCTTTTATTATTGTCAAGCCTTGTAGGGTGCATTTCTTCAAATACATATCTAAGTATGTTTTAAGTGTTATGGGGATTTTTCTACCTACCACCCGATTAATCACTTCCAGATATCTTCCATTCTCGAAGTGAAATAATTACCCATTGAATCTCCTCTCAACTACCACCTCCATATCCTAAACCTACACCTTCTGGTGTCGAAAAGAAAAGCTCAAGCCTATGTATCCTTTCTTCAGGAACTAAAAATCAACAATGCAAGGAACATCTCATGAATTTCCTTTGTACCTTCTGTAGTTGAGTTGCATCACGTTACAGTGAGCAAACTACAGAGGATCTATGATTTGTACAGTTTGAGGGTAACCTCCCAGATCTTGGATTTTGTAATAAAGGCAAGAATCCTATATGGGCTGAATTCAGACTATCATTGGGGAGTGCGGTGATGTTGAATTCATGTCATTGGACTAATAATCGAGAAAGTAGAACATAGAACAGCACAGGAACAGGGTCTTTGGCCCTCCATGTCTGTGCTGACCATGATGTCATTCTAATTTAATCCCATTTGCCTGCACACGATCCATATCCCTCTATTCCTTGCCTGTTTATGTCTGGTAAATGTCTCTAAAATGTTGCTATTGTATCTGCTTCTACCACCTCCCTTACCCCTCTCAAGTCCTTGCAACTCATGTTCCCTAGTATTTGACATTTCCATCCTGAGGGAAAAAAGACTCTGACTATCCACCCTATCCATGCCTCTCATAATTTTATACACTGCTATCAGGTCACTCATCAACCTCTGGCACTCTCCTGAAAACAATCCAAGTTTGTCCAACCTTTTCTGATAGCTCATACACTCCAATCTAGCAATATCCTTGTAAACCTCTTTGCAATCTCTCCAAAGCTTCCACATTTTTCCTATAGTGTGATGACCAAACTGCACACAATACTCTAAATATGGCCTGAATCAAGTTGTATATAGTTGCAACATGACTTTCCAACTTTTACTCAATGCCTGACTGAAGATATGCTGCTTTCACCACTTCCAGACAGAAAAACATCCCTTCACAAGTGCCATCTGTTTTCTATGACCAAGCCAACTTTGTAGCCAACTCACTATGGATCCCACATAACTTCATCTTCAGAACAAGTCTACTATACCAACCTAATGTTCTTAGGGTGTGGATTATAATTCCATCCAAGGCCGATGAAGAAATTTGAAGCCAATAAATATCTGAAATTAAAAGCTAGTCTAATGATGACCATGCAATCTTTGTCAATTGTCATTTAAAAAAAACATTTGGTTCACGATTGTCGTTTCGGGATGGAAATCTGCTGCCATTACTTGGTCTGGCCAACATTTGACTCCTGGTACAGCAATGTTGTTGACTTATAACTGCTCCCAGCCAGTCGTCATATTGCTGCAATAGTCAAATAAAAGGACAGTCTTTGCGTGGCACTTGTGTCGCCTGTCTCCAACATCAGAGAACCTAACGATTGCTCTGTGACATTCAATGGCAAAACCATTACTAAATCTCCCACTATCACCATCCCAGGGGTTACCGTTGACCAGAAACACATCTAGCCATGTAAGTACTCTGGCTTAGTCAGTGGCTAGAAGTTCTCAACACCAGAACACCATCTACAAAGTACAAGTCTGGGATGAGATGAAATGCTGTCTATTTAGAAGCTTGATACCATTGAGGAAAAGGCAACGCTTGATTGGTACCATATTCAGCACTTTCAACATTTAATCCTTGCATCACCAATGCACAGTGACAGGAGTGTGTGCCATTCAGAGGGAGCATTAGAGTAGCTTACTAAGGGTCCTTCAATAGCACTTTCTGAATACAACTCCTCTCGAAGGACAAGAAATGCATGGAAACTCTCTCACCTGCAAGCTCCCCTCCAAGTCACTCAAAATTCTGACTTGAAGCAATATCCTTGTTCCTTCACTTTCATAGAGTGGAAATCTGGAATTCCTGAAAATGTGATAAGAACGTAGATTAGATTCCCTACAGCGTGGAAACAGGCCCTTCGGCCCAACAAGTCCACACCCACCTTTCAAAGAGTAACCAACCCTGACTGACTAATGCACCTAACACCATAGGCAAAATAGAATGACCAATTCATCTTTGAACTGTGGAAGGAAACCGGAGCACTCGGAGGAAACCCATGCAGACACTGTGCGAGTGTGCAAACTCCGCACAATCACCGGAGGCTGGAGTCAAACCTGGGTCCCTGGTGCTGTGAGGCAGCAGTGCTAACCACTGAGCCACTGTGTTGCCCTGAACATAGAACATAGGAACATCAGAACTAGGAGCTGGAGTGGGCCATCTGACCCTTCGACCATTCAATAAGATCATGGCTGATCCTTTTTGTGGCCTGAGCTCCCCTTACCTGCCCTCTCATCGTAACCCTTAATTCCTTCATTGTTCAAAAAAAACTACCTTAGCTTCAAAAAAACATTTACTGAAGTAGCGTCAATTATGTCACCATAGATTTCCAACTCTCTGGGTGAAGAAGTTCCTTCTCCCCCTAATTGAGGTTATGTCCCCTTGTCCTTGTTTCACCTGCCATCCTCTTTAAGTCTATCTTATGTATTCCCTCGATAATTTTATATGAAAATAATTCCAGTCTACTCAGTCTTTCCTAAGATGCTAACACCCTCAACTCCAGAATCAACTTTGCGAACCTCCTCTGCACCCCCTCTAGAGCCAGTACATCCTTTCCCAAGTAAGGAGACCAAAACTGCACGCAGTACTCAGTGTGTGGCCTCACCAGCACCCTATACAGCTGCAACATGACCTCCCTGCTCTTAAACTCAATCCCTCTAGCGATGAAGGATAAAATTCCATTTGCCTTCCTAATTACCTGTTTTACCTTCAGACCAACTTTTTGTAATTCATGCACAAGGACACCCAAGTCCCTCTGCACAGCAGCATGCTGCAACTTTTCACCATGTGTGGATTGTGATCAAATATATGGATGAGGAAAGTTCAGGTGATGCAGTTTGTATGGATTTTAGCAAAGCTTATTGACTGAGAAGGTTAAAGCATATGAAATTCAGGGAAATTTGGCGAGATGGATCAGAAACTGGCTTAGTAATAAGACAAATGGAAGTGGTAGAAGGCTATTTGAATGACTGGAGGATGGTGTCCAAAGGTGTGCCACAATGATCAGTATTGTGACCCTTAATGTTTGTTATATACACAAATGATGTAGATGAAAGTGTGGGGGAATATTCAGCAAATTTGCAGATGGCATCAAATTAGTAGTGATGAAGATAGTTGCAGGTTACAGGAAGATATAGATGGATTGTAAATTTGCTCACTGAGCTGGTAGATTTGTTCTCTGATGTTTCATGACCATGCTAGGTAACATCATCAAATCTCTGAAGCGCTTGTGTTCTGTCCAGCTTGTTATTTATGTGTTTTGGTCTATTGTGCTGGGTGATGTCACTTCCGGTTCTTTTTCTGAGAGGTTGGAAAAGGAGGTCCAAATCGATATGTTAATGGAGTTCTGGTTTGAATACCAGGTTTCTAGGAATTACCCGTATGTGTCTTTGTTTAGCCTGTCCCAGTCGAACTGGTCTCCCTCTTTGTCTGTGTGTATGGATACAGGCGATAGTTAGTCATGTTTTTTGGTGGCTAGTTGGTGCTTGTGTATCCTGCTGGCTAGAATCCTGCCCGTTTGTCCAATGTAATATTTGTTGCAGTCCTTACAGGGTATTTTAAATATAACATCTTGTTCTGCTGGTTGTTAGTATGGGGTCTTTTAAATTCTTCAGGAGCTGTTTCAATGTGCTGAACCACTCATGGGCATGGAAGAAGCTATCCTAGTATGAGGGATGAACTTCAATCATAGGGACAAGGACAAAAAGGACTTCCTAGCAGCACTGGAATCCACCCTGAAAGACAACGGACTGACAGAAGAAATCCAACAGGCCATCAGACGGACAGTAGCACCAACACTAAGCAGAAAGAAAGAAGTAAACACCCTCAACACTCTGGAAAAGAAAGCACTGAAATGTCTCAAAAAAGACATATAAAATCTCATAATCCTACTAGCAGACAAAAGGCGCATGACTGTCATCCTGAACAGAACACAAAACATTGAAAAAGCAAGCATACTATTCACAGATATCAACACCTAACAACAGGTGGCAATGGACCTGATTCCACAGCTAGAAAGCTGTATTACAGCACCCCAGAGGAAACTTCACATGACAGGTAAAATTAACAAGGCAGACCTCCAAAGAATGAAACCTGAAGGATTCAACACTTGGATTACCAAATGTACATAAACAAGGGGCCTCCTCGGACCCATATTCTCATGTCCCAGTACACCAACATACAGACTAGCAAAGGAACTGCAACACAAACTGAAACACCGAGTAGAAGACTCGAGCCACTCTATCCGCTCCACTCAGAAATTCCTGAACATCATCAAAGAACCAAGGTAGAGGACGATGAGGTCATGGTTTCCTTTGATGTGGCAGCCCTATTCACATCAATAAACATCACCCTAGCCAAAGAAACACTGGCCTCACTGCTAGACAAATCAAGGACACTAACACCTGACAGCACAAACTCCATCAGCAAACTAGTAGACCTGTGCCTCACAACCCAAACAAATCTATGGGACGCTTATGGGATTACCAATATCGGGACTCTTGGCAGAAACCGTTATGTAGAGGTTAGAAGAACAGTCCTTCCAAGATCCAGCCCAAGCTTTGGGTCCACTATCTGGATGAAACCTTTGTCACCACAAAACGCAACAAATTAGAAGAAGCCCACAAATACAAAATAACAAAATCCTTACCAGTATAAAGCTTACCAAAGAGGAAGAGAACAACAACTGACTCCCCTTCCTAGACATCACAGTAGAACAAAAAACCAATGGAGAGGTGCAGACCAGCATCTACAGAAGAGACACACACTGACCAGATATTCAATTACAGGAGTGATCATATCAACACCCACAAACAGAGCTGCATCAGGACATTGTTTAAATGAGCCACAAATCACTGTAGCACTCAAGAGCTAGAAGGAGTCGACAAAAGATGTACTCCGGAATAATGGGTACCTGATAAGCACAGTCTGCCAATTTCTACGCAATAGACCTAAACAAGAAGATACAACACGGCCAGAGACCCTAGCCACCCTGCCATACATTAAAGACATCTTGGAGATGACCAGTCTACTCTGGCTACATGGCATCATGGTAGCCCACAAATCTACCACTACACTGAAACAGTTTCTGATTAATTTAAAGGACCCCATACCAACAACTGGCAGAATTAATGTCATATACAAAATACCCTGCAAGGACTGCAGCAAATATTACATTGGACAAATGGCCACGAAACTAGCCATCAGGATACATGAGCATCAACTAGCCACCACAAGACATGACCAACTATCACTAGTATCCAAACATACAGACAAAGGAGGAGACCAGTTCGACTGGGACAACACATCCATTCTGGGATGGGCTAAACAAAGCCATTCATGGGAATTCCTAGAGGCCTGGCATTCAAAGTGGAACTCCATTAATAAACACATTGATTTGGATTCCATTTACCAACCTCTCAGAAAAAAGAACTGGAAGTGATATCACCCGCCACAACAGACCAAGACACACAAATAGAAAGTGGGACAGAACACCAGCGCTTCACCAGAGGCGCTGGTGATGAAATGTCTGAAAACCTGTCAGCTCAGCAAGCAAGCTTACAACTTGATCCACAATCTGAGCTACAAATCTTCTCCAAGATCGCAGCTATAGGTGGGTTGGTCAGATGGGCAGATCAGTGGAAGATGGTATTTAACCCTGATAAGTGCAAGGGGATGCATATTGGAAGATGATAGAGCATTTGAATGGCACAACACTGGGTAGCTCAGAGGAACAGAGGGATGTTGAGGTAATTCTTGACAGATCCCTGAAGTTGGCAGAAGGCATAAATAGGATAGTTAAAGCATCTGGGACACTTGATTTTATCAGTCTGAGCAAGGAGGTAATGTTAGAGTAGTACAAAGTGTTAGCCATAGTTGTGTGCAGTTATGGTCACCTCACTATAGGAAAGATGTGGCAGTACTTGAGGGGAAATGGAGGATGTTGTCTGGAATGGAGAAATTAAGATTTTGGGAAAGACTAGATAGGCCTGGATTGTGGTCTGTTAGAGCAGAGAAGGCTGAGGAGGGATGTGATTAGAGTCAGATGTACAGCACGGAAACGGATCCTTCGGCCCAACCTGTCCATACCAACCAGATATCCTAACTAAATCTAGTCCCATTTGCTAACATTTCGCCGATATCACTCTAAACCCTTCCTGTTCGTGTAACTATCCAGATGCCTTTTAAATGCTGTAATTGTACCAGCCTCCACAAATTCCTCTGGCAGCTCTTTCCATACACATACCACCCTCTGCGTGAAAAGGTTGTTCTTGAGGTCCCTTTTCAATTTTTCCCCTCTTTCCCCTAAACCTATGCCCTCTAGTTCTGGACTCCCCCACCCCACGGATGAGACCTTGTCTATTTATCCTATCCATACCCCTCTTGATTTTATAACCCTCTATAAGGTCACCCCTCAACCTCTGATGCTCCAGGGAAAACAGCTCCAGCCTGTTCAGCCTTTCCCTATAGCTCAAATCCTCCAACCCTGGCAACATCCTTGGAAATCATTTCTGATCCTTTGCATGTTTCACCACAACCTTCCTACTGTGACTGGCTCTAATGTTATGAGTGGTATGTCAGGTTTCAAGCAATTGATTGTGAAAGGGGACACTTGGATGCAGAGACAGACATTTCTGTGGCCTGCCAGTGATAAATCAGAATGGTGTGATGCCTCCCTGGTGTTGGATTAAGGATATCTCTGAAAAAATGCAGAAAATCCTCGAGGGAGAGGGACGAGCAGTTGTACACATTGGAACTAATGACATAGTAATGGAAATGGATGAGATTCCGAAAGGAAAATATTGAAAGTTAGGGAGGTCCTCAAGGATAGTAATATCTGTATTATCCCTGGTGCTATGAGCTAGAGAGGGTTGGAATATGTGGATAGAGCATATGAATGCGTGGCTGAGGAGCTAGTATATGGAAGAAGGGTTCACATTTTTGCATCACTGGAATCTCTTCTGGGGTAGAGTTAGAAATTTAAAAATCACACAACACCAGGTTATAGTCCAACAGGTTTAATTGGAAGCACACTAGTTTCGGAGCGACGCTCCTTCATCAGGTGATTGTGGAGGGCTCGATTGTAACAGAATTTATAGCAAAAATTTGCAGTGTGATGTAACTGAAATTATACATTGAAGAATTGATTGTCTGTTAAGCCTTTCATCTGTTAGAATACAGTGATAGTTTCACTTCTTTCATGTGTAAATCACAAACCCTTTTTTTAAAGTTGCATTCTCGGGTTAGCTGTTAACAATGGTGATAGCTAGACAATATGTTAAAGGTGTTAGACCCCTGTGTTCTCTGTCTATGATCTGATGTTTATATTGATTCTGATCTAAAAAGTGAGATAACAGAATTTTACATAAATTCATGCAGCTTTTGAGCTCAGAGTTCTACATGAATGTATGCAGTTTATGAGCAAAGTACAATGTAACTCTGCAAGTACAAATTCACCACACAAAATATATGTGTGCATGTGGGTCTTTGTCTGTGTGTGTGTGTGTGTGTGTGTGTGTGTGTGTGTG
>NC_057738.1:797873-802891 GCF_004010195.1 Chiloscyllium plagiosum | reverse complement strand
CCGAGAATGCAACTTTTAAAAAAAGGGTTTTGTGATTTACACATGAAAGAAGTGAAACTATCACTGTATTCTAACAGCTGAAAGGCTTAACAGACAATCAATTTTTCAATGTATAATTTCAGTTACATCACACTGCAAATTTTTGCTATAAATTCTGTGTTACAATCGAGCCCTCCACAATCACCTGATGAAGGAGCGTCACTCCGAAACTAGTGTGCTTCCAATTTCAACCTGTTGGACTTTCACCTGGTGTTGAGAGATTTTTAACTTTGTACACCCCAGTCCAACACCGGCATCTCCAAATCGGGTAGAGTTAGTCATTCAGATATACAGCATGGAAGCAGACCCTTTGGTCTACCTTGTCCATGCCGACCAGATATCCTAACCTAATAGAACATAGAACATAGAAGAATACAGCGCAGTACAGGCCCTTGGGCCCTCGATGTTGCGCCGATCCAAGCCCACCTAAACTACACTAACCCACGCACCTGGCCCATATCCCTCTAAACCCTTCCTATTCATAGACCCATCCAGATGCCTTTTAAAGATTGTAATTGTACCAGCCTCCACCACTTCCTCTGACAGCTCATTCCATACACTTACCATCCTCTGTGTGAAAAAGTTGTTCCTTGGGTCCCTTTGATATCTTTCCCCTCTCACCCTAAACCTATGCCCTCTAGTTCTGGACTCCCCTACCCCAGGGAAAAGATCTTGTCTATTCAACCTGTCCATTCCCTTCATTATTTTATAAAATTACCACCTCAGTCTCCGACGCTCCAGGAAAACAGCCCCAGCCTATTCAGCCTCTCCTATAGCTCAAATCCACCAACCCTGGCAATATCCTTGTAAATCTTTTCTGAACCCTTTCAAGTTTCATATCATCATTCCAATGGGGAGACCAGAATTGCCCACAATATTTCAAAAGTGGCCCAACGAATGTCCTATAAAGCCGCAACATGACCTCCCAACGCTCTGTCCAGTAATGGAAAGCATACCAAATGCAGCCTTCACTATCCTGTACACCTGTGATTCCACTTTAAAGGAACTATTATCCTATACTCCAAGGTCTCTTTGTTCAGCAACACTTCCCAGGATCTTACCAATAAGTGTATAAGTCCTGCTCTGACTTGCCTGTCCAAAACGCAGCACCTCATATTTACATAAATTAAACTCCATCTGCCACTCCTCAGACCATTGGCCCATCTGATCAAGACCTCATTGTACTCTAAGTGACTGAGGTGCCTAAAATTGAGCAGTATGGATAGAATGAATAGGGAGCAGCTGTTTCCCATGGTTGAGAGGTAAATCACAAGTTTTAGTGTATGGGGCAGGAGATTGAGGGGATTTGAAAGAAAATGTTTTCCCTCAGATTGGTGAGCATCTGGAGTGCAATGCCTGGGAAGGTAGTGGAGGCTGTAAAACCTACAACTTTTAAGAAATATTTGGTTGAGCACTTTAAATATCATAACATTCAAGGATGTGGGACAAGTGCAGGAAACCGGAATTAGTGTGCCACTAGAAGTAGTTATTTTCGGTGCACACTCAACTAGCCAAGAGGCCTTTTCTACACTGTGGCTCTGACTCTGACTCTCTTCCTAGTAGTGTAGTGGGTGCCCCTATACTCCAAAGACTGCAGTGGTTCAAGAAGCCATCTCACCACCACCTTTTCCAGGACAATTCGGGATGAATAATAACTGCTGGCCTAGATGGTGATGACCACAGTCCTTTGAACAAATAAGAGAAATTTTAAAACTGGTGCCAAAATAGCCAATATTTTTCAATGGCCTATTTCATGAATAAATCAAGCTGTCCAGGTATGTAAGGCCTTAGTGTTAATTGACCTTTCTTTTGAGTGAGTCACAGGCGAAAGAAAGATCTGAAAGCAGAGTCTCTGTTCTGCTTTGCTATGACCAATCGTAACCACTGGTTTGAAAGCTGGGTGCTGCAGTGTCAATTTACAAGTCCCTAACTCAAATATTTACTCTCTTTGGATGTGATTCTCCACAAGTAAAACAAGATTGGTGAATTTACCCCACTTTTAAAAAAAGTTGTCAACTCAATTCCCAAAGGACAGAAGAATTTCTCTAGAGAATGACATGGAATCTCAATGGGGATAAGAATAAACAAAAAGAATGGCTCTGATAATTTTAGATAGTTCATAAATTACATCTTGTATTAACAGTTTTTATGGCTGCATTAAATGGTAGCACAAATTCTTTCTGTAATATAGACACATTTCAGTGTGTGCATTTATACGCATCAGGTAAATGATTGGGCATTAAAATTATTATGGAAGTACTTGAGATCATCAACTTTGTCTAATTTTCCACGTTTGCTGTCAATCCATTGTACTGTTTGTTTCATATTGATTTCTTAAAAAATGTTTCTTTTTCAACAGAGTGAATCCACTGATCTCATCCCCAGAAGATAAGGCAGGGATGTCTATGGAAACACAAGCTGATATGATTCATATGGAGGTACTATTGATGAAGTAATTCAAAAATCAATCATCTACGCTAATAATTATCATCCAAGATATGTATTGTATTTAGTTTTCTTATGGCAGTCTCTCCATTCCTGACACTTCGGGATTAATTTCATTTAAGTTTTACAATGTGCTAAAGTGAAAGCTAACAAAGTACTGAATGTTGCTATGTATTGTATTATCCCTAAATAACATTTGAGCCTTCTGATATGTGTCTGTCCAAAAATGTGATTGGAACTAAGGACGCCACAAAGACCTCCATGTAACTTAGATTGTACAATGTAAATAGGCTTTTAGACTAACTGACAATTGCATATATTTGTGTTCTGCAGAGACAATGGTGAGGTCTAGGTTGTCGAAAGTACTCAACACCCACTTCAGTAAGCATCAGTAGTCCTTTATTAATAGAGGGAAGATGAGAGAAGATATGACTGAAAAAAATAAATACTGGAGATCACAGTGGGTCAGACAGTATCCATGGAGAGAGCAAACCAACATTTCGAATCTATATGGTTTTATTTGTAGTAATTAAGGGGAAGCCCTTGGCTTGGAAAAACGTTGGGCTTAAATTTTGTTTTATAAGCCTTGGCTGAAACAGGATATATGCACCTGAAAAAGGGAGATGGTTTACAACTGTTTAAAAAATATTTCTTCCTACATGCAAGGACTTACTTTTAGAACTCCAGACTAGACGTGTTTGCTTATATAGTAGTTCCTCCCCGTACCTGGGGAGAATACGTTCAAACATGTACCGCGGATGCCTGAAACAGTGGATAGGAGCGAACCCCTTCATTTAAGTGGAAAGTTTACCTCCCCTGGTCCCTGTTCCATGTAAAATGTTTGGGCCCCAGTAAACCGCGGGTAACTGAAACCGCCATAACCAGACCAACAGATATAGCAGTCGCCCTGTATATCTGAAGGAGTTATTTAAAAGCTGAGTAAGTCCAAACATTGTTGTATGTATGAAGGCTCCAGAAGATGTTCTCAAAGGGGAATTGAAGTCAGGCACATTAAGTCCATACATGTGAAAGACTAGGGAATTTTCTTTGTTGTGTGCACTGGAAAGGGCCAAAATGTGGCAGATGGAATTTAACATGGATAAGTGTGAAGTCATGTATTCTGGCCGAAAAAATGGGAAGGTGACTAATTATCATAATGGGCAGAGAGATTTCAGGGTGTCAGGTTGAGAAGATTTATAGCTCAGGTTGAGGTTCTGGATGTAGGTTTGTTAGCTGAGCTGGATGATTCATTTCCAGACATTTCATCACCCTATTAGGTAACATCTTCAGTGGGCCTCCAGGTTTATGTGAGTCAAGATTAGAGTGGTGCTAGAAAAGCACAGCAGGTCTGGCAGTATCCGAGGAGCAGGAAAATCCATGTTTTGGGCATGCCCGAAACGTCAATTCCCCTGCTCCTCAGATGCTGCCTGACCTGCTGTGCTTTTCCAGCACCACACTCTTGACTCTGATCTGAAGTCCTCACTTTCTATTACTGTGCACAGTTCTGGTCCCCTAATTTAAGAAAAGATGTATTGGCATTAAAGGCAGTTCAGAAGATGTTCACAACATTTATTCCAGAGATATGAGGGGTTTGCAGGATGAAAAGAGATTAAACAGTTTAGGCCTGTACTGTCTGGAATTTAGAAGAATGAGGGGAGATTAAATTGAGAGATTGAAGATGATAAAAGGTATGTATAAAATAGACATAGAGCGGATGTTTCCTCTTAGGCATTCAAGGATGAGAGGTCATAGTCTTAGGATAAGGGGTAGCAAATTTGAAACAATATTAAGGAGAAACTGTTACTTCCATAGGGTTGTGATTCTATGGAATTAGTTACCCCAAAGTGTTGTGGATGCTGGGACAGTGAGTAAATTTAAGGAGGAGTTAGACAGATTTTTATTTGGTAATGGTTTGAAGGGATATGGAGAGAAGGCAGGAAAATGAGGGTGAATGAATGGCAGAGCAGACTCAATGGGCCAAATGGCCTAATTCTGCTCCAATACCGTATGAACTTATGAGTGTGTTTGGAATGAATGGGATTGTAATAGACCAATATGTTTTGAAGTCAACATAAAACAGCAGCACTGTGGTGAGGTCTATTGTATGGAACTTGAAGATGGCTTTGAATGTTGCTTAAATTTTCTGGAAGTGCAAAAACTAGAAGCAGGAGTAGACCATTCAGCCCATCAAGCCTATTTCTCCATTCAATTCTGTATTTCAATTCCACATTCCTTTCTCTTCCCTTAACATTTGATGCCTTTAAAATCTAAACAATTATCTATCTCTTCTTAAAAATGATAAAAAATACATGAATGGATGATGGAATGGGAAGGCACAGAATTTACAGAAGCTTTCTCTGGGATATTTATTTCTACAGCCATGTAGGTGCGGAGAGGTAAAAACAATGACTGCAGATGCTGGAAACTAGATTCTGGATTAGTGGTGCTGGAAGAGCACAGCAGTTCAGGCAGCATCCAAGGAGCAGCGAAATCGACGTTTCGGGCAAAAGCCCTTCCTCAGGAATAAAGGCAGT
>NC_057738.1:778687-797418 GCF_004010195.1 Chiloscyllium plagiosum | reverse complement strand
TCACGGAGGGAATGGTCTTTGCGGAAAGCGGAAAGGGGTGGGGAGGGAAATATATCCCTGGTGGTGGGGTCCGTTTGGAGGTGGCGGAAATGTTGGCAGATGATTTGGTTTATGCGAAGGTTGGTAGGGTGGAAGGTGAACACCATGGGGGTTCTGTCCTTGTTACAGTTGGAGGGGTGGGATCTGATGGCGGAGGTGCAGGATGTGGACGAGATGTGTTGGAGGGCAGCTTTAACCACGTGGGAAGGGAAATTGCGATCTCTAAAGAAGGAGGCCATCTGGTGTGTTTTGTGGTGGAACTAGTCCTCCTGGGAGCAGATACAGCAGAGGCGGAGGAATTGGGAATACGGGATGGCATTTTTGCAGGAGATGGGTGGGAAGAGGTGTAATCCAGGTAGCTGTGGGAGTCGGTGGGTATGTAAAAAATGTCAGTGTCAAGTCGGTCATCATTAATGGAGATGGAGAGGTCCAGGAAGGGGAGGGAGGTGTCAGAGATGGCCAGGAAGGG
The DNA here is from genome assembly GCF_004010195.1 of Chiloscyllium plagiosum. Lineage (NCBI taxonomy): Eukaryota > Metazoa > Chordata > Chondrichthyes > Orectolobiformes > Hemiscylliidae > Chiloscyllium > Chiloscyllium plagiosum. The sequence continues at coordinate 796,910 of NC_057738.1, read as the reverse complement.
GAGGGAGGCTTTTGCCCGAAATGTCAATTTCGCTGCTCCTTGGATGCTGCCTGAACTGCTGTGCTCTTCCAGCATCACTAATCCAGAATAGTGTAGGTGCACCCAAGCCTGTTAGTTTGCCGAGTCTGAGGGTCTGGAGGTGGGTGTTTGCTGAGTCTCTGAGATCGGACAAGTGCGGTTTGGGACAGTTGTTCTGATGCTTGGTTCCTGAACAAAAACATCATGCCACAAACCACCTTGAATTCAGTAGAAGCCCTCCACCACCCTCTGGGCATCCAAGTAAGCCAAATGACTTATACAGAAATAATGCAGCCTGGAAAGGGAATTTCAGGACAGTCCTGGAAAATCCAGGATTCTTAGTTATCTTCAGTAATCCAGAGAGAAACGTTATGGTGTTATGGACCAGGCCAGAGCCCCTCAAAACATTTCAAGAAAGTAACCCAGATCCTAACTTTGTTTGTTGTTTTAAGCAGATATTCCAGAAACAATGCAACTGGTCAAACCACTTCTAAACAAAACAGTATTTATTTACAAGATTACCGAATGAAACTCGAAACAGATTACCTTAACCTATATGAAAACCAAATTGATAATCTGAATTTAATGATGCTATTCCAAATAATTGCAACAATCCCCATAAACACCCTTGGCCAAAAAGGGGAAAAAATCAAACACGGTTGTACAGAAGAAAAGTCAGAGAAACGCAGCATGGAATATCCTCTTCTGCGTAGCTGTTTCTTGGATCAACAGCCTCAAAATTGCCTGACTGTTTTCAGTGAATAACCAGACTGTCAAAACCAAATCAAAATAAAACACAGAAAAGCTGAGCTGGGAGATCTGGCCACTCGCCATTCCTTGTTAAGAGTGTTTTATAAACTTGAAAGCCTTTCCTGAGGCAGTATCTGTTAGCTATAATCACATTAGCCCTAAAACCTATCCAAACCCAGACTTTTCAGAACTTTGTTTTTACGATTTGCAGATGCTGGTGTTGGACTGGGGTGTATAAAGTTAAAAATCACACAACACCAGGTTATAGTCCAACAGGTTTAATTGGAAGCACACTAGCTTTTGGAGCACCTGATGAAGGAGCGTCACTCTGAAAACTAGTGCTTCCAATTAAACCTGTGGGACTATAACCTGGTGTTGTGTGATTTTTAACTTTTTTTTTTACAACCTCTTGAGGAAAACAAACAAGGAGAACATAACCAGAAGGATGTTGTGAAACTTGAAAGGGTTCAGAAAAGATTTACAAGGATGTTGGCAGGGTTGGAGAATTTGAGCTATAGGGAGAGGCTGAATAGGCTGGGTCTGGGGGATATGACTAGGATAAACAGACAAGGTCTTTTCCCTGGGATGGGGGAGCCCAGAACTAGAGGGCATAGGTTTAAAGTGAGAGGGGAAAGATATAAAAGGGACCTAAGGGGCAACATTTTCACACCGTGATGTGTGTATGGAATGAGCTGCCGGAGGAAGTGGTGGAGGCTGGTACAATTACAACATTTAAAAGGCATCTGGATGGGTGTATAAATAGGAAGGGTTTCAAGGGATGTGGGCCAAATGCTGGCAAATGGGACTAGATTAGGTTGGGATATTATGACTCTATAACCTTGTGGGCGGCACAGTGGTTAGCACTGCTGCCTCACAGCGCTAGAGACCCGGGTTCAATTCCTGCCTCAGGCGACTGACTGTGTGGAGTTTGCAAATGGGACTAGATTAGGTTGGGATATTATGACTCTATAACTTGTGGGTGGCACAGTGGTTAGCGCTGCTGCCTCACAGCGCTAGAGACCCGGGTTCAATTCCTGCCTCAGGCGACTGACTGTGTGGAGTTTGTACGTTCTCCCTGTGTCTGCGTGGGTTTCCTCCGGGTGCTCCGGTTTCCTCCCACAGTCCAAAGATGCGCAGGTTAGGTGAATTGGCCATGCTAAATTGCCCGTAGTGTGAGGTAAGGGGTAAATGTAGGGGTATGGGTGGGTTGCGCTTCGGCGTGGCGGTGTGGACTTGTTGGGCCGAAGGGCCTGTTTCCACACTAAGTAATCTAATCCAATCCAATCTAAACCTTATTAAATGAGCAGCATCAAAGAAGCCTACAAAAGTAATCATGTCTCCCAAGCACACTGATATAACTCATCTGTAATCCTTTGGCACAGTAATTCTCTATATTCTCTCTTGTGCTCGGAATAATTGATGACATTGGGACAGAATAATTGACAGAAATTGGTCTGCCCATCTGCCCTTTCCTGAAGACAATATTGTTCCTTCTAACTCTGAACATTGATCCCCTCTTGTATAAAACATCAAAACTCATATCTCACAATTATTATTTGTACAAGCAAACAAGCAAGTTCAGGCAGGTTGTAATGATACCATGCATGAGCTTCTAATAGGTTGAAGTCAATATTGAAACATTCCTAACAAATGGTTAGACTCCAACATTGAAAGCTTATGTCACCAAATTTAGAAACTTAGTTTCTTGAGATCCATGCTTTAACAAGCTCTCCTATTTATAAATGTTACTGGATCAATGATATGGTTTGGGAGTTGCACATGGCTAAAACAGCCATTGTGTGTCTTTCCACTTGTAACTTTTATCTCCACCTTTTTCCATTGTTCTATCTTTGAATTAATCATGATGCAGCAGGAGTATTTAAGTGCCAAGCTGAAGTCCATGGACTGTGAATTGTTAATTACCTCGGGTTGCAAATGGAGGGTTTTTTTGCACGTCTCGTTGAATAGGTGCGATATTTCAATTAATGCACCATTATTGTAAGAGTAGCAGAAGCAAATTCAGAAAAATATTAACAACTGCTATTTTCCCTCCAACGTTTCTAATTTAGTGAAATCTGTTTCAGTATGACAATTCCACCTTAAAGCATTGAGAAAACGTATTTGCAAGAATTGACGTAAAGAATGCAAAAACACTTTTTCTCAAGTAAAATTACAAACTATAGACCATCTAGTCTGTGGCAGTAGTGATCCTTAACCAATTTCTTGCAGGAAATTGGCTTCATACTGACTGAAAAATATAACCAGTTCAGTCATCTTTTTGTTTTATGACGCATGTGTTTCTTTAATAAAAGAGACTAAATGCAAGACATGTATTATAACATATTAGCATGAATGCTCATCCTGTCAATTAATAGCACCGAATTAGCTTTACAACAGCCATCTCCATTTACAAAAAAAACCTCTAATTTTTTAAAACATCCTGGGGGCTTCACTGGAGAGTTATCAGACAAAATTTGCAATGAGTTGTATGAGATGTTATGGCAGGTGTTTGGTCAAGATAGTAAGATGTAAGGAGCATGTTAAAGAAGATGAGAGAAGCAGAGAGTTAGGGAGGGAGTTTTGGATCTTGGAGTTGATGACAGGGCCTACTATCTTCTCAACATAAAGGACTAAATGGAAGATAGTGTGGGCTTGGAGGCTTGTGAGGCTTAAGGTTGCAGATGAGGAGGGTGAAGCACAGTGGCTCTTAGTGGTTAGTACTAGTGCCTCACAGCATTAGGGACCCGAGTTTGATTCCAGCCTCTGGCAACTATCTGTGTGGAGCTTGCACATTCTTTGTGTCTGCGTGGGTTTTCTCTGGGTGCTTCGGTTTCCTTGCACAATCCAAAGATGTACAGGTTAGGAGAACTGGCCATGCTAAATTGCCTGTAGTGTTTAGGGATGTGGAGGGCAGATGCAATAGTCAGGGTAAATATAGACAATGGGGTATGGGTGGGTTACTCTTTGGATGGTCGGAGTGGACTTGTTAGGCTGAAGGGCCTGTTTTCACACTGTAGGGATTCTATGATTCTAAGCCGTACACTGTTTTGAACAAAAGATTGATCTTAAATGTGAAGTATTGTTGCTTATGCCCAAAACGTCGATTCTCCTATTTCTGGATGCTGCCTGACTTGCTGTGCTTTTCCACTCAAACCTCTTTATTAAATAACCAGTGTCACCATCTAAATGAAAACTGTGTTAAACCATGCAAACATTGTGTTTAATGCTTCATGATTTTAAGTATTTTCTTATTTTGTGTTTTCTTACTCTTGAAAACAGAATGAAGTAGAGCTGACCAGCATGAAAGATTGAATTGATGACATCGGATAACTTAAATAATCGTTTTAGTTTAAAAAGCAAATGGAAGACGTTTTTGTTTCAAGTGTACATGGTTCTAATGTGTTCTATGATGCATATTTCATTTTCATTTACATGAAATGCTTTTGAGAAGTGTGAAAATGTTTTGCATATATTATTATTTCTATATTAAACCAAAACGCATGAGAATAAATCCTTATAAAGCAACATTACATTTTTTGTATCATAATTTAAATTAGATTGGTTTTTTTTAACAATTTAGTAGAACTGAGGACTGCACCTTGATATCTCTACCCAGCTTTGTGACGAATCATGAATTATTAAGGAGCCACCAATCGAACCATGGAAGCTTACTCCAATAACTTGCACACTATTACTGAAGTACCCCGGCCATGTTCCAGTCCTTAAAAAATTCGCATTCATCACTTAAGGATGAGTTTTTGGTTCCTCCAATTCAATGTGATTGCTGGTTGAAATTTCATACAATAAAGAAATGGTGGAGGTCCAGGAGCCAAATTAGTAATTCCTTCTGGATGCAATGTGTGGGAGAAAAGAAAAGTTGTTTTTATTTGCTCATGAATGTATATCGCTAGCAAGTCCAGCTTCGCTGCCCTGTCCTTTGAGAATTGTGGTCTAAGAAGTTACACAAAACCAAGATTTTCTATGGAAAACCCTGGAAAAGGCAACTGCAAGCAGTCTGAAATATTTTTTGAAAATTTTCTGTAAAATATTCACTGCCACCATTTTGAGTTTTGATGTGATATTGTCCATAACGTTAGAACAAGAGTAAGCCTCCAGTTAACCACTCCACTATTCAATGAAATCCATTCCACTCATGTGATATGTGTAATGTTAGCCAGGCCAGGCATTTATTATAGTTCCTCATTGCCCCTGAGGAAATAGAGATGAACTGCCTTTTTGAATTGTTGTATCCGTGTGCTATTCAAGAGGGAATTCCCAGATTTTGATCGAGCGACATTAAAGGAGCAGTGATATATTTCCAAGTCAGAGTAACGAGTGGCTTGAATGAGAAATTTCAAGTGGCTAGAAGTGTCCTTCTAGTAGAAATGGTTATGGCTTTGGATGTGCTATCTAAGGATCTTTGGTGAATTTCTACAGTGCATCTTGTAGATGGCACATGTTGCTATTGTGCATCAATGGTAGAGAGGGAGGATGTTCCAATCAAGTGGGCTGCTTTGTCCTGGGTGGTGTCATGCTTCTTGAATATTAGTGGAGCTACAATAATTCCAGGCAAATTGGGGTGTATTCCACTGCACTCCTGACTTGTGCCTTAGCATCTGACCTGCTGTTATATTCACTATTTTATATACTAGTCCAGTTTAGTTTCTGGTCAAGGTAATCCCCAGGATGTTGATAATACTACTGAACATCAAGGGGCAATGTTTACATGGCATTTGTGTGGCACGAACGTTGCTTGCCACTTTTAGCCCATGCCTCTATATTGTCCAGCTTTGTTGCATTTGATAGACTTTTGTGATATCTGAGGAGTTGTGAATGCTGCTGAGCATTGCATAGTCATCAGCAAACATCCTCACATCATTGAAACAGCTCAGGATAGTTGGGCCTAAGACACTACTTTGAGATACTCCTGAAGATTTGCTGGAACTGAAATTAATGACATCCAACAACCACAAGCATCTTTCCTTGTGCTGGATTTGAATCCAACTTTATATTTCTTATTCACGGATATTTATCAATCTTGGATTAAAATTCTTGCTCATTTAGATTACTTAGTGTGGAAACAGGCCCTTCGGCCCAATAAGTCCACACCGACCACGCCAAAGCACACCCACCCAGACCCATTCCCCTACATTTACCCCTGCACCTAACACTACGGGCAATTTAGCATGGCCAATTCACCTAACTTGCACATTTTTAGACTGTGGGAGGAAACCCACATAGACATGGGGAGAATGTGCAAACTCCACACAAACAGTTGCCTGAGGCGGGAATTGAACCCGGGTCTCTGGCGCTGTGAGGCAGCAGTGCTAACCACTGTGCCCACAATTCTTCATGAACAGAGATTCAATTCTTCCTGTCTGTTAGAAATGTTTCATAATTTCCCTCATGTCTGACTCTAAATTTTAGACTTCATCCCATAGATGTAGAGTCACAACAGTGAAAATAGTTTCTCTTTTTCTACCTTTTGAAAAGATAGAAGCTGTGGTACACTTTGAACCAATTACATCAGCAGAAGGAGTGACAAGGTCCTGCGAGGAGAGTGCAGGGAGCTGGGCCATAAATTGAAAAGCAGAACCTTCAGGGTGGTAATCTAGGGATTACTCCATTCCATGTGGTGGTGTAGCAAGGAATAAGAAGATAGCTCACGAGCTGGTGGAGGGTTTCAGATTTCTCGATCATTGGAATTTCTTCCAAGATCTGTACAAAACGGAATCTTAACTGGATTCAGCATCCAGCATCCTGACAAGGTTTACTAGTGCAACTTGCATGGATTTAAACTAATAAGGCAACCAAAGCAACAGGTCAGAAAATGAGAAGATGGTAGTGGTTAATAGGTTAATAAGGACTAGTCTAATGAATATGGTGAGGAAAGGAATAATAAAAGATCAAAATGCGAGTTGAAAGAAATGGTAGAGATGAGGCTCAGTATTATGAGGGATTAATAAATAAGAATGGAAAGTGTGGACAGCATAAGAAAATATTTGAAAAAGACTGACTAGTTGAATTTACTTAACCTTGCACCTTAAATGCACATGATATTCAGATTAAAGTTGATGAGCTAATGGCACAAATAGACAAATGGGTATGACCTGGTGGAGAATACTGAAACCAGGTCCAGGAAGTTTAGGACTGGGAGTTAATTTTCCAAGTGTACTCCATATTCTGAAAAGATAGACGAAGAGTAGGAGGTGGTGTTGCTTTTTTAGTTAAGGATGATATCAAGGCTGTATTAAGAAATTATATTGGCACTACTGGGGACCAAAACTTGAATCCATATGCATAGCAATAAAAAGCAAGGCAAGAAACCCCTTGGTAGGTGTAATTTATAGGTCCACAAACAGGACATCTAAACTAGGGCCTAGTATAAACCAGGAAATAATAAAGACTTGTGAGAAGGGCTCAATGATAATTTTGGGAGATTTTAACCTGCATGTTTATCTGATTAATAACTTGACAAGGGTAGCCTGAAGAAAGCTTATTGGTGTGTATGGAGGATTACTTCTTAGAACAACACGTCATTGAGCCAACCAGAGAACGAGCTACTTTAGATTTGCTGCTGTGTAATGAGCAAGGATTGATAAATGGTCTTGTAGATGAGGATCCTCCTGAAAGGAGTGACCACAATATGCTAGAGATTCAAATTTCAGTTGAAAGGGTGAAGGCAAAGTTGCATGTGAGAGTTTTAGCATTGGGCAAAGAAAGAAGTTGGCCCAAGTGGACTGGGCAAAAATATTAAAGGGCAAGGAAGTGGCAAATGCTGTGCGAGATACTAAATACCTCTCAATTAAAGTACATTCCTGCAAGTAAGAGGAATTCTAATAAGGTGAAAAATCATCCATAGCTTCACAAGGAAGTCGAGGATAACAAAGGCAAGAAGTAGGACATATCATACTGAAAATGTCAGTGACAATCCGGAGGACTTAAACATCAGCAAAGAGTTACTAAAATGAAATAGAGTTAAGATGAACTACAAAAGGAAACTAACAGCAAATGTAGGCGCTGGTACCTATGTAAGATATAGTAAAGCCGAGAAAAGTGAAACTAAGCGTTGGCCTTTCAGAGAATGGAAGTAACATGATAAGATGGGGAAACTCAAATAGCAGAGGCACCAAACCAATTTTTTTTTTGTATTTTCACAGCGCAAGATAATTCATTCACAAAAATTGCAGTTACTACTGAGGAACCTAGTGAAATTATTATAACGAGGGTGGAAGTATGAAGTTGACTGATGGGATTAAAAGCAAATAAGTCGGTGAGGGCTCGTGCCTGACCCTAAGGAGTTGGCAGCAAAGAGTAGATGCATTAGATAGGATTTTCCAAAATTCCCTGGTTTCTGGAAATGTACCAGTGGATTGGAAGCATCTATTTTTTTAAAAAAAAAGGCAAAATGTGGGAAACTACAGACCAGTCAGTTTGACTTCTGTCGTGAATAAGTTGCTGGATTCAGTCATAAAGGAGGAGATAACTGAACACTTGGGAAAAACAAAGCTCAATTCAACAGTGTCAGCACAGCTTGGTGAAGGGAAGGTTGTGTTTGACAAACTTGCTGGAATTCTTTGAGAATATAACTAGCAAGGTGGATAATGAGGATCCAGTAGACGTGATTTATCTAGATTTCCAGAAGGCTATTGACAAGGTGCCACAAAAAAGATTGATTCAGTTGGTTAAATCCCAGGGGATGAAGGTAGAGGATTGGCTGACTGATAGAAAGCAGAGAGTTGGGCTAAATGGCTCCTTTTCTGGATCATGAACTGAAATGAGGTGCCATTAGGTTCCGTTCTCAGACTTCAACTATTTGCAATCTACATAAATGATCTGCAAGCAGGGATAGAGTGTGACATCGCAAAATATGTGGATGGTACCAAAATAGGTGGGAAAGCAAGCAGTGATGACAGAGTTTATAAATGGATATTGATAGACTAGGAGAATGGACCAGAATATGGCAGGTGAAGTTTAATGTAGATAATTGCAAGGTCGTCCATTTTGGCTGTTAAAATAAAATGCCAAATTATTATTTAAATGGAAGCAGATTCAAAGTGCAGAGGGCATCTTTGCACATGAACAGAAAGTGTGTATGCAGGTGTGGTATGTAATCAGACACAAATGGAGTCCTGGCATTTATTATAAAAGGACTAGATTATAAAAGTAAGGAAGTGTTGTTACAGTTTTGAGAAGATTTTTAGCTCAGGTTGAGGTTCTGGATGTAAGTTTTCTCACTGAGCTGGAAGGTTTGTTTTCAGATATTTTGTCACCATACTCGGTAACATCAGTGAGGCAGAAGTGGGTACTGCAGATGCTGGAGATTACAGTCAAGATTAGAGTGGTGCTGAAAAAGCACAGCAGGTCAGGCAGCATCCGAGGAGCTGGAAAAATCATATTAGCCAAAAACTTATTGAATGATAGAGTAAGTTGTGGATTTGTGGATTGCAAATGGTTATAGTTGATAGATTGAGTAAAAATGTTGGATTTATGCTCTGCTGCACTTGGAAGCTGGGAAGGAATTTTGGAGGGAAAAGCAAAAACTGCTTTGATGCCTTTTCTTGCAAATCTTGATATCTCTTAATAACAATTGAAAAGTGCTTAAATGCATCAAAATATTTACAATATGGTGGTGCTTTGCTGAGCACAGTTACGCTGCTCAGGAACTGTCATTTACAGGGATGATTGAAGATTACTAAACAGCATTGTGTCGCAAACTGGAAAAGCAAGTAAGTCAGGATGAACAGGAAAAGATAACAGAGCAAATCAAGTGATATAATACTGTCAGCAAAACTGGAACATATCTCAGCTGAGTCCAGGAGCTGGTGAGCATCAGTACCTGAGAATCACAATACTGAGCTGAAGAGCTGGATAGTAAATGACAACTTCTCCAATGTTCAGGAGACCTTGGCTTTCAATATTAACATTCCTCATCGGATGATTGTGCTGAAATGCTGAGACTCCATTGATCCAAGGGAGCAGGCAGATTGGATGCTTTGGTATAACAATAAAACAAACACTTTTATCATTTTTGGTTATATCATTTGCAAATGGCTAAGAATTAATTAATGTAAGTATGTATCCTGCGGTTCCATATTCTGAGTTGTACTGCAATCATGCTGAGTGTAATATGTATGACAGTTGTAAGGAGAACAGTTAATGTGAGACTGTAGCAGTTGGAAACTCAGCTGAGTGAGTTCTGACTGACCACTATTGGGAATTGATTTAAAGTGGAACTCAACAGGTATGTCCTTTTTAAACTGAATGTGTAGTAGTAAAATCAGATTAGGCCAGGAAGTAAAATAGTGTAATTAAAGAAAGTAGCGCCATGATTCTGGCTGTGAGAATTCAGGCAACTGAGTTCCTTCGTCTAACTGAGATGCTGATTAGAGTCATTCAACAGATCCTCAGAGAGGACCTTGATGATAAAGATGCGCACCGCATGGTTATGATGAGTGCGATTAGTGAGGGTCTGCAGCAGAGTGGGACCTCAGCTAAATGAGATGTAGATCATAGTCATCAGCACAGAAACTGGCCCTTTGGCACAATTCCTCCATACCTAAGGTTTTCTCAACTGAACTAGTCCCATTTGCTCGCGTTTGATCCAAATCACTCCAAATCTTTTCTATCCATGTACTTGTTCAAATGCCTTTTAAATATCATCATTGTACCCACCTCTACCAATTCCTCTCTCAGCCTCATTCCATATACACACAATCCTCTGCATGGAAAGAATTGCTACTTGGGTCCCTTTGAAATCTTACCCCTCTCACCTTAAACCTATACCTTCTAGTTTGGACTCCCATACCTTGGGAAAAGACCTTGGCTATTCACCGTATCTATACCCCTCGTGATTTTATAACCTCTATAAGGTCACCCACTCAGCCCCCTCCGCTCAAGAGAAAAAGATTCCCAGCCTGTCCAGTCTCTCCTTATAAATCAAATCCTCCAATTTTCGTAACATCATTGTAAAATCTTTATTGGATCCTTTCAAGTTTAATAACATCTTTCCTATTTCAGGGTGACCAGAATTATATGCAGTATTCCAAATGTGGCCTTACTAATGTCTTGTGCAGCTGTAACATGACATGCCAACTCCTGTACTCAGTGCTCTGACCGAGGAATGCAAGCCTGCCAAATCCTTCACTATCCTTCCTGTAGACCTGTGACTCCACTTTCAAAGAACTATGTACCTGCACCCTTCGGTGTCTCTGTTCAACAATCCTCTCCAGAGTCTTACCATTAACTGTGTAAGTCCTGCCCTGGTTTTTCTTACCAAAATGTAATGTCTTGCATTTATCTGAATTAAACTCTTACCTGTCATTTCTCAGCTCACTGGCCTAGTTGATCAAGACTCTACTTTTAGATGTCCACTATACTAGCAATTTTGGTCTCCTCTACAAACTTACTAACCAGTTGAGTGAGTTTTGACTCCCTATTATTGGAAATTTGATTCAGTGGAAATTCAGCGCAAAGTGGGGGAGAGATGCTTTAACTAGAAGGAAACATTTCAGAGTAAGGGGTGAGTGGGAGAAGGTCGAAAGTATCATTCGAGAGGCTGACCTACAGTGAGACCAGTATCAAACTGATGTCATAAACCATAGCATGATGCCAGTGGAAGGAAAGAAACTGAGAATATTTTTAGCTTTTAAAGTAAAAGTCAGGTTTTCATAGAACACAGAAAGGTACAGCACAGAACAGGCTCTTTGACCCATGATGTTGTGCCAAGACTTAATCCTAATTGTAAAATATAGTAACTCAACCTACGCACCCCTCAACTCACTGCTATCCATGTGCATGTCCAGCAGTCGCTTAAATGTCCCCAATGACTCTGCTTCCACCATCATAGATGGCAACGCATTCCATGCATTCACAACTCTCTGCGTAAATTTGTGTTTCTTCAATTTGTATTTAGATCTCGTGTTTTCTTTCTCTGGAAAAAACAAAGCGACTGGAGTATGAGATCAACACTGGTGATTTTTTTTCTCCTTTTTAGTTTATAAAAACAATATATCAGTATAATTACATGTAAAGAGGAGAGGATTTTAAGTAATTAATTTATAAGCTAAATCAAATACGATAATGATGCATTACTCTTGCAACATATGCACATCAAGACAGCCATTGACTGCATCCGGATGGCCATCAACTCAATGAAAGATGCCCTTGGTCTGCCTGAAACTCCTTTGCCTTCCAGTGCAAAGAATTGGCCTCAATTAAATAACGTAAACTGGCGCACTGTATATGCCAATATATGTGTAGCTTGGAGCAGCTGGTCCCAAGGTGGAGTGGGGAAAGACTGCCATCTAAGATCTTTTGGCCGCAATATAACCAGGATCTATTGTGTTTTGAGATGACCTGAATGGGAAGTTAGACAGTTTCCTTTCATGTTTAGAAAATGTTTTTTTGTTGCAACTGAATTGAAGTTGTAATGAGGAATGTCAAAATTCTCCTGCAAAGTCTGTATGGAACTGCTTTGTACTTGTGTTTAGTTGATTTATGAAAAAAGTATAATCTTGAAATTAAAAAATCATATGGGAGCAGTAGGGCACCATGCATGTGTAAGAGATTTGTAATTGAGAAACCTCAGCCCCTGAAATTGTCCAACACTTATGAGCTGTATGGGCAAGAATAGGACTTGCAGGAAGAATGATCAAACTGATGATGGCACCTTGGTATAAGGAATGAGAGGAAGTGACAACTGGAGATCAGGGTCAGGAGTGTGGCACTGGAAAATCACAGCAGGTCAGGCAGCATCTGAGGAGCAGGAGAGTCGATGTTTCACACATAAGCCCTTCATTAGACTCCAATTCAACACAGATCCAAAGTTCCTTGAGCTGCAAATTGTTACAATAGATGTTTGTTCTGAATCACATTGGTGTCCTACAGCTTTCATATGATATTTTAGTTTCAAAATTGTACTTTATTCATAAATCAATTAAACACATTCCTCATATAGGGCTTATACCCAAAATGTTGAGTCTCCTGTTCCTTGGATGCTGTCTAACCTGCTGTGCTTTTCCAGCGCCACATATTTCGACCTTGGTATTGGGAGCCTTTCAGATAGGGGAAGAAAATCATAATGTAGTTTGGGCAAGGGGCAGTATAATTATGGGATAGATAATATTCTTTGCAGCTGCAAGCAGGACTCCCAAAGGCTGAGTTGCCTGGCTGGTACCAGAGTTAAAGATATCTCCTCAGGGCTAAAGAAGAACTTGGAGAGGAATCTACCTGACCTTGTCCACATTGGTCCTCATGACATGGGTCACATTAAAAAGGTTTGACTGAAGATTTTGAAAAATTAGGACCTAAATTCAAAAACAGAATGATCCCTGGATAGCCACCTAAACCATAGGCAAACTGGCATAGGGTAAATGAAGTCAAAGAGCTAAATGTATGGTTTAAAGATTGGAGTGATTGGAATGACTTTAAGTTCATGGGACACTGTCACCAGTTATTGTGATAGATGAGAACTGTTACAGTGGAATAGGCTACTACACTTGAACCGTGCTGGGATGAGTGGTCTGATGAATTGAAAAGCTAGGGCTGTAGAGCGGGCTTTAAAGTAATTGGGGGAAGCTGGTGCGGTTTGCGAGAAGGGAAATATAGGCTCACAAAAACAAGAGGATATGGCAGAATTACAGGTCAACTATTTGGATTACAACTCCTAGTAATGGGCAGGAAGGGACAGAATATGCAACCATAGAAAAACAGGTTCGAAAACAGGAAATAATGGTAAAAAGGCAAAATGAATGCCTCTTAACTGGAATGTGGATAGAATCATGTAATTTTACAGGACAAAAGGAGGCCAATTTACCAATTGTATCTGTACTGGCTACTCAAATAGTTCCATTTTCCAGTAACTCCGAGTTACTGATGTATCAGCTAGTGGAAATAAAATATTCTTTACCCTCTCAAAATTGCTCACAATTTTGAACATCTCACTAACCTTTGAAAACTCACCTGGGTTTGAACATCCATCCTTAAATAAGGTGCCCAGAACTGAACACACAACTCCAAATGTGGTCTAACTAATGATTTGTAGAGGTGTAGCATCACTTCTGTGCTTTTATGCTCTGTACCTCTATTTAAAAACCCTCTATTTCTAACTGTTTCAACTTATCTGGCCAACAAGACTGAATCATGCATGTCAACCTCAAGGTCGCTCTGCTCCTGTACTCCCCTCAAGGTCATACCATTGAGTCTGTGTTGTGTCGCCGTGTTTTTTCTTACCTCACATTCCTCCGGTGTCTGCCCTTTTGACTGACTTGTCAATGTTCTTCTGAAGTTGCTGAGCATTATCCTCACAATGCACTATTCTCCCTAGCTTGGTATCATCTGCAGATTTGGCAATTTTGCCCTCAAAAATCTCCAAATGATTTATGTAAATGAAAAAACAAAGGGTCTAACACAAATATCTAGGGAACACCCAATTTCCATTCATCTCCAATTTGAGAAACTCCCATCTATATCTATCTTTTGTTTCATATATTTTAGCCAACCTCTAATCCATATAACTAAGGACACATCAATCTAAAGTATTTCTAATTTGTTAACCAACCTGCCATGTGGCACCAGATCAAATGCTTCCTCAAAGTCCAAAGAAACAGCATCCACAGCACTACCCCCATCTACACCTTTGGCACCTCATCAAATAACTCAATTAAATTTGTCAGACATGACCTGCCCTTTATAAATCCATGATTAATGTCTAGTAGTAATGTATTTTTCTGTGTATATTAAATAACTCATATTATGACTGCCATTAGTTTTCCATTATCAAGCTGACTGGTCTGTCTTTTCCGGGGTTATCATTTGCCCCTTTCTTAAGCAATGGTGTTACATATGCAATCCTCCAGTCCCTCGGGATTAATCCATTGTTTAGAAAGAGCTGGACAATTTCTATCAATGGATACAGAATTTGCTCTCTTACCCTTCCTCAACAATTTAAGATGCATCCCATCCAAACCTGGTGATTTCAGTGTCTGGAGTGCTGCCAAGCATTTTTAGGCCCTTTTTTTTAATCCATCAATATACTGTTGTGGTTCTGTTCGCCGAGCTGGAAATTTTTGTTGCAAACGTTTCGTCCCCTGTCTAGGTAATATCCTCAGTGCTTGGGAGCCTCCTGTGAAGCGCTTCTGTGGTGTTTCCTCCGGCATTTATAGTGGCCTGTCCCTGCCGCTTCCGGTTGTCAGTTTCAGCTGTTCGCTGTAGAAGCTATGGACTTGAACCTCAAAATCTTGCTGTACATTAATGTTGTTAATGGGTCCTGCCATTAACCGTATACTCTTCCTTAACATTTGATCTCCCAAAGTGCAGCACCTCACACTTGCCTAGATTAAACTCCATCTGCCATTTCTCCGCCTATATCTGCAATTGATCCATATCCTGCTGTATCCTTTCACAATCTTTGACAGTATCCACAACTCCACCAATCTTTCTATCATCTGCAAATTTACTAACCCATCCATCTACATTTTCATTCAAGCCATTTGTATACATTACAAACAACAGAGGTCCCAGTATGGATCCTTGTAAAACACCAATAGTCATGGACCTCCAGCCTGAAAAAAACATGCTTCCTCCACTATCCTCTGCCTTCTATTTGCAAGCTAATTCTGAATCCATGCAGCCAAATCACCATAGCTCCCATGCATCTTAATTGTCTGGATGAGCTTACCCCAAGGGACCTTGTCAAAGTGTTACTAAAATCCATGTAGACAACATCCACTAGTCCACCTTCATTAATCATCTTCATTAGTTCCTCGAAAAATTCACTCGAGTTACATGACTTGCCCCACACAAAGCCTTACTGACTCTTCCTAATTAAACCACGCTTTTTCAAATGCACGTAAAACCTATCCCTAGGAATTCTCTCCAATAGATTTCCAACCACCGATGTGAGACTCACCGGTCTGTAGGTTCCTATTTATTCCCTTTTCCCTTCTTGAATAAAGGAACAACATTAGCTACTCACCACTCTCTGGGACCTCTCCAGTGGCTAGCAAGGATACAAAAATCTTGGTCAAAGTTCCAAAGATTCTCAACCCTCTGAGAGATGAAATTCCTCCTTATCTCAATCATAAAATGCAATTTATTGACATTTATTCTGAGACTAATCCCTTTGTCCCCTAGACACTCCCAGATGGGGAAACATCCTCTCAGCTTTTACCCTATCAAGCCCCTTAAAACTCCTCTTTGTTTCAATGAGATTACCTTACATTCTTCTAAGTTCCCGTGAATAGAGTCCAAACCAGTTTAGCCTTTGCTGATAAGACAATCTCTCCAAATCAGGCATCATCTTAGTGAAACTTCTCTGAACTTTATCCTATGAATGACCTATTTGTTAAATAAGGAGGCCAAGCAAAAACTGGTGACAATACTCCAGGTGTGGTCTTGCCAACAGCTTGTACAGTTGCAGTAAGACATCCCAACTCTTATATGCCAGCCCTCTTTAAAATAAGGGTCAACATTCTATTAGCTTTCCTGATTACCTGCTACACCTGTATGCTAGCTTTGTGTTTTATGCACAAGTACGCCAAGTCCCTTTGTGTTGCAGCTTTCTGCAGTTTTACTCCATTTAAACAGTATCATTTTCCTTTATAAACTGAACAACTTCACATTTTCTTACAATGTACTCCATTTAACAACTTATTAGCCACTTATTTAACTTACCAATTTCTGTCTGTAAGCTGTTTGTATCCTGTTTGTAACCTGCATTTCCACCTATTTTTGTGTTTTCTGTGAATTTGGCTGCAGTAAATTTACTTCCTGCCTCCATGTCATTAACATATATTGGAAACAGTTGTGGTCCCAGAACTGATCCCTGAGGAATGTTGCTAACTTGAAAAATAAACCCTTATCCCCGCTCACTGTTTTTGAGTGAATTAGTACGTTCTCTTCAAATGCCAATATACTCACTCCAATACATGGGCTCTTATAACTTAGCCTTTTATGAGGTATCTTGTCGAATGCCTTCTGGAAATCCAAGTACAACACATTACTAGTTTCCCTCTATCTACTCTGATTGAGACTTCCTTGAAAAAACTCTTCATAAATTAATCAAACGCAATTTCCCTTTCATGAAGCCGTGCTGACTGTATTCCACTAGATTATAATTTTTCAAATGTTCTGCTATTACTTCCTTGATAATTGATTCCAATACTTTCCCAACAATAGATGTAAGGCTAATTGACCTATACTTACCCATTTTTTGCCTCACTCCATTTTTGAAAAGGAGTGTCATATTAGCAGTTTTGCAACCCTTCTCCAGAATTCAACGTTTTTCTGGAAAATTATAACCAATGTATCCACTATCTTTGCAGCTGCTGCTTTAAGGATCTTCGGATACAAGCCATCAGGGCCAGTGGACTTATCCACCTTTAGCCCAATTAATATGTCTAATACTACTCCTTTAGTGATCGTGACAGTATTTCATAGAATCATGGATTTTTACAGAACAGAAGGGGGCTATTTGACCCATCATGTCTGTATCAGCTACCGAAAGAGTTACCCAGGTAGTCCAACTCTTCAGCCTTATCTCTGTATTTAATTCCTCCTCTATATTCTTTAGTATTAAGGGGATGTTTGAAGTATCTTCCATCGTAAGGAATGATGCAAATAACAATTCAACTCATCCGCCACTTCCTTGTTTCCCATTCTACCCAGATTCATTTTCTAAGGTACCTCTATTCACTTTGACTGCTCTCTTCCCTTTTATATATTTAAAACAGCTCTTATTATCAGTTCTTACATTGTGTCCTAGTTTGCCCTCATCATTCATTTTCTTCCTTTGTTATATTTTTAGTTCTACTTTGCTATATTCTGAAATTATCCCAGTCTTCAGGGCTTTCACTGACTTTGGTGTCTTTAGATGCTTTTTCTTTCAACTTAATACATTCTTGGTTAGCCACAGTTGGTTTATCCCTCTCTTGGAATCTTCCCTCCTTTCTGTTTGGGTATTTTTGCTAAAAGTCATGAATTACCTGCTTAAATGTCTATCACTGCTTGCTTACTATCATTGCTGATAATCTATCCGGGGAGAAAGTGAGGTCTGCAGACGCTGGAGATCAAAGCTGAAACTTTATTGCTGGAACAGCACAGCAGGTCAGGCAGCATCTAGGGAACAGGAGATTAGACGTTTCGGGCACATGCCCTTCTTCAGGAATGAGCAGAGAGTGTTCAGCAGGAGAAGATAAAAGGTAGGGAGGAGGGACTTGGAGGAGGGGCGTTGGAAATGTGATAGGTGGAAAGAGGTCAAGGTGAGGGTGATAGGTCGGAGGAGACTAACTATCCGTGATCCCAGTCTGGTTCACTGTGATCCTGACCTAATTAAATGTGATCCCAGTCTGCTTCACCGTGATCCTGACCTAACTATCCGTGATCCCAGTCTGGTTCACTGTGATCCTGACCTAATTAAATGTGATCCCAGTCTGCTTCACCGTGATCCTGACCT
>NC_057738.1:759815-778437 GCF_004010195.1 Chiloscyllium plagiosum | reverse complement strand
AGGAGAAAGTGAGGTCTGCAGCTGCTGGAGATCAAAGTTGAAACTTTATTGCTGGAACAGCACAGCAGGTCAGGCAGCATCCAGGGAACAGGAGATTCGACGTTTCGGGCACAGGCCCTTCTTCAGGAATGACCGTCGACCACGTCGGGGGGGAAATTGCGGTCCTTGAAGAAGGAGGCCATCTGTGTTGTATGTATTTTGAACTGGTCCTCCTGGGAGCAGATGCGGCGGAGACGAAGGAATTGGCGTTTTTACAGGGGGCAGGATGGGAGGAGGTGTAGTCCAGGTAGCTGTGGGAGTCGGTAGGTTTGTAGTAGATGTCCGTGTTGATTCGGTCGTCTGAGATAGAAACAGAAAGGTCTAGGAAGGGGAGGGAGGAGTCCGAGACTGTCCAGGTGAATTTGAGGTCGGGGTGGAAGGTGTTGGTGTAGTGGATGAACTGTTCAACCTCCTCGTGGGAGCACGAGGTAGCGCCGATACAGTCATCAATGTAGTGAAGGAAAAGATGGGGGGTGGGGCCAGTGTAGTTGCGGAAGATGGATTGTTCCACATACCCTACGAAGAGGCAGGCATAGCTGGGGCCCATGCGGGTGCCCATGGCTACTCCTTTTGTTTGGAGAAAGTGGGAGGATTGGAAAGAAAGGTTGTTCAGGGTGAGGACCAGTTCGGTCAGTCGAAGGAGGGTGTCGGTGGAAGGGTACTGGGTGGTACGGCGGGAAAGGCAGAAGCGGAGTGCTTTGAGTCCTTCGTGATGGGGGATGGAGGTGTACAGGGACTGGATGTCCATGGTGAAGATGAGGCGTTGGGGACCGGGGAAGCGGAAATCCTGGAGGAGGTGGAGGGCGTGGGTGGTGTCACGGACGTAGGTGGGGAGTTCTTGGACTAATGGGGACAGGACCGTGTCGAGGTAGGAGGAGATGAGTTCGGTGGGGCAGGAGCAGGCTGAGACGATGGGTCGTCCGGGGCAGTCAGGTTTGTGGATTTTGGGCAGGAGGTAGAAACGGGCGGTTCGGGGTTGTGGTACTATGAGGTTGGAGGCGGTGGATGGGAGGTCCCCTGAGGTGATGAGGTTATGGATGGTCTGGGAGATAATCTATCCACCCAGTTCAATTTAGCTAAATCTACCCTCACTTTATTGTAAGTCCCTTTATTTAATGAAAACATAGTGGTTTCTGACCCAAGTTTCTCCAACTGAATATTAAATTCTATCATGTTATGATCACTAGCTCCTAAGGAACCTTTTAGTCTGAGCTCATTTATTAAACTTGCCACATTACCAACTTCAAGACACCCTGCTCCCTGGTTGACTCCAAGACACATTGTTTGAGGAAATTATCTCTAATCCACTTGATGAATTTGTTATCATAGCTACCCTTTCAAATTTGATTAACCCAATCAACATGAAGATTAAAGTTTCCCATAATATTTCTCTTTTCTTTTTTCATACTCGTATTATTTGTTGATCTATAGCCTTTTCCAAAGAGTGCCTGTTGTTTGAGGGTCTGTGCAGTACTGCTCCCAATGTTTTCTTTCCCTTTCTGTTTTAAGCCTCTACCCAAATAGACTCTACATCATCCAAACCTAGATCATCTCTCACAACTGTCCTCATTTCATCTCTTTATTAATAGTAATAGCCAACTACCTTTCCATCTGTCCTGGTTCTCGGAAAGTATCCCTCAATTCCAGTGGTAACTCACTATGTTATAAAGTTCTTCCTCTCAGCACCATTACTTTTTCATCTTCCAGCTATTAAACAACATTTATTTGTGTTATTGTTAGTTTGATCAAATACATTATCAATATCCAAAGATCTGAATCACCAACTTCTTAACTTGCTTTTGCATTTTTAACATTTTTCTGTTATTCCTTCCAAAATGAGATGTCTTATATTAATTAACTATTGTCCAATCTATCTTCCTGTCTTTCCAATATTATCTATAATTATCATTGTCAAGTTTTTGTTAGTGCTTCCTATAAATTTTGATGTGGCCAATGTGGCATATTGTGAATTGTGCTCACTTTGACTGCATCGCTCTCATCACTTGACCAATATTTATCGTTTGTCAGCCTACCTCAATCATTGGAGAACCCTGTTCTGTGAACAAAAGGAAAAGCTTTTGAGTAATTAAAAAAACTAATTCATTGAAAATTTCTGGTTGATGTGAAACTTAATATCATATGAGATAACCTTTGATCATCAGTTGTTCATTATTTACACTTCTCAAAGTCTAACTTAATTTAGTTGATGCTTTGCTTCACCACAAAATCTTATCATCTGATAATTTACACTACTATCAAGCATTTCTGGAAAACTTGTTGACATTCTAGATTGAACAATCATTTTGATGTTAGTGGGATTGGCCTCATTCTTTTGAGTCATTTTCTTGATCTCCAGTTGTTGCTGTCTGCATAATATTAAACTTTGTTACAAAACTTCAGGACTTGCCCATGTTCATTAGATGATACAACCTTGTGCCTGTCTCTAACAATTAGAAAAACTAAGATCTCGTGCAAGTAAACAAATGTTTACTACCTCTCGAATTTCATCTCTGAGGTTCTGGGATTGTTCACAGGCCATATCTCTAGACATCCCCAAGTGTATCAATTTCCTTAGGATGGTTGGGAATCAGAAACCATCATTTTCAAGGTGGTCTGATGGCCTCCTACCATGCTCAGTACGTAGAACAGTAGAGCACAGGAATTGGCCCTTCAGGTTATTGTAACAAGTTATTGTTATCACGAAATGTATTATCTTCACATTTAAATCTTTAGATAATCAATTCTTCATGCACACATAAAGAAGCTAGGTTTTACTGTATATGTAAAAAAAAGCTAAGTTTTGTGAAAATTTTAATTCCCAACAACAGCGATTTAAAGACTAAATTAAGAGTATTTTGAAAGATTTTATTAGACTTTTTTTAAAAGGTTTATACAAACAACTCAATCAGTCAGTAGAGTACAAAGTCTACATTTATGAATATACAAATAAAATTCAAGCATTTTAATTAGCATGTAGAAATCTAGATCTTGAGACAGGTGGAACAGACCTTAATATTGAAAGAAGTTTAAATAAAAATCTTGAATTTGAGTTTTTGTGAAGGGTATTATCACTGTGTGCTCCAGAAGTAAGGCAGTTTTGTAAACATATTTACTGGTGAAAATAATCATGTATTTTTACTGAAATTTGGGTGAATATACAAATGACAAGGCAGTTACATTCATTTGAAATTCTGTTCCAGAATGATCTAAATTCCTCTAAGATTCTGGACTTGTAACCTATGCTGGATCCAGAAACCAGACAATTGTTTAAATTTGTAGGTCACATCTGAAAAGTACAATGATCTGAAAACTCTGATAAAATATTAACTGAACTAAAAATTAAGTACAAGTTTTTTTTGTAACCAGTGCATTCAAATGTTCTGGTTTTCTGTTTTAAAGACCAATAGAGAAATTTTAATATTTTAAATTAAGAGAGCAGGTAGATGTAACTATGAGTGTTTATCAGTACTTTAATGCTATACTTGCTTTATAGAAATTAATCTATTTTATTTGATGTGCTGCCTTTCATTGTCTTTGCATAGCCATTGTAATATCCATTCTTCATTTCATTCAGATCAGAAGCAGCTTTGTCATCCTGTTGTACTGATTTTCTGTAAGTCTGTATTAAAAAAAGGAGAATATTTAACGGGACAGTTTTTGAATGAAAAAGGATAAATAATATCATTGAAATCTTGTGCCAAAATGCATCACTTTACTCTTCTCTATTACATTCTATCTAACACTTATCTGGCCATCTGGCTAGCTCATGTCCTTTTACAGTCAGTTGATATTATTTTCACTGTTTGTCATTTCTTCAAGTTTGGTATCATTGGCAAATTTTGAACACTTCTGCATCAATGTCATTTTCCTGCAATAACTCTAGATCCCTTATTATCTTTTGTGACTGGTAATGTATCAATCTCTTGATTATGCTCAATGACTAAGCAAACCCAGTCTCTGGTGCACAGAATTCAAAAGATTTACTGCCCTCTAAGTGAAGAAATTCCTCCTCATAAAAAGCTTTCGAAATATTTAATTTGAAATTGTGTTCCCTGGTTCTAGACATCCCAAGTATGGAAATCATCCTGCATTTATCCTGTTGAGCCCTATCAGAGTATTGTATGCTTAAACTAGATTGCCTCTTTATTTCTAAACACTCAACAACATAGGTACTGTCTCCTAATACGATGATCCAGCCATCTCAAAGGTCAGTCTGATTGGACTACCTCTATAGCAAGCATGTCCTTCCTGAAATAAGGAGATCAAGACTGTACACAACCATCCTGGTGTGGCCTCACTAAACCTCTAATGACAGCAAGACATATTTTGCCCCTGTAATCAAATCCTCCTGCATTAAAGGCCAATATATTATTTGCCTTCCTAATTGCTTACTCTATATGCATATTAGCTCTCTCTGATGTATGAACAAGGATACCCAGGTCTCTTTAAGAAGTAACAAACCAAGGAGAGCCAATGGATGTTATCTTCCTTCCTGGACTTCAAGAAGGCCTTTGACAAGGTGCCACTTGTCAGGAGGCTACTGAGTAAGATTAGGGCCCATGGTGTTAGAAGATTGGCTGTCTGGCAGGAAGCAGAGAGTGGAGTGCCATCTCAGGATGGCAGCTGGTGACAAGTGATGTTCCACAAGGGTCAGTGGCAGGACCACAACTTTTCACTTCATACATTAATGATCTAGATGAAGGAATTGAGGGCACTCTGGCTAAGTTTGCAGATGATACAAAGATAGGTAGAGGGACAGGTAGTATTGAGGAGGTGGGGACCCTGCAGGGATTTGGACACATTAGGAGAATGGGCAAAGAAGTGGCAGATGGAGTACAATGTGGGAAAATGTGAGGTCATGCACTTTGACAGGAAGAATAGAGGTGTGGACTTTTTTTTTAAAAGGAGAGGCAATTCAGAAATCTGAAGTGCAGAGAGACTTGGGAGTTCTAGTCCAGGATTCTCTTAAGGTAAACTTGCAGGTTGAGTCAGTAGTTAGGAAGGCAAATGCAATGAAGGCATTTATTTTCAGAGGATTTGAATATAAAAGCAGGGATGTACCTCTGAGGTATTTTAAGGCTCTGGTCGGACCACATTTAGAGTATTGTGCTCGGTTTTGGGTCCCATATCTCAGGAAGGAATTACTAGCCTTGAGCGGGTTCAGAGAAGGTTCACGAGAATGAAAAGCTTATCATATGAGGAATGTTCGAGGACTCTGGATCTCCTCTTGATAGTTTAGAAGGATTGGGGAGGAATCTAATTGAAACTTAAATAATACTGAATGACCTGGCCAGAAAAGATGTTGGGTAGATGTTTCCATTGATAGGAGAAACTAGAACCTGAAGACACAGCCTTAGAGTAAAGGGAAAATCTTTTAGAACAGAGATAAGGAGAAACTTCTTCAGCCAGAGAGTGGTGAACCTATGGAATTCACTGCCACAGAAGGCTGTGGAGGCCAGGTCATTGAGTCTATTTAAGACTAAGATAGGTTCTTGATTGTCAAGGGGGCCAAGGATTATGGAGAGAAAACGGGAGAATGAGATTGAGAAACATAGGAGCCATGGTTGAATGGCGGAGCAGATTTGATGGGCTGAATGGCCTAATTTCTGCTGCTATGTTTTATGGTCTTTGGACATCAACAATTCAGTCTGTCAGCTTCAAAAACAAATTATGCAGTTCTGTTTTTCAAGCCTCAGTAGAAAACTTCACATTTTTCCACATTATATTCTATCCACCATGTTCTTGCCCATTCACTCAGCCTGTCTAAATCCCCTTGACATTTTCCTCATAATTCTCATGACACCTAGTTTTGTGTCATCAACCCACGTAGAAATACATTTGATCCCCACATCTAAGTCATTGATACAGAATTTGAATATACCGAGGCCAAAGCATTGATCCTTGCATTACCTCACCTGTTACAGCTGGCCAAACTGAGAGAAATCTGTTTATTTATACTCTGTTTTCTGTCTGTTAAACAATTCTTAATCTATGTCATTATATTAATACCCACTCCCAAAAAAAACCCCAGATGCTCTAATTTTGTGGGGAGGCGATGGTCTAGTGATATTATTGCTAGAGTATTAATCCAAAGACCCAGTAATGTTGTGGGGACCCAGGTTCAAATCCTGCCATGACAGATGGTGGAATTTAAATTCGATTTGAAAAACTGTGAAATTAAGAGATTAATAATGACCACCAAACCATTGTCAATTGTTGGAAAAACCCATCTGGTTCACTGATGTCCTTCAAAGAAGGAAACCGCCGTCCTTTCCTGGTCTACAGGTGACTCTAGACCCACAGCAATGTGGTTGATTCTTAAAAATCAGGGATGGGTATAAAATGCTGGCCCAGCCAAGGACACCCACATCCCATGATTGAATAAAGGAATAAAATAGAGAATGTTGCTGTTTGACCTGTGTGGGATGTTATTGAAAAACATATGAAAGTCCAAATACACATTAGCGTATTCACCCTTATCTATTCATGCATTCGTATTCTCAAAAAAGGCCAACAGACTTGTCAATATAATTTCCCTTCCTGAAATCAATGTTGAATTTTTCCAGTCCTACCATTATTTTCCAAGTGTCCAGTAATCATATTCTTTATAATAGCTTCTAGTACTTCCCCTAGTGTCAGGTGAAAATATCTGTAGTTCCCTCATATTTACATCATACTTAGATCATCTGCATTTTTGTGCCTCAAAGGAATTAGATTACATTACAGTGTGGAAACAGGCCCTTCGGCCCAACAAGTCCACACCGACCCGCCGAAGCGCAACCCACCCATACCCCTACATTTACTCCTTACCTAACACTATGGCCAATTTACCTGACCTGCACATCTTTGGACTGTGGGAGGAAACCAGAGCACCCGGAGGAAACCCACGCAGACACGGGGAGAACGTGCAAACTCCACACAGTCAGTCACCTGAGGCAGGAATTGAACCAGGGTCTCAGGCGCTGTGAGGCAGCAGTGCTAACCACTGTGCCACCGTGCCGCCCACAAATGTAAATTTTTTGCAAACTATGTATTAATTTTTCATGAGCTAGCCATTAGCGGTCTACCAGTTAACCTGTTAATCTAGCAGAGACAATTTTCCCTCACACATTTATAGTTTTCTTTGTTTAGATCTAAGACCCCACTTTAGGAATATCACTTTCAAATTTGATATAAAATTCTATTATACTATGGTTACACTTTGTTAAAGACTTCTTTACAACTAGATTATTGCTTTTTTTAAAATTATGCCATACTTGACTTGAGAGCCTACTAATTAGTTGTGGTCTCAACTTACTGATCCAAAACAAAACTCTGTAGAAATTTTAGGAATTCATCTTACATGGCATTCATACTAGTTAGGTATATGCAGTATTCATATAAGTTGAAATTCCCCATGATCATTCTTGTTATTCACAATCCAAAGCCCTGATTTTTTCTGACTCCTACATGATTTTTTGACCTATAAGGAACTTCTTGAAATGTTTTCTACTCATTTCTGTTTCTTAGAATGACCCAAATTTACTCCATGCCTTGATCTTCTGATTAAGAACCTCTCTGACTTCTGTACTGGTCCTTTTTTGACAGCACTAACCTACGTACTTTTCCTTTTTCCCTTTCCTTACTAAATGTTGAATATTCAGTTCTCAACCTTGGTCAACTTTTTAATCATGTCTCTGCAGTAATGCTATGAGCATTCAGATAAAGAGCCTTCGATTCTGTATTCCTTTATCTTCACAATCTCTGGCTTAATTTTCCTGCCACAGTTGCTACTTTGCTTTCTGGCCTTGTCCTCTCTCTTTAATTTATCATGTTTTCTCTCACATAAGCCCTCATCTTCATTACCAAGTTATAAAGCCTTCTTCACCACTCCAGTTATACTGTGGCATGACATGGACTGCATCTTTGAGCATTGGGCCAAGTTGGGTGAGTAGTTGAAAGAGGTGCTCCTTTGCTTTTACTAACTTTTTCATCTACTAGGAATTGGTTCTTGCTCTACTATTTGTTGTGTATCTGGTAAGTTCTATAAGATTCAAATAGCATAGGAAGTGTGAAAAGAATAATAAAACAAATAAAAAAGAAAAACAAACAATTGAATAAAATTAAGTAAATTAAAATACATTGAGAATGACAGGCCAAGTGATGTGTCACAGCTGTAACACTACAGAATATATTCAGGAGTTCTTTAGCCAGTGTGATCCTTGGCTAACATGTCCACAGTAAGTCTCTCACGCTTTGAGCTGGGGACCAAACTGTGGACACTGACAAATCAGGGAGGGAACACATTACCAGACACACTTCCCTTTCAAAAGGTGGACACACCCATTAGGGTCATCAGATTTGGTCAATGGTCAGGAAAAGGTATGATTCCAACTAAGGGGACTGAGAGGGTAGGATTTCACCCTTGCAATTGCTTGGCGGATTTGAGGTTCTTTTACTTATTTGCTTGAGACTGATCATTGCAAAATGGATCTCAGAACTCACCATGGTATAGAAATTTGTTCAAATAGGGGAGCAAAAAGGAACACAGTGGTAGTAGAGAACCATTCCATGAGAGAGATTGACACCATTCTCTGCAGCAAAGAATGAGAGTCCATACATCTTTGTTGCCTACTCTGTCAGGGTTCAGAACATCTGCTCAGGGAGGAGAAAGATTCAGTTACTGTTGTCCATGTGTAGGGGCCAATGACATGGTAAGATTAGGAAAGGAATTTTGCACAGTCAATAAAGAGCTAGGTACCAAAATAATCAAGACCTCAAAAGTAATAATCACTGAACAATTACCTGAAATATGTGCAAATTGGTAGAAAGCAAATGAGTTTCAAGAAATGAATGTGTGTCTCAACACTAGTGCAGTAGAAGTGCATTCCATTTAGTGAGGTACTGCAGAAAGTAGGGCAAGAATTTAGGAAGATGTGGTAAAGTGTAAAAATACAGCAAAAAAGAAAAGTATCAGTTGGGAACAAGATGGGATAGAGAGTACAAATCTAAAACTAAATCAACAGATAAGGCTAGATGTCACAGAAATAATAAAAGTATCTGTAAAGGGTCTGTATCTGAATGCATTCTGTAGCATTCAAACCAAAACAAATCAACTGATAGCTCAAATAGAAATAAAATAATATGATCTAATAGCAGAGACATGGCTGTAGAATAGCTCAGATTAACACCTGAATGCTGAAGGGTACAATGCATAGGAAGGACAGGAAGCCAGGAAAAGATGAAGGGGTGGCTCTCTTAATTGATGATAGAATGAGGATAATAGAGAGGGAAGATCTAAGTTCAGAAAGCCAAATTTTAAATGGATTTTAAATAGAAATGAGAAATGATACAGTCAACATGCCATAATTGAGAGAGGTATACAGGCCCCCTAACAGTAGGATGAAGTATAAAAGAAGAAATAATGCTTATCAGAGAAGTCTAGTAACAACCATGGGGGATTTTAATCCACATGAACTAGAAAAATCAGATGGGCAAAGGTGGCTGAGATGCGATTCATAGGAATTTTTTCGGTTAGTTTTTTAAAATAGTAGATTATTGTTCAATAAAGATGGGACTAATTAATGTCTTCATTATTGCTGAGACAAAAAGAGACATTTCTTGAAGCATTTTGTCTTGCACTCATCTGACAATCACAGGGAAAAAACAATATTTATAGTGTATGAGAGGCTGATTGGTAAGTAAGTGCTAGGGGTTTTGATATGGAGACTGGAATCATTAACTGCCAGGCTTTGTGTAAATTTTAAACCAGGTAAAAATTACACAACACCAGGTTATAGTCCAACAGGTTTAATTGGAAGCACACCAGCTTTCGGAGCGACGCTCTTTCATGGACGCTCCTTCATCAGGTGAAGGAGCGTCCATGAAGGAGCGTCGCTCCGAAAGCTAGTGTGCTTCCAATTAAACCTGTTGGACTATAACCTGGTGTTGTGTGATTTTTAACTTTGTACACCCCAGTCCAACACCAGCATCTCCGAATCATTAAACCAGGTAGGTTGACACAGGATGGTTAAGGCATTGCCTTGAGAAATGAACAAGCAAATGGTAAACACTCAATTTGTTTAAGCATGTCCAGTCTACCTCAGATCATTGTGAATGGGCAAGATACCTCAAAATTCTGAACAACAGATGAAGCTAGTTTTTCAAGCTGCTATTATGTAGGAGCAACACATATTCATCAAAAATTGGATGCTGCCATTAAGCCTTAGCCAGCTCTTCCGATATTGTTACTGACCTCTAGATCTTCTAAAAGAGTTCGGAGCCATTTACCGTCCTTAAATAGATGGCCAATTGGTAAATTTTGGCAAGTATGAACTCAGGGACCCTAAGTACCTTGACATTGGGAACTGAAGATCCTCCTCAAATTTAACACAATAATTCTTAAACTTTACCCACCGCTGGCAGTCTGTCCAGTCTGTAATTTGTAGGGACATCCTTGACCCTTTATTGAATACTGATAACACACTTGGATGTTGAGAAAATTAGAAACATTACAATTTATATTTAACTTTCTACAGACAAGCATGTAAGGCATTTTTTCTTACCTTTCTGTAAAAGTTTATGAACAGGATGACCAGTGTGACCATATAGGAGGACTGGAATAACAAGCAGCCAAGTGGGAATCCACATGGTTTCACTACTGCACTGAGTGTATGGATAATTGTAAGCACAAATTGTACCTGAAAGAAGATGTCAAATGGCATAATTAAATTAAACAAAAATTCTGAAGAGATTTGTCAAGGTAATGTCACGCCTGACGAATTTAACATTTTTTTTCTTGAAGAGACAACTGAAGTAATGGGTAGGAAACTGTCTCTGGATATTGTTAAATGATCTTCCATAATGCATTTGATAAAGTTCCTCAAGAGACCCAAACAAAGTTGATGTCATGGAATTGAAAGCAAATTATTTAACTGATTAGGAAATTGGCTGAGAGGCAGGAAACAAAGAATAAGGATACTGTGACAGTGATAACCCAAAAGAATTGCGGTAGAGCAGAACCACTCACTATTAATGACTTGGATGGAATAGAAAATCACATTCACACTTGATACAAAGATTGTAAGCAGTATAGGTGAAGCCTATTAAAAACCAAGTGAATGGGTAAAACTGTGGCAGATGAATTCCATCTCGGCAAATGTAAACCAGTCTATTTTAAATCTAAAATACTAAGAACAGAACACTTTCTAATTGGGGAGAAGTTAAATTCAGCTGCACAGAACACTAAAGTGTCATGAACAGGCACATAACTAAGCACTGCATGTTAATGGAATGCTCATTATATCTAATGGACCAGAATACAAGGAAGTAGAAGTCATGCTGCAATTATATAAAGTTCTCGTTAGATCATACCTGAAGTAGTGTGAGTATTCTAAGCAGCAAACCCTTGCAAAGATACATTAATTTTAAAGGGAATACAGCAAAGGTTTACAAGAATGATATCTGGACTCTACAGATTCAATTGTGAGGAGAGTTAATACAAACACAAGTATGCATTGGCTAGAATTTAAACAATTAAAGGGCAATGAAAAGAAAAAACAATTCAGCAGTAATGAGAGATATTGAGAAAACTATTCCCACTGGGTGACAGTCTGACAATGACAGCCAAGCCTTCCACAAGTCAAATCAAAAAGCACTTCAACATAAAGTTAAAAATCACACAACACCAGGTTATAGTCCAACAGGTTTAATTGGAAACACACTAGCTTTCGGAGCGATGCTCCTTCATCAGGTGATTGTGGAGGGCTCGAGCGTAACACAGAATTTATAGCAAAAATTTGCAGTGTGATGTAACTGAAATTATACATTGAAGAATTGATTGTTAAGCCTTTCATCTGTTAGAATACAGTGATAGTTTCACTTCTTTCATGTGTTAATCACAAAACCCTTTTTTTAAAGTTGCATTCTCGGGTTAGCTGTTAACAATGGTGGTGGCTAGACAATATGTTAAAGGTGTTAGCCCCCTGTGTTCTCTGTCTATTACCTGATGTTTAAATTGATTCTAATCTAAAAAGTGAGATAACAGTTTTACATAAATTCATGCAGTTTTTGAGCTCAGAGTTCTACATGAATGTGTGCAGTTTATGAGCAAAGTGCAATGTAACTCTGCAAGTACAAAAAAATTCACCACACAAAATATATGTGTGCATGTGGGTCTTTGTCTGTCTGTATGTGTGTCTGTCTGGGGTGGGGGTTGTGAATGTGAGAAAGTGTGTGTGTGTGTGTGTGTGTGTGTGTGTGTGTGTGTGTGTGTGTGTGTGTGTGTGTGTGTGTGTGTGTGTAGTGAGAGACATCGTGTTGAGATTATACAGGATGCTGGTGAGGCCTCTTCTGGGGTATTGTGTACAGTTTTGGTTGTTCTGTTATAGGAAAGATATTATGAAATTGGAGAGGATTCAGAAAACATTTACCAGGCTATTGTTCAGGATGGAGGATTTGAGTTATAAAAATAGACTGAAGAGGCTGAGACTTTTTCCACTACAGTACAGGATATTTGGGGGTAACCTTATAGAGATTTATAAAATTATGAGGGAAATAAATAAGGTGAATAGCAAGGGTTTTGTTTTCCGAGAGTGGGGGAATTCAAAACTAGGGGAGTTATTTTGAAGGTGAGAGGAAAAAGTTTTTAAAAGGGCATGAATGGCAACTTTCTTTTACACAGTTAAAAATCACACAACACCAGGTTATAGTCCAACAGGTTTAATTGGAAGTACACTAGCTTTCGGAGCGACGCTCCTTCATCAGGTGATTGTGGAGAGCTCGATCGTAACACCGAATTTATAGCAAAAATTTGCAGTGTGATGTAACTGAAATTATACATTGAAAAAGTATTTGTCTGTTAAGCCTTTCATCTGTTAGAATACAGTGATAGTTCCACTTCTTTCGTGTGTAAATCACAAAACCCTTTTTTTTAAAATGCAACTTTTATAAAAAGGGTTTTGTGATTTACACATGCAAGAAGTGAAACTATCACTGTATTCTAACAGATGAAAGGCTTAACAGACAATCAATTCTTCAATGTATAATTTCAGTTACATCACACTGCAAATTTTTGCTATAAATTCTGTGTTACGATCAAGCCCTCCACAATCACCTGATGAAGGAGCGTCGCTCCGAAAGCTAGTGTGCTTCCAATTAAACCTGTTGGACTATAACCTGGTGTTGTGTGATTTTTAACTTTGTACACCCCAGTCCAACACCGGCATCTCCGAATCATAACATAAAGTTTGAGCTCTTTTCTATAAATAGCAATCGCAAGTTCTATTATGTTCTATACTGTAGGTTAGATGGGCTTCAGATTTGTCCACAGGTCGGCGCAACATCGAGTGGCCTGTATAGCGCTGTAACATTCTATGTTCTAAGTTTTTATCTGATATTGAGAAGATTTTCCTTATTTAATGATACAAAGTTATATGGCATCGAGGCAGATATAAAAATTACATGCAGGCTCTAGGAGTTCTTAACTGTTGCTTCCTAAGTAAACATAAACAAGATCGTTATCAATGCAAAATTATTTCAAAATTTTATAAAATTTAATGGGTCATGAATTTTAATTGATTGTGCAGAAGTAGATGAAAGATGTTTTAGTGTACATGAAGGTCCATAAATACCAGGGGCCTGATGAGATATATCCCAGGCTACCATAGAACACGAACAGACCCTTGGTCCACAATATTGTGCCGAACATGACAGCAAATTAAACTAATCTCATCTGCCTGTCCTTGGTCCATATGCTCCCATTCCTTTCATATTCATGTGCTTAACCAATGCCCCTTAAATGCCCCTGTCATATCTGCCTCCACCACTACCCCAGCAGCACACTCCAGATTCTTACCACTCTGTGTAAAATATCTATCCCTCATATCTCCCTTGAACATTCCCCATCTCATCTTAAATGCAGATGAACATATGTTGAAGCTGAGGAGTCAATGGTTTAGAGGGGATCTGAGGAAAGTTTTTTTTTCACCCAAAAAGTAATGGAAATGTGGACCACACTGCCTGAGGCAGTGGTAAAGGTAGGTTCTGTTACAACATTTAAGTAGTATATGGATGAATGCTTAAAACACCAGGTCATTGCAGGCTATGGACCAAGTACAGATAAAAGGAATTGGTGTAGTTTGGTGTCTGTTTGGCAGCACAGGCGTAATAGGCCAAAGGACCTGTTTCTTTGCTGAATGACCCTAACTAAGAATAAACACATTTGATTTAAATAAGCCTGAACTGATGTGCTTCAATAAAGTAAATAATGCAATAAAGTAAGTTAATCTACTGTACCATAATGGCACACAGTTTATTTTTAGGACTGTTGAGAAAAATTGCATACTGATAATTTACAGCTTGAATTTAACTTTAATAATCTAAAGTAAGTAAAATCTGAAACAAGCAAATGCAGACATGAATGTGGATGATCAAAAGCTTGGTCAAAGTAGTTTTGATAAATGTCTCAATGAAAGAAAAGTGGAAAGGCATAAAAGTCAAAAAAAGGGAATACCATAAATCAGGTCACTTGTAATTGAAGGCATGTGAATGATGGACAAAAAAAGTGGGGGACATGTAAGGTGATGTTTGGAGGACTGTAAAGTTCTTACAGAATTTAATTCTGAATGAGGCTACAGATTGAAAATGGTGAGACCTTGAAGCGATTTGAATGTGATGACAAGAATTTTAATTTCAAAGTGTTGGTGGACTGGGTGGAGAATTAAAATGGGTGTGATATAGGGCCTGGTTTTTAAATGAGTGCAAGATGGGATGCAGTCAGGAGTCCATTGGAATAGTTAAGTTAGAAGATAGCAAAGCATGGACAAATATCTGAACAACAGGTGGGCTGAAGCAAGTGCAATATTACACAAATGAGTGAAAGCAATCTTGGTAGATTAGATTACCTATAGTGTGGAAACATGCCCTTCGGCCCAGCAAGTCCACACAGACAGTCGCCCGAGGCTGAAATCTAACGTGGGTCCCTGGTGCTGTGAGGCTACAGTGCTAACCACTGAGCCACCATGCTGCCCAAAAACTATTGTGGAGAATGTGGGCAACGATCCCACTAACTCTCGCATGTGAAGCGAGCACTCTACCATTTGAGCTAATTCCCCGACGAAGGGGTCTCGGGGTATGGTTCTCACTTCAGGCGTTTGGTTTTTGGTAATGAAGAGGATTTGGAGCTGTGCATTTAAGGGGTAAGGCAGAAAACAACTGAAAATAAACAGAAGCATGGAATGTTCAGGGAGAGGTAAAAGCAAATAAGAGAAGCAAAGAGAAGATTTTGGAATTTTTCTTAATGATATTAACAGTAAGTGTGATTAAAAGAGGTGCAAGGCTGATCGGAGACCGAAAAGGAGATTTACAGTTGGAGAAGGGGCATAGCTAAAGTGTTAAATGAATACATTTCATCTGTCTCTACAAAAGGATGCTGCCCAAGCATAAGCAAGAAACGTTGTCACTCAAAATGTTCAAAACTAATAAGCAAGGTATGTTGGATTGATTGTTGCCAGTTAGTTGATAAGGCACTGGGGCCAGACAAGATGTGTCCAAAGATTTTGAAGAAAGTGCACATAGACATTATCGGGTCGCTGGCTGCCTAGATCAGAGGCTGTATGAGAACATGGGGGGAATTGCAACCATTTCAGACTTGTTCAAAAGGGTTTGTAAGGATAATCCTAGCAATTACAGACTGGTTAGTTTAACTTCACTAGTGGGAAACTTCTAGAAATAATTATTTGGTGTGGAAAAGATTGTGTTGATTAGGAAGAGTCGGTGAGGATTTCTAAAGGGGGAAATTATGTTTAACTAACTTGCTGGAGTTCAACTAAGAGGTAATGGGTGTTGCACCATCTGACTTGCTACCCAAACTGACAGATTTTTATTGCTCTGCAATCAATTACAGCATGATGTTGTACATAAAAGGTATAGATACTGTGAAAATGTCACCTCAATATACCCTTTTTGTTTGGACTCTTAATCAACAGGTTTGTCCCTATTTTTCCCACTCATAAATGCTCTGCAGAGCTGTGGCAGTGCTAAGATTAAGGAGAATATAACTTAGTCCTACATGGATAAACAGTTTGGTCATGTGCTTAAATCATAAGTCTGTTCTTAATAAACAAATAATCTGTGAGTTTACTGAAGAAAGCTAGTGAAAAGCTAATTTTATTCTAGATAACAGTGAGAAAGAGAAACAAATTCACCATTTTTGGTGCTTAACTGAGACATTTACATTTTGGTACAGCTTATGATTTGATTTCCAGTGCACTCCTCCTGCCAGAGACATATTACAGCAAAGTGAAGACCGATGTCACTGAATTTAACAGTCGCACGTTCAGATACTGATATTTCTTTAATTTTGCAGATACGTGCAGGGATTAAAGGATAGAACAGATACTGATTCACCAGAAAATTATTGGGGTTGTTGAGGCAGAGTCTTTAAGTATATTTGAGACTAAGATAGATTAGATTAGGGAGAATAGTTTCCCTACAGTGTGGATACAGGCCATTTGGCCCAACAAGTGCACACCGACCCTTCGAAAAGTAACCCACCCACACCCTCTTCCCTCTGACTAATGCACCTAACACTATGGGCAATTTAGCGTGGCCAATCCACCTGACTTGCACATCATTGGATTGTAGGAGGAAACCCACAGGCACGGGGAGAATGTGCAAACTCCACACAGACAGTCACCCAAAGTTGAAATTGAACCCAGTCCCTGGTGCTGTGAGGTTGCAGGGCTAACTCTGAGCCACCATGCTGCCCTAATTGCCACACTACTGATATTTAATCAATATGGGAATTCAAGAATATGAGGGAAGAGGCAGGAAAGTGGAGTTGAGGATTATCAAATCAGCCATGATCTCATTGAATGACGGAGCAGATTTGCTGGCTGAATGAATTATAGATTTAACTCCTATTTAGATCTCTGCTCTAAGATTTCTTCTGGCAGCAGGCTCTCACAGGCCTGCTATGCATGTGGGTTGATAACACAAACTCTGTTGTCAATAAATAACCCTTAGCATTCATTAGCCGTCCTTTGCTTTTCCTTGGTGGTTGAAATAGACTTGACAAAGGACTGCTGTAAAATGAATATTTCATAATTATAACCAAGATATTGGCATCAACCAATTGCTGTGGTCATGTAACATAAGGGAAACAAATTTATTTCAGGTCATTTTGATAAGGCACAGAAAAAGTTGGGTAAGAAATAATTTTTAGAGGAACAGAATGGCAGATCCGAAGTGCCTAATGGAAGGTACCATATGTCTCAGACAAACATATCTACATGAACTGACACCAACTGCATCACTTGGAATTCTGTGTTTTGGATCTTGAGTAGCAGCTGAAGTCATTGTGTATTCATCAGACAGAGGACTATGTCAATACCACAAAAACAGAAACTAATGGGAAAGCTCAGCAGATCTGATATCTGTGGAGAGAAGTCAGCGTTAATTTTTCAGATCCTGCGACCCTTCCTCAGAACTGATATAAGGACACATAAAGGGAGATTAGAAACATATAGTAGAGAAGAAAGGGGTGGCTACCAAACAGTCTGAGGAAACCAAACAGGTAGTGCAAACTTTCTTGAAGACAAACTTGTTTGCTAATTGGTATTCCATTTGGAAACTGGTAAAGGTGACGGTGCTACATTCAGGTCCCACGTACAATTCAACTCAATGCTGGATGACTAAAGAAATTGAGGGTTTGGTTAAGAAAAGGAAGGAAGCATATGTCAGGTATAGACAGGATAGATTGAGTGAATCCTTAGAGTATAAAGAAAGAGCGAAATCAGGAGGGCAAAACGGGGACATGAGATAGTTTTGGCAAATAGAATTAAGGAGAATCCAAAGGGTTTTTACAAATACATTAAGGACCAAAGAGTAACGAGGGAGAGAATAGGGCCCCTCAAAGATCAGCAAGGTGGCCTTTGTGTGGAGCCACTGAAAATGGGGGAGAAACTAAATTAGTATTTTGCATCAGTGTTTACTGTGGAAAAGGATATGGTGTCTAGATTACAGAGGAGGAAGTGCTGGGTGTCTTGAAATGGTTAAAAGTGGATAAATCCCCAGGTCCTGATCAGGTGTACCCGAGAACTCTGGGAAGCTAGAGAAGTGATTGCTGGGCTTCTTGCTGAGATATTCGTATTATCGATAGTCACGGGTGAGGTGCTGGAAGACTGGAGGTTGACAAACGTGGTGCCAGTGTTTAAGAAGGGCTGTAAAGACAAGCCAGTGAACTATAGACCGGTGAGCCAGACCTCAGTGGTGGGCAAGTTGTTGGAGGGAATCCTGGGGGATAGGATGTACATGTATTTGGAAAGGCAAGGACTGATTCAGGATAGTCAACATGGCTTTGTGCGTGGGAAATCATGTCTCACAAAATTGATTGAGTTTTTCGAAGAAGTAACAAAGAAGATTGATGAGGGCAGAGCAATAGATGTGATCTATATGAACTTCAGCAAGGCGTTTGACAAGGTTCCCCTTGGGAGACTGATTAGCAAGGTTAGATCTCATGGAATACAGGGAGAACTAGCCATTTGGATACAGAACTGGCTCAAAGGTAGGTGGTGGTGGAGGGTTGTTTTTCAGACTGGAGGCC
>NC_057738.1:751220-759461 GCF_004010195.1 Chiloscyllium plagiosum | reverse complement strand
ATATGCAAATCGGCTGCTTATCTTTTTTTTACTGTCATACTTCCTGTCGTTTTCCCTTTCCCTCGCCCCTCCCCATAGTCCCTATTTTAAAGTACGCGTGAGCACTCTATTTATACTTCCGTGTGAATGCAGGTTCCAGATCGGTTCAGATGGAGACTGTCCCATCAGTACAGATCTCCCCTGGTTCCAAAGCTGATGCCAATGCCTATGAAATGGATTTCTTGACATTTGACACCAGGACATGATATGCCGATGGTCAGTTTTTTGTAATATCGAACATGTTTTATCTATTTGACTGTATTTGTGTCATCAGGTGGAAGTCTCCTTTTTTTGCACAAACATAACTCGGATTAATTCCCACTTGGTAAAACCAATGACTGCAGATGCTGGAAACCAGATTCTGGATCAGTGGTGCTGGAAGCGCACAACAATTCAGGCAGCATCCGACGAACAGCAAAATCGACGTTTCGGGCAAAAGCCCTTCATCAGGAAACTGAAGGGTCTGTTTCCATGCTGTACATCTCAATGACTCTATAACTGTACAGAAAGGGAGAAAGAAGAATGAGAGAGCAATAGTTTATAAAATTCCATTGTCAGGGGATCACACAGGCATTTGTGTGGCATGAAACCTGACTCCAGGATGTTGTTGCCTCCTGGGTGCCAAGGTCAAGGATGTCACAGGCAGACTGTAGCACATCTTTCTGGAGGAAGGGACTCAGCTAGAAGTTGTTGTCCACATTGGTACCAATGATATGAATTGGAGGAGAACCTAAAGGAAGACTTTGAGCAGTTAGGGAGGATCTCAAACAGCAATTTCAAGATTGTTCCCAGTGCTACAGACTAGTTGGTGTAAGAAAAGGAGGACTGATCAATTGAATACACGACTGAAGATCTGCTGCAGGAGGGAGCTCATCTGATTTCTGAGGAATTGACAGTTTCTGGGACAGGTGGGATCGATACAAATCAGGTGGGTTACACCCTAACACGACTAGGACTGATGTCATGCAAGGGAAATATGCTGATTCTGTTGGGCTGGGTTTAAACTAGTTTGACAGGGTAATGGGAACCTGATGGGGCAATCTGAATTAGAAGGAAGTAAAGTTGGGAGGAGGAAGTTGAAAAATGCACGGGAAAATTGACAGGAGAAGCAAAAACTAGCATGAAGGACGCTTCAAAAATAAATTATGTCAAAATACAGAGGTAAGGGCACACTAACTGAATGCCTGTAGCATTTGCAACAAAATAAATAGGAAGTACTGGGCAATTGAGCTCCTCATGCCTGCTCCGCCATTGAATAAGATTGTAGCTTGATTTATGGCCTAACTCCACATGTCTGCCTTGGGCCCATATCCATTGATACCCTGGCTAAATAAACATTTGTCTATCTCAGATTTAAATTTACCAATTGAATTCGCATTGACCGCAGCCAAACTTCCATTACTCTTTCCATTTCAAAGTGCTTTCTAACATCTCTCCTGAACAGCCTGGCCTTGATTCTTTGACTACATCCCCGGTTCCAAAATCTTCAACCATTGAAATTATTTATCCTTATCTACCCTGTCTTTTAGATTAGATTAGATTACTTACAGTGTGGAAACAGGCCCTTCGGCCCAACAAGTCCACACCGACCCGCCGGAGCGCAACCCACCCATACCCCTACATTCACCCCTTACCTAACACTACGGGCAATTTAGCATGGCCAATTCACCTGACCCTGCACATCTTTTGGACTGTGGGAGGAAACCGGAGCACCCGGAAGAAACCCACGCAGACACGGGGAGAATGTGCAAACTCCACACAGTCAGTCGCCTGAGGCGGGAATTGAACCCGGGTCTCTGGCGCTGTGAGGCAGCAGTGCTAACCACCGTGCCGCCCAGTTCCTGTTAATATCCTAAAGACCTTGATTAGATCACACCTTAACCTTCTAAATTCCAGAGAATAATTTGTTTAATATCTCCTCATACCCCTGAAGTCGAAGTATCATTTTATAAACCTGTATTGAACTCCTTCCAGGGCCAAAACATCTTTCCTAAGATGATGCCCATATCTTTTCACAGTACTGTAAGTGGAGTCAAACATGGTTTTGTGTAACTGCAGCCTAGTGTCTGCATCCCTATACTCCAGCCCTTTAGATATGGAGATCAGCAATCCATTGCCTTTTTGATTATTTTCTGCACCTGTTTGTGGCATTTTAAAGAGCTATGCGCCTGAACCCCCAATTTTTGTTGGATATCCACTGTATTTAACTTTGTGCTTTTTTAAAAAAATACCCTGATGCTATTCTTGTTCAGTCCGAAATGGGTAACTTCACACATGCTTATATTAATATCCATGTGCCACAGCTTTGCCTATTCACCTAATCTATCATTATCCTGTTGTAAATGTATGCTGTCATCAACACTGTCTACGATGCTGCCCAATTTTGTATCAGCAAATTTGGATGTTTGATTTTTTATGCCATTATCCATGTCCTTAATGAATATTGTGAACAACTGAGGCCTCAACACAGATCCTGAGACTAGCCACATCCAGTCAATTTGAGTACTTACCCCTTATTCAAACTCCGTTTCCTGCCACTCAAACAATTTCTTCTCTTGTTAGTAAGTTGCCCTCAATTCTCATCTAGCAGTCTCTTGTGTGGGATCCATCAAAAGCCTTTTTGAAGTCCATATAAACAAGATCCATTGACTTAATTGTCCACCATTTCCGTCACTTCTTTGAAAGACTCTAAGGTTTGTCAAGCATGACCTACCCTCTTGCATTCATACTGACTCTCCCCGGATCCAACAATTTCCCCACATTAGGCTAACTGGTCTGTAATTCCCTGGTTTCCCTCTGTCACCCTTCTTAAACAATGGTGAGAAATGAGAAAATTTCCAATCCAGAGGTACAATGCCTGAATCCAGGGAATTCCAAAAGATTATGGTTAGGGCATTGGTAATGTGCGCTCCTAATATCTTTAACATTTGTACATGGAGACTACCACATCCTATGGATTTGTAACCCTTCTGTTCCATTAAATTTTCCCATTATTGCAGATTTATTTAAGATAATTTTATTTAGATCCTGCCCCTTATCCTCAATTAATTTCTTTGGGACTTGCAACAAGATATTCTCCTTTTCTGCTGCGAATACTGAAGTAAAAAGATGATTGAAAGGCATGTGGTGAAATAACTGCACAGAGGCTGCCAGTATCCCATTACCAAGTCACTATTTATTTATCCACGGCAAACTGGCTGGGGCCCGGCTCAGAGCCACTCCCCTGAACTAAAGAGATTCTAAATCTTCTGGTTATATATACATTTTTTTTCTCTCTATCTCTTCTCAACTGAGGAGATTCTAATCTCCAGGGTTTTTTTTATTCTAATCCTTTTAATAAATATTCTAATCCCCTGTTTATTTTTACTGCCACACTACCGACTAACTGAGGTAGTGCTTATATTTTTCCCCTGGTTATATTGGTTAGCCAGAGCTTTCCTGATTGCCCCAGGTTAACAATCGCAAACAAAGACCTCATTGTCAACAAGACCCTCTGTTCTAACCACTAACTGCCTGCCCCATAAGGCTGTTGGATGTTCTCTTGTAGCTTTTCTTGTGGCATTTCTGGCCTAGGTCCTGTTCCTCTGACTTGGACTCTGATGTAGATGGCGTGCATCAGACTTTAGCCCATCTTTTTCATCCTGAGCATCTCAGGAGACTTTCCTCCTCCCTTCCTGGTGGTAATGGTATCGAGCCTGCATCCATCTCAGACTCTGAGGTTTGCTCGACACTATACAGAGGACGGGAGCCTACGGTTTCTGACAAGCCTTCTGGTTGTTCTGAGGAGCCAGGTATGTTCAGGTGATCTACATGTTTTTTCAGGACTATATCACTTATTTGAATTTTTTAAGACACACGACCTGACCTTGCATCAACCTTGCCTCGCATCCATACTGGGCCATTGCTATGGTTCCAGCAGCAAACTTTTTCCCTGAATTAAATCTTCTCTCTCACTTTCAGGAGGCATTTGTCCAGCATTGGCGTTCCTGCTGCTGTTCACCCCCACCCCCTACCCCCTGTTCTGGTTTAAACAGGTGTGGAATCTTCTCCCCTCAGCAACTCTGCTGGAGCTATCCCAGTTGTTGCATGCGGTGTGGTCCTATAATCGAAGGAACCCGGACAGTTTGGTATCAAGTGATGCTGTAGGCTGCTTCTTTAAGCCTGCCTTCAACGTTTGGACCATTCTTTCCACAAGACCATTGGACAATGGGTGATATGGAGCTGACCTAATGTGCTGAATGCCATTTGACTTTAGAAAATATTCAAATTCCCTGCCAGTAAATGACCATTTCCAAGATGAGGGCACTGTCTTCCTTCAGTAGCCCTACCAAGGGTTTGTGATCGGTTACTATGACAATGTCTCATTGTCCATGACTAATACTTCTGCAAGAGCATGTTTCTAAATCATCATCCCTGAGTTTATCAAATGAACTTTAT
Organism: Chiloscyllium plagiosum; assembly: GCF_004010195.1. Lineage (NCBI taxonomy): Eukaryota > Metazoa > Chordata > Chondrichthyes > Orectolobiformes > Hemiscylliidae > Chiloscyllium > Chiloscyllium plagiosum. The sequence continues at coordinate 754,985 of NC_057738.1, read as the reverse complement.
GCACATCCAACCACTTTGAATGGGCATCCACAATGACCAGGAACATTGAGCCCATGAAGGACTGGCACAGTCAACATGCAAACCTATCCATGGCTTTCCCAGCCACTCCTACAAATGTGGAGGTGCTACTGGTGACAATTTTTGTCTTTGTTGGCACTCCGGGCCCTGTGCCACCAATGCAGCTATGTCAGTATCCAACTCTGCCCATCAAACATAGCTTCTTGCTAGCATCTTCACCTTGGAAACTCCTGGATGACCTTGGTGGAGTTCAGCCAGTATCAGGCAGTGACCTTTATTCAAAACAATCACCCTTGCTCCCCACAGTAATATGCCGTCCTCCACAATGATCTGCTCTTGTCAGATCCAGAAAGGTTCAATCCGGGTTACGATGCCCCTTCTGTTTCCCCCACTAACAGCAGCTGTTTTAGTTTTTCCAGGACAGGATCTTTTTGTGTTCGCAGTCAGATATTGCCAGCGGTGACTGGAAGGGTGCACAGAAAGTTTAAATCCAAAATGGACTCTTCTGGGGAGATGCCATCGGTGGAGTGTCTACCAGTGGGAGATGGCTCAAGGCATCTACAGTCGTGACTTGGCTTCCTGGATGATGTTCTAACTTGCACTTGTACATGCTGAGAATAAGGGCTTAATGCTGAATTCTACCGAAAGCTATGGGTGGCACCACCTTGTCTTCCTTCAGAAGGACTAGCAGGGGTTTGTGATCTGTGACTATGACAAAATCCTGCCTGTAAATATACTGGTGGAACTTCCTCATACCAAAGATAACTGCCAAACCTTTGTTCTCTATCTGGTCGCATTTGCGTTCAGCATCAGCCAAAGTTTAAGAAGCATATGCTATCAGGTGGTCCTCTTCTTTGGACCACTGGTGGGCCAACACTAGCCTGATATCGTACAGGAAGGCATCGCATGTCAGCACATTGCTTTGGATTGCAATAGGTCAACATGGAAGGATGATAGCTGCTTTTTCACTTCCCTTAAGGCTACTTCTTGACTACATCATCATTTCCAAGGCTAACCCTTTATCAGGTGCAAGAGTGTCAACATGGAAGCCAGGCCACAAATGAATTTTCCATAATAATTCACTAACCTAAGGAAAGACCTAAGCTCCATACAAACATGGGAACCAGAGCTCCTTTGATCTCCCTCCTTTAATCTTCCAACGGGGAGTGGGGTGTAACCTGGTTTTTCTGACTTTGCAATCCAAGTGGGTCACTTGGGGTGCCTAGAACACACATCCTCCATGCCTGGAGAAACATTTAGGTACTATGTCCCAGTTTGCCAAGTTTTCTTTAATGGTCTACCCTGTAATTAGTATGCCATCCAGATAATTGGCAACCTGGGGTAGGAGAAAGTGAGGTCTGCAGATGCTGGAGATCAGAGCTGGAAATGTGTTGCTGGAAAAGCGCAGCAGGTCAGGCAAGTTTTCTTTAATGGTCTACCCTGTAATTAGTATGCCATCCAGATAATTGACAACCTGGGGTAGCCCTTGTAAAATGCTCTCCACCGTCCACAGGAAAAGGGCACAGGCTGATGAAACCCCAAATGATAGTCCTGTATATTGATATAAACCCTTACGGGTATTAATTGTATGTATTTCTGGGACTCCTCATCCAGGTGCAATTGCAGGAAGGTGTGGCTCATGTCCAGCTTTGTAAAGGACAGCCCCTGCCAACTTTGCGTACAAGTCCTCTATGTTAGGGATGGTGCATTTATCCAGCTGCAAGAAGAAGTTTACTATTTGCTTAAAATCCCCACAAAGGTGAACTGAGCCATCAGGCTTCACAATCTGTATGACCGGTGCGGCCCAAAACTGCACTGGTTTGACAATTCCTTCGCTCTCCAGCCTCCTGATTTCTGCCTCTACTTTTACCTGCAAGGCAATTGGCACTGAGAGTGCCTTGCAAAATCTCGCAATTGCTTCCTGGTCAACATGTATCTCCTTAGTTCAGGGGAGTGGCTCTGAGCCAGGCCCCAGCCAGTTTGCTGTGCGTAAATAAATAAAGGGTGACTTGGTAATGGGATACTGGCCCCTTTGGTAGTCCCAAGCCCTTCTTGAAAAACCCCTGGGTATTTCGCTAGAACTTCACTGAGGCAGCCATTTTCCAATTGAAAAATGTTGAGCAAATCTAGTTGAACCTTTCTCAACCAACTGCATTCCAATAGGCTTGGGCCCAAGTCTTTTATTACCATCAATGGCAACTGCACCAACTGCTTCTCATAGGAGGCTAGAACTGAATGTTTTCAGTCTGAAATCTTGCACAAGTTTAAAGATTGTAGTCTGGAGTGAATCTTGTTAAAGACAGATTCTGCAACTATAGATAAAGCTGCACTGGTATCAAGCTCCATGGGAATTAAAGACCATTCAACCAAGTATTAATTTGAATCGGTTCTGATTTAGACAATGCTAAGCAATGTAATTGTTCCAACCCGCACATCAGGGACCTTTCCAGTGTATTACTCAAGTCATGCTTTGTTGGACTCCTTTGCTGCATATTGGCAGCAAGTACAATGGTTTGCTGGCCCAGATCCTGAAGAACTTTTTGAGCCATTTGGCTGAGGCCGCGCATTGGCCTGGAGTCCATCTGCTCTCAGGAAATGTCTGAGTGAGGCTCTGTGATTGCCTACACTCAATTGGTGTTCCCTAACTTCAGTTGGACAGGTCAGGGTGGCCACTTTCATTGTAGTGCCTTGTAGTTTCCATGCTCCACTTGCCACATTTTCTAATGACAAAGCCAACGCCTGTTTGAAGTGCAGTTGGGCTTCAGTGAGTAGACACTTCTGCATGGTTACGTCATTAATCCCATATACCAAACGGTTTCTCAGCATCTCATTCAGGGTTAGCCCAAAATCACAGGCCTCTTTCAGTCATCATAACCTTTTCAAAAATCCTGATACAGATGGGAAATAAGGCAGGGCAGGTGACTGAGGCCAGCGACCATAATTCTATTAGATTTAAAATAATGATGGAAAAAGGCAGACCAGATATAAAAGTTGAAGTTCTAAATTGGAGAAAGGCCAATTTTGATGGTATTAGGCAAGAACTTTCGAAAACTGATTTTGAAAGGCAGGTGTTTGCAGGTAAAGGGACGGCTGGAAAATGGGAAGCCTTCAGAAATGAGATAACAAGAATCCAGAGAAAGTATATTCCTGTTCGGGTGAAAGGGAAGGCTGGTAGGTATAAGGAATGCTGGATGACTAAAGAAATTCAGGGTTTGGTTAAGAAAAAGAAGGCAGCATATGTCAGGTATACACAGGATAGATCCAGTGAATCCTTAGAAGAGTATAAAGGAAGTAGGAGTATACTTAAGAGGGAAATCAGGAGGGCAAAATGGGGACATGAGATAGCATTGGCAAATAGAGTTAAGGAGAATCCAAAGAGTTTTGACAAATACATTAAGGACAACAGGGTAACTAGGGAGAGAATAGGGCCCCTCAAAGATCAGCAAAGTGGCCTTTGTGTGGAGCCACTGAAAATGAGGGAGATACTAAATTAGTATTTTGCATCAGTATTTACTGTGGAAAAGGATATGGAAGATATAGACTGTAGGGAAATAGATGGTGACATCTTGCAAAATGTCCATATTACAGAGGAGGAAGTGCTGGGTGTCTTGAAACGGGTAAAGGTGGATAAATCCATAGGACCTGATCAGGTGTACCCTAGAACTCTGTGAGAAGCTAGAGAAGTGATTGTTGGGCCTCTTGCTGAGATATTTGTATCAACGATAGTCACAGGTGAGGTGCCAGAAG
>NC_057738.1:733913-751017 GCF_004010195.1 Chiloscyllium plagiosum | reverse complement strand
TTTTGTCATTTACATAAATGATTTGGATGCGAGCATAAGAGGTACAGTTAGTAAGTTTGCAGATGACACCAAAATTGGAGGTGTAGTGGACAGCGAAGAGGGTTACCTCAGATTACAACAGGATCTTAACCAGATGGGCCAATGGGCTGAGAAGTGGCAGATGGTGTTTAATTCAGATAAACCTGAGGTGCTGTATTTTGGGAAAGCAAATCTTAACAGGACTTATACACTTAATGGTAAGGTCCTAGGGAGTGTTGCTGAACAAAGAGACCTGGAGTGCAGGTTCATAACTCCTTGAAAGTGGAGTCGCAGGTAGATAGGATAATGAAGAAGGCGTTTGGTATGCTTTACTTTATTGGTCAGAGTATTGAGTACAACAGTTGGGATGTCATGTTGCGTCTATTCAGGACATTGGTTAGGCCACTGTTGGAATATTGCGTGCAATTCTGGTCTCCTTCCTATCAGAAAGATGTTGTGAAACTTGAAAGGGTTCAGAAAAGATTTACAAGAATGTTGCAAGGGTTGGAGGATTTGAGCTATTGGACAAGGCTTAACAGGCTGGGTCTGTTTTCCCTGGAGCATCGGAGGCTGAGGGGTGAACTTATAGAGCTTTACAAAATTATGAGGAGCATTGCTAGAATAAATAGGCAAAGTCTTTTCCCTGGGATTGGGGAGTCCAGAATTAGAAGACATAGGTTTAGGGTGAGAGGGGAAAGATATAAAAGAGACCTAAGGGGCAACCTTTTCACACAGAATGAGCTACCAGAGGAAGTGGTGGAGGCTGGTGCAATTGCAACATTTAAGAGGAATTTGGATGGGTGTATGAATAGAAGGGTTGGAGGGATATGGGCCGGATGCTGGCAGGTGGTACTGGTTTGGGTTGGTATATCTGGTCAGCTTGGACAGGTTGGACTGAAGGGTCTGTTTCCATGCTCTACATCTCTATGACTCTGAGATTCCCCCAGTTCTCTAACAGCTGGAAAAAAAAGATAGCATCTCAGAATTAGAGGAAGTTTGGGGTGGTAATAATATTTAACCAATTTCATCAACTCTTGGAAGGTTTTAGCATCTAGTCTCTCTGGGTAAGTTAAGACCCTTATAACCAAAAATGCTGCAGTTTAGTCAGAAGGATTACTTGTTACTTTTCATCTGCCCCAATGTCATTTGCCAGAAGAAATATCATATTCTTTCCACATACAGGGCCCAGTCTTCAACAGCAGGATCAAATTATAATAAGGGATGGGTTCAGGATATTAATAAGGGAGGTTCTCAGATCGGAAGAACAATGTATGGAATGTCAGCAGTTTTGTGGAGAGAAATCAGAGCTAATCTTTTGAGTCCAGTGACCCTTCTTCAGAGACCATGCTGAGTTTTTCTAGCAATTTCTGTTTTTGTTTCAGATCTTCAAATATGTGGAATCTGTTTGGAGCTCAAAAGCAGCAAGGGGCAACAAACATTGATTGGAATTAGTTACAGGTCACCAAGTAGCAATGACAGTGTAAAGCAAGGTATTAATCAGGAGATGAGAGAAGCATGTAGCCTGAGCAATGCAGTTGTCATACGTGACTTCAATCTGCATGCAGACTTGGTAAATGGAGCACTCAAGTTGTGGAAGACGAGCTTCTGGAATGTATGACAGTTGGGTTTCTAGAACAGTGCTTTGAAGAACTAACTAAAGTAGTTGCTATTTTAACTTTAGTGTTAAGTAATGAGAAAGAGCTAATAGAACAATCCTGTTGTAAATAAAGTTTTCGGACTGTATGCCTATTGCATTTACACAATGTTTGAAAATGATGTGGTTCATTTTGAAGCACGTGTGTTAAATTTGAATAAGGAGAATTCTGAAAGCTTGAGGTACAGTTGGCTGAAGTGGATTGGGAAACTGCATTAAAAGGCATGATGCTAAATAGACAATGGCTTATTTTTATAAATTATTACATGACTTACTGCAATGACACATTCCGTCATGATGCTAAAACACAACATTCTGTTAATCCTGGTTAACAAGGGAAGTTCAGGATTGTATGAGATTAAAAGAAAAGGTCAGATGTTGCCAGAAATAGTGGTATTTTGCAGAATTGCAGGTTTTGGGTGTATGGCAAAGGAAGATCAAGAAACTGATAAGATAAAGGAGAATAGAACATGAATGGAACCTAGCACAAACATTTAAAAATGGACGCTAAAAGCTTCAAAAGATGCATGAAAATAAAAACATTTCACTAAAGCAAATGTGAGTCTATTACAAGCAGAATCTGATGGGGAAGAAATAAGAAAAATCACAAAGAAGTTAAATGATTAATGAGTGTCTGGAGAACATGATGTGGAGGGGCTGGTGTTGGACTGGAGTGGACAAAATCAAAAATCACACGACACCAGGTTATAGTCCAACAGGTTTATTTGAAACCACAAGCTTTCAAAGCTACCACTCCTTCCTCAGGCAGTTCATGAGAAAGAATACATCAGGCACAGTCAGCATGGGTTTGCAAAAGGGAAATTGTGTTAGGGGTGTTATGAGTAGTGCAGATCAGACTGAGGCATTAAATGTGGTTTATTTGGACTTTCAGAAGGCTTTCAACACAGTCTCCCATAAGAGATTGATGTGTAAAATTAAAGTGCATATGATTAGGGATAATGAAATAAACAGGAAACTGGTTAGCAGACAGGAAACAAAGAGTAAGAATAAATGTGTCTTTTTTCTGAATAGCAGCCATTACAAGTGAGTTAACACACGGAACAGTATAAGGACTCCAGCTATTCATAATGTTAGTGATTTAGATAAGGGAACTAAATGTAATATCTCAGAATTTGCAGATGGTACAGTGCTGAGCTGTGACGCAGATGCAGAGATGTGGTGTGGGATTTGGACAGGCTGAGTGAGTGGGCAAAATGCATGGCAGATATAATATAATGTGAATGAATGTGAGTTTATCCACTTTGGTAGCAAAAATAAGGCGGCAGAATTCTACTTAAATGGTTGTAAATTGACAGAGGGGAATGTTTAATGTGACCTGAGTGTTCTCGTGCGCTAATCGCTATAAGTAAGCATGCGGGTGCAGCAGGCAAACTGTACCTTCGCATTCATAGTAAGCGGATTTGTGTACAGAAACAAGGGTGTCTTGCTGCAATTATACAGAGCATTGGTGAGGCCACACCTGGAATATTGTGTGTAGTTTTAGTCTCCTTATCTGAGGAAGGATGCTCTTACAAAAGAAGGAGTGCAGTAATGGTTTACCAAATTACAGACTGAAGGGCCTTTTCCTGTAACTGGTCCCTTCTTCACTCAAATTGATTCCTGGGATGGTAGGACTACACACGAGGAGAGATCGAGTCGGTCAGGATCGTATTCACTTGAGTTTAGAAGAATAAGGGGGAGTCTCATAGAAACCAATAAAATTTTAACAGAGATAGACAAGTTAGATGCCGGAAGGATGTTCCCGATGGTGGACAAGTTCTGACCAATGATCATAGTTTAAGGCAAGGATGGCATTGTGTCTCAGTGGTCAGCACTGCTGCCTCACAGTGCCAGGTTCAATTCTACCCTTGGGTGACTGTCTGTGTGGAGGTTGCACATTCTCCCTGTGTCTGTGGCTTTCCTCCAGGATGCCCTAGTTTCTTCGCCTAGTCCAAAGATGTGCAGGTTGGGTGGACTGGCCATGCTAAATTGCCCATAGTGTCCAGGGATGTGCAGGCTAGGTGAATTAGCCTGGGGATATTATTCAGTGATAGATTAATTATTTACTTACAGTCCCTTCGGCCCAACAAGTCCACACCGACCCTCCGAAGAGCAACCCACCCAGACCCAATCCCCTACACCTAACACTACGGGCAATTTAGCATGGGGAATTAAGTGATGGTAACACCATTAAATGTCAAGGGGCAGTGGTCAGATTGCCCCTTATCATTGATGGTCATAGCCTCGCCAGAAGGTTACTTACCACTAATCAGCCCAAATCTGAAAATCTGAGGAGTTGCGAGTGGTGCTGGATATTGCACAATCAGTGAATACCCTATTTCTGGCCTTATGATGGAGGGAAGAAAATTGATGAAGTAGCTGAAGATGGATGGGCCTCTGGGGAACTCCTGCAGAGATGTCCTGAGACTGAGATGGGCCAAGTGTCCTGGGCCCATCCATCTTCAGACCGTCAACAACCACAACCATTTTCCCACGTGTCAGATATGACTTAAACTACTGGGGAGTTTGTCCCCAATATTTCTTGATTCCAGTTTTGCTAAGAGCTGTCCCTCTCACTTCCAGAACTCAGCTCTATTGTCTATGCTTGAACCAGGCTGTTATAAGGTGGCCCTGGCAGAACACAAGCTGGTTGTCACTGAGCAGGTGCAGCTTGATAGCACTGCTGATGGCACCTTTCATCACTTTACTCATGATCAAGTGTAGAATGATGGGGCAGTAATTGACCAGGTTGGATTTGTCCTGCTTTTTTGTACCTGACATACCTGGGCACAATGTCAGGTAGATGCCAGTGTTGTAATTATACTGGAACACTTAGCTAGGGGAGCAGCAAGTTCTGGAGCACACACTTTCAGTACTAATGGTAGAACTTTGTCTAGGCCCCCATGCCTTTGCAGCATCCAGTGTTTCAATTCATTCCACCTGATATCAAGAAATGGTTGAAGTTGTATGAAGACTGGTATCTGGAATGCTGGGGACAACTGGAGGCTGTCAAGGTGGCTACACTTAAGACTGGAGATCGTTGCACAATCTTCAGTCTTATCTTTTGCACTGATGTGCTGGGTTCTTCCATCATTGAGAAAAGGCAAGAGGCTAATTAGGGATAGTCAGCATGGCTTTGACAGAGGGAGATGATTCCTAACAAACTTGTTAGTTTTTTTGAAAATGTGTGGGTGAGAAAAACTCAGTTGAAGTAGTTTATATGGAGTCAAAAAGTGTGGTGATGGAAAAGCACAGCCAGTCAGGCAGCATCCAAGGAGCAGAAGAGTTAAAGCTCTTCATCAGGAATGTATGCTCGAAACATCGGCTGTGCTTTTCCAGCACCACACGTTTTGACTCTGATCTCCAGCATCTGCAGTCCTCACAGTCTCCTAGTAGTTTATATAGACTTTAGCAAAGGTTTGACAAGGTCCTACATGGGAAACCATTGGAGAAGTTTAAGGCACAAGGAATTCAGGGAAACCTGGTGACATGGATCCAAAACTAGCTTAGTGATAGGACATAAAGGGTAATGGTAGAAAGCTGCTGGAGTAACTGGTAGCCAAAATCCAGCAAGGATCAGTGCTGGGATCCTTATTACTTGTTATGTGTGCAAATGGTGTGTCTGAAAATGTGGGGAGAACCTAAAGCAAATTTGCAGATGACACAAAGATGGTCAATAGACAATGCAAAGGTTAATAGTGATTGAGGTGTATAAGATTAATAGAGAGCAGCTGTTCCCCTTTGTTAAGGGAGCAATCACAAGGGGGCACAGTTTTATAGTGAGGGAGCATAGTTTTAAATGAGAGGTAGGAGGTTCAGAGAGGATTTGACATAAATATTTTTCATTAAAAAAGTGTGGGGAGAAATCAAGAATGCCCTGCCTGAGAAGATATTGGAAGCCAGAAATCTAACAACTTTGAAGAAAACTCTTTGGATGAGCACTTGAAATATCACAAACATTCAAGGATATGGGACAAGTTCAGGAAATTGGGATTAGAACATCATTGGAGGCAGTTATTGTCAGTGCAGACTTGATGGGCCAAAAGGCCTTTACTGCACTGGTTCATTCACTGTCTCCTCTTTTTCTGGCTGAGCATTTTTTCAGGTTGCTGCTAATCCCCCATTTACCTGACCACGGTCAAGTTGGTTTAGCAAGAGGTTGGAAAGTGTAGATTTACAAAAGTAGCCAGGTATCCTTGTTGATAAGCCACTGAAGGCTAACATGCAGATACAGCAAGCTGTTAGGATGCCTAATGGAATATTTGCCTTTATTAAAAGGGAATTTGAAGTAATAAATGTTTGCTTCAATGGCATAGGAACTTGTTTAGTCTGCGCCTGCAGTATTTTGAGCAGTGCTTGGTCCTAACTCAGCAAAGATATATTATTGCCATAAAGATTCTTCAGACTTGTTCCCAGAATGGTACTGCTGTCATTTGAAAAGAGATTGGGCAAACTGAGACTATTCCTAACAAAGTCAAAGACTGAAAGATGATCTCATTGAAAATTATAAAATACCTAAATGGTATAAACAGGGGCATATTTTACAAAAAAAGTGTGATGCACCTGAGTGAAGGGGTTTTTGTCTTAGAGGGGTTTTAACCCTTTGGAATTCTCTTCTACAGAGGGCTGGGAAGGCTCAGTGTTTGAGTATGTTTAAGGCAGTGGTCAATAGATTCTCTTTACCAGTAGTGTAGAGTTCAAGATGTTTGAAGGATAAAAAGTATTGAAAGAACAGGGCAGGGCCAAAGGGCTGAATGAAAGAACAGGGCAGGGCCAAAGGGCTGAATGATTTACTTGTATTTGTATGATCCTGTGCAACCAATGACACTCTGCATCAAAGGAAGCCTGCAGTTCTTATAACTTTTATGCTTGCTTCACACATTTACATCTCAAAAGGTGACGATAAGAAGCTGTAGCTCTATGCAGAGACAACCTGTGTTATGCCACAGAACGCTGTAAATGGAGTAGCTTGGTAAGACAGGTGCAGAAAGACACAAAGGCACAGTTGCCTTCACAATAACAGACAATGAGAGTCTTTGTTCTGCTGAGTTTGGAGTTGCAACCTCTTTAGTAAAGCACACGTCGGAACTAAATGGTCATTGCTAATGTTCAAGTTTGTGAAATGCTCCCATGTACCCTATTTAGATATGATCTTCCACTAAGAAACCTTCTTTTGCCTCCCCTGTAACAGTTTATCCTGGTCTTCATTTAGCCAGTCAGTCATTCTCAATACCAATTAGTGCATCCATATCTGGAAGCAAATGCTCTGCAAGAAACCGTCAATTCAGCAAATTCACTACAGCATTCCCATGTATTACTGAAGCTTTAACCAACTATGAAAAGCATCTATTGTGTGTGAAATTGTTGTAACAGCCTGAATAAACAAAAACTGTAGTGTGCGATGATTCCATTACACAGCACAGGTGGGAGCCTCCTCATGATTAATCCTGTATTTAGCTATGCAAGGTTGGAGACAGGATTGATTGGAGTATGGACTTCTAAAGTGGCAGGGCTGGCTTCAAATCAGTATTGCATGTTGATCTGATATCACAACTGGCCTATTTAACAAGCTGTCAGTGTAAGCTCCTTTACAAAGGCAGTGCCAGTAGCAGTGAGCATGCACACTACAGATTCCTTTCTTGATTCTTAAATTGGGAATGGTAGCATCAAGCCAATTTTGCCACTGTAGTTTCAGCTGTGATCATGTGAATTTCAGAACTTTAATAACTGTTCATAGATTTGAAAGCAGCAATACCTCTGTCAAAGGGACAAACATGAGCTGTTACATAGAGACCGAAAACAATTAGTCATGCCTAGGAAAAGGAGTCAAAGCTACATGAACAAACTGTTAACAACTGCTTGATAAAAGGCTGCTTTGTGCCTCAAGGACAACTGATTAAGTCCTTTAAGTTCTTAAGGATAAATCACAGGATAGTGTTGTGTCTGTTTGAAAATTTAGCTATGTAACAAGGAACAGAGGAGTTACTCTGATAAAAGGAAGCATGCTGCAGACTCAAGGGTTCTAGAGGAGTAAATCAACATTTTGGAATCAAAGGACTCTAAAGATTTGATACTATCACATGATGGACCCGAAGGCCAAAAATCTGCATAAGAATCTAACACTGGAACAACTCAGCAAAGAACTTCAACCATTGAACCCTGGGCATTTCCAGAGACAGATATGATGGTGAATCATTTCACTGTTTATGGCATTATAGCCCAGTTGTGAGGCTTAACTTGCTTATTTGAGTGACTTTTATCGCATGTAGTAACCAAAATAAAGTTTAAATGTTGTTTCAGCACTTGATTGTCAGATTCTTTAGTAAGTAGCCAGTTTAAAGAGGGGACTTGTGATGATTTACTCACAACACAAATATTAATTTGAAGAAATTTCAATTCATCCAGGAATAGATGTCAGACAGGCAATGTTGTAACACAGTGGAGGATTGAGAGAGATGGTCAACTGTTAATCCAGGAAACAACTTTCTACACTTGGAATGCATAATATAAAGATTAATATATTTACTACTAATGACAGTAAATTTAATAGCTAAAAAATCATGTAAACAGACAACTGTACTGGAATTGCTCACATTTAGTTCTACTTCCATCTAATCATAAACTTTACTACAGGATAAAAGTGATAGAATAAACTCATTAGATTAGATTCCCTAGTGTGTAAACAGGTCCTTTGGTCCAACAACATCAACCCTCTGAAGAGTAACCCACCCAGACCCATTTCCCTCTGACTAATGCACAATGGGCAATTTAGCACAGCCAATTCACCTTTGGACTGTGGGAGAAAACCCACGCAGACAGGGAGAGAATTTGCAAACTCCACACAGACAGTTGCCTGAGACTGGAATCCAACCTGGGACCCTGGAGCTGTGAGGCATCAGTGCTAACCACTGTGTCACCGTGCTGCCCACTCATGTTAACTTATATCTGTTGATTTTCATATACCCTCCTTGACTGAGAAATGTCAAATGAAAAAAAGTCAACTAGTACAAAACTGCCATGTGACAAGAGTCTCAAAATTGCCTCTTTTAGTATATAGGTCAGCAAAGAAAGATTTATTAAGTATCAAAGTTTGAAGGACACATTTCAATCATTATGCAGTTTCAAGACTCCAGTACACATTATTCAATACTCAGAAAAGGTATCCACTTGTAAAATGTAGTGATTTTAATCAATACTAGAAGCATACAATTTAATATGTAACTTAATAATAGTCATAAGTGCAACACAATATGCTGTGGTCAACATTCAATACTAGTTCAACAGTGGCAGTGTCATTGGATTGATTAGTACTCCGGCTAGATTCCAGCCTTGGGTGACTGTGTGGAGTTTGCACATTCTTCCAATATCTGTGTGAGTCTCCTCCAGATGCTTCAGTTTCCTCCCACAGCCCAAAGATGTGCAGGTTGGTGGATTAGCCATGAGAAAATGCAAGGTTACAAGGATAGGGTGGATCGAGGTGGATCCTCTGAGGGTCAGTGTGGACTTGATGGGCTGAATGGCTGCTTCCCCACTGTAGGGATTATATGATTCTTTAGCATGGCATTCTGGATTAATAGTTAATGTTAAAAGGGACATGGACCTAAATCCCAAAGTGGCTGATAACGAAATTTGAATTTAACAACATTTGGAATGAAAAGCTAGTCTTATGGTGACCATGTAATCAATCACTATCAATTGTCATATAAACCTGTTTGGTTTGTTAATATCCTTCAGGTAAGGATCTGACATCCTTATCCAGTCAGGCTTATGGGACCCTAAACTCTTAGCAATGTGGTTGACTCTGAAATGACTAGCAAATGCTGGCTTGCCAGAGATGTCCACCTCCCATGCAAAAAAAAAGGTACTGGTATTCCCCTATTTTAAGCCCTTTCTAGTTGTGTCTTTGTTTCAGCAGGGTTTGTAAATTAGTGACATTCTCCAAACAGCACTGCCTCCATTCCAGTTTGTGGATTTTGCATACTGTCTATGTAAATAAACTTGTACTTTGTCCAAACCTCCAATTCGCTGACTCTCCCAATCTCTCCCATTCCTGATGAAGGGCTTTTGCCCAAAATGTCGATATTCCTGCTCCTCGGATGCTGCCTGCCCTACTGTGCACTTTTGCAGCACCACAGCCTTGACTGTGATCTTCAGCATCTGCAGTACTCACTTTCGCCCAATCTCTGACTATCCCAATCTTCTCGCTCATTCTGAAAACCATAAAACTCCTCTGCCTCTCTACCAACTCTTCCACTTGCCACCATTTTTACTCCCTGTCCTGATTATTCCATTTCCTTTCCTCACTCTCCAGCTTGACATCCCCATCTAAACCCTTCCACATACTGCCACTATTACACTCTTCCTGCTTATTAACACTATCCAGTATTCCCACTTGCTACCTCTATCCTGACCTTCTCACACTCAGCACCTATCCAAAAACAACAACTCCTGCTCATTGTCCCACCTACTGCGCCTATTCCAAATATTGATACTGCTGCTTGTATTTCTGACTGCTCATAGCAAGGATTCAGGAGGGTAGTAAGCAAGAAGCAGCAAGAGTCCTTGAGAGGAAAGCATCATTTGGGAGGTGAGCTGTGGGGCGAGGCAACAAGTTGTAGGCAGGGGGGGGGGGGGGGGGGGGAGGAAAGAGTGGTGGGTAAGTGGTAGGTAGAAAGAGCAAAACTCTTACCAACTCTTAAGAGAACTTTTGGGCCAGCTAGGTTCAATGCAGCCAAAAGATTTCTAATGCTACAATTAGTCAGGAATCTAGTTCATCCTTGGTCTATGTTTGAAGGGAAGAAGTGATATTTCTTTCAGATGTTTTATTTTGCATACTGTCTTTGTAGGAATAAGTGATAAAAGCTGTACAATAACAAGTTACCAAGACATTTCATTTAATTTGCTTTAATAAGTTACCACAGTAGTCAATTATTGAGTATTTTAAAACTATTAAAGGAGAATCGACGTTTCGGGCATAAGCCCTTCCTGAAGAAGGGCTTATGCCCGAAACGTCGATTCTCCTGTTCCCTGGATGCTGCCTGACCTGCTGTGCTTTTCCAGCAACACATTTTCAGCTCTGATCTCCAGCATCTGCAGACCTCACTTTCTCCTCAAAACTATTAAAGCCCAAGTATTTTGATTTGGTGAAAATTGATCATTTTTGCAAAGACTAAAGTGACCAGTTATCTTTTGGTATCAATATTAGCCTAATTACAGTTGAGTCAGCAATCATGGCAAAGAGTCTGTTCTGCTGATGCATAGATGACTGGTAGCTTCATTTTTATAAAAAAAAACATGAAATATAGGCTGCAGGGTAACAATTACTTGAGTCAGTGGGTACTGGTTTCAAGCCCCAGAGACAGCACAAAACAAGGCAAACTCCAGTGCAGTACTGAGACACTGCTGGACTGTTGCGGGCAGTTTCTTCTGGATGTAATGAAAAACAGAGTTCCCAGCAACCTGCTGTGATGCAACTAAACCCATACCACAGGACTTCTAAATAACAGTTGAGTTTTCCCAATGTGCAGACCAAATTTATTATTAAAACTGCATTGTTAAAACAGTTTAATTGGACATTGCAGTTTACAGAACATTACAAGCATTCTGAGTTTGGCAGAGTATTCCCACGTGACAACAGTAACCATGATTCAAAAGTAATTCATTGGCCATGAAATGTTTTGGGTGTGAAAAATGCTGTTTAAAGTTAGTTCTTACCAGCTGTGCTTGGGTCAGGTATTTCTTCCACCAAAGATAAGGCTGCATGGATGGAATGGTGGATAGGCCATAATAGGAGTACATTAATACATGGATAAAACTGTTCAGTGTTGGACCAAAGAAACCTGTAATGAAACAAAGCCAGAGGCAGAGTAACCATATACAAGTGTAGCAATAAAAACAGAAGTTGCTGGATCTAGATCAGCAGATCTGGCAGCATCTGTGAAGAGAAATCAGAGTTAATGTTTCAGGTCTGATGACCCTTCCTCAAAATTAATGGAAGCTAGGAAAAGTATAGTAATGCTGTTTGAACAGTTTATGTACAATTTCAACTTAATTTGCATTACATCATGTCCTAAGTACTGCACGTGAGAAAATGGACATCAAGCAAATGGATGAAAGAATTGAACAATCAAAAGCTTTTTGAATGCGATTAGTTTTAAAGAAGGATTTTAAAAAACAGATAGAGAAGCATTAGATATACAAGTCATTCGGTTATAACATACGTTTTGTCAACATGAATTCACTGTAATGTGATTGACGAAGTGGCTGGATTGCAATTACAGCACCAACACTGTTTCTAAACCACTACTTTTTCTCTAACGCAGGGTTGCACAAGAACACAATCTTTGCATTATAGAGGAACTAACTGTATGGAGAAATTGAGTGGAAGGTTTTGGCAGTTGAAGGCCATCTGCTACTAGTAGTGAGGAAAAACAGAATCACATAACACATTAAAAGGTCACAGCCCACCAAGTCTGTGCCAGCTTTTGAAAAGGCTATTCATTCCCCAACACTTCTGCAGTTCCTTCCTCATTTTCTTTCTTCCCTTTGAAGGTTACTATTAAACTTTCCTCTGCATCCTTTTAGGTAAGCATTTCTGATTTGTGTCACATTCACGTAGAATGATGTGGTCTGTAATGAGAGATGTGACAGAATCACATGAGAAATCTAGTGAGACCTACCTTGACACCAGGAGCAACTTGCTGATTCCTTTAACTGGGTTCCAAGTGTTGAGACCAAATTCTCACTAAGCAGTAGCAAGTTGACTATTAAGAGGAATAATGCTGGTTAATGACCACAGCTCTGCATCTGACCTCAATAATTTCTTTCCTAACCTACCAGCCATGCTAAGCAAACTAGATATTTGGAATTTGTCTTGGAATTTAGAGTATGAGCATGGATGTACCGAACAACTCAAGCGGTTGCTACCCAGAGAACCTCCATGTTGAACACCAGGCACCACCATCTTGGGGTGCACTCTCCAGGTAACAGCCCCTTACATTTCTCATCCACAGGTATTAGCATCCAATGTGTGCCAGCTTCTTGGGCAACTGTCTGTGTAGGGTCTGTACATTCTCCCCTTAGGTTTCCTCCAGGTGCTCTGGTTTCCTCCCATAGTTCAAAGATGTGCAAGTGAGGTGGATTTGCCATGCTTTTAGAAGAAAAATGCACCTAGTGTCCAAGGATGTGCAGGTTAGGTAGGCTAGCCATGATAAACCCTATATAGAGTTACAGGGATGGGATAGGTCTAGTTGCAATGCTGTTCAGAAGGTCAGTGCAGATTCAATGCATCAAATGGCCCCTTTCTGCACTGTAGGGATTCTATGATTCTATGAGATGTGAAAGAATAGATTAAAACATTCAAAATCAATTTCTGATAGAAATAATTCGAAAGAATCCCATGTGAAATTCATTGAGCAACCTAAACCACCCCAGGAAGTCTGATTTATAATGACTGTAGAGTGTTAAATTAGTATTGCATATCAGTTTTACATGGAGGAGGACGCAAGTTCAGAATTCAAGAAGATGGACTGTGAAGTTTTTTTGTGCAATTGATGCAAGCAGCAAGGTGGTATTGGAGCTTTGTGGCTTTAAAAGTGGATAAATTCCCAGAATTACATCTCAGGTTGCTATGGGAGAGGAGGGAGTAAATTACAGGGTCCTGATCCAAATTTCTAACTTGACTCTGGCCTCCCCTTGACCTGTCTGGGAAACAGATAGTGTGGTTTCACTTTACAGTAAAGGGTGCTGGAGATAGACTGGGGAACTATAGACCAGTGCGCCTAGCGTCAGTCAGGTAACTAGTGGAAAAAGTGGTGAAGGAACAAATTTACCTCCATTTAGAGGGGCTAAGTTTGATCAGGGACAGTCAGCATAGCTTTGTCAAATTGTAGTCATGCTTCTGATGGAACCTGGTGGAATATCTTGAGGAGCTGACCAAGTGTTTAAATGAGGGTAATACAATTGATATAATTTATATGGATTGCAGCAAAGCCTTTGACAAAGTACCACAAATGGAAACTGACAAGGTAAAAGCTTCCAGGGATCCAGGGTAACTTGGCAAGTTGGATCCAAAATTTGTTTAGTTACTGGTGGTGGTAGAAGGTTGGTTTGTTTGGACCAGTACAGAACCTTGGTTAGTTACTGTGTGGTACTTCTGGTCACCACACTCTAGGAAGGATGTGATTGCGCTGAAGGTGGTATAGAGGAGATTCACCAGGATGTCGCCTGGACTGCGGTATTTCTGCTATGAAGTTCAGCATGTTATCTTTGGAGCAGAATTGGTTGAGGGGGACCAAATTGGGATGTATAAGCTTGAGATGTATGCACAGGATGAATAGTTGAAATGTCAATAACGGTGGGGCATATGTTAAAGTGAAAGGCAGGAGGTTTACAGTGGATTTGAAGAAACATATTCACTCAGAGTAGTGGGTATCTAGAATGAAATTCTTGGGAAGATAGTTGAGGCAGGAAACCTCAAATATTGTAAATTACTGAGATGAGTGTCATAATATCCATGGCTATAGACTAGTGCAGTAAAGTCGGCTTAATGAAGGCAATAATAATTTGTGTGGAATGACTCAAATGGGCCAAGTCACGGTGTAATTCTATAACTTACATTGCTTAGTATTTCCCTTTTCTATGCTGTGAATTCTACAGTTACAAAGTGGTCCAGCTCTACTTCAATGGTATACAACCATTCAGCACTTGAAGCAGCTGACGACTTGTTCCTTAAATCTAGTACTGTTACCTGGGTAAAGAAGAATCTCCTATCAAATGACTGAATTCCGCTATACCCCTCCCTGACTTAATTGAAATAATCCACTAATGTGAACAAACTCAAGCTACTTAATTCTTTGAAAAATCCATGGAAGCACTGAATTTCTAAAAAGAAAACCAGCCTCTCAGTAACTGATTTATTTCAAGTTAAATATTTTTGTGGTCTTCTGAAGAAATGGTGTGGGACTAGAGGATGTGTTGGTGTTCACAAGTGACAGGAATGATGTGGGTATAGAAATCAGAGAGAAGGACTTTAAAGAAATTAGCAGAGAGAGATTCTGAGAGGTTTGGTAGGATTAGAAGGAAATACATTGAAATGAATGCCTGACATGTTGAGTGAGGCAATGGTGGAAATAACAGGGGCACTGGCAATAATTTTCAATTTCTCCCTGGCCAGAGGAGAGGTGCCAAAGGACTACAGGATAGCTGATGTGGTGCCATTATTCAAGAAAGAAGCAGGGAATAAACCAGGAAACTACATGGCAGTTTGTTTAATCTCAGTGTTGGAGAAACTACGTGAAGCAATTCTGAGAATTAATCTGCATTGAGACCCTGGCTAAAGTCTCACATGATCCAGAGGTACATGGATAGTTGATAAAAAAATGTTTTGGGAGAGGCAGGTATTAATCAAGAACAGTCAATATATTACTAATAGCAAAGGTAAGAGCTCATGTGATTTGGCTAATTGGATGCAGAATTTGCTGACTGACAGATGGGTTGAAGGGCTGATCAGTGGTAGATGGTGATGCACTTGGGCAGGAAAAATAAGGCAAGAGAACATCATGATTTGGAGATGCCGGTGTTGGACTGGGGTGTACAAAGTTAAAAATCACAACACCAGGTTATAGTCCAACAGGTTTAATTGGAAGCACTAGCTTTCGGAGCAACGCACCATCAGGTGGTTGTTGAGGATACTATTGTAAGACAATTTATAGCAAAAGTTTACAGTGCGATGTAACTGAAATTATACATTGAAAATTACCTTGATTGTCTGTTGAGTCTTTCATCTATTCAAATACCATGATAGTTTCACTTCTTTCATATGTAAATCACAAAGCTTTTTTTTTAAAAAGAAGTTACATTCTCAGGTTAACTGTAACAATTGGTGTCAGCCAGATAATGTTGAAGGTGTTAGCGCCCCCCCCCCCCGGTTTTCTCTGTCTGTGCCATAATGTTTAGACTGATATATTATAATAAAGTAGAATACTGGGAAGCACAGAAGATGTGAGAGACTGGTGTGTATCTCCACTGTTCCCTTAACATAATGGGGAATTGGATAAAGTTGTTATGAAAACATTTGGGATACTTGCCTTTATTCGCCAAGGCACAGTTTTTCCGAGAAGGGAAGAGATGCTGGAATTGTATTAAAGCATGGTTAGGCTAAACCTAGCGTGCTGTGCACAATTCTAGAATCCAATTTAAAAGGAGGGATGTAATTGCACAAGGGTCAGTGCAAAGGAGATTTCCCAGATTATTGCCTGGACTGGAGAGTTTCATTGTTAAACTGGAGGGTGCAGAGAAGATTTAAGGATGTTGCTGGAACTGGAGGATTTGAGCTATAGGGAAGAGGCTTAATAAGCTGGGGCATTTTTACCCGGGAATGGAGGCTGAGGGGTGTCCTTGTAGAGGTTTAGAAAATCATGACTGGTATGGATAGGGTGAATAGCCAAGGTCATTTTCCTAGATTGGGGGTAGTTCAAAACTAGAGGCCAAACTCAAGGAGAGAGGGGAAAGACTTTCCTTTTTAAAAAAGACCAGAGGGGTAACTTTTTCATGTGGTGAGTGTGTGCTGCAGAGCGAGTATGATAACATTTAAAAAGGCATTTGGACGGGAACATAGAACAATACAGCACAGACAGACCCTTCAGCCCACGATGTTGTGCCGAACATTTGTCCTAGCTTAAGCACCTATCCAATTGCCGCTTAAAGGTCTCCAATGAATCTGACTCTGCCACTCCCACAGGCAGCGCATTCCATGCCCTCGCCACTCTCTTTGGTAAAGAACCTTCCACCCTTCACCTTAAATTTTTGTCCCCTTGTAACACTATTGTACCCGGGGAAAAAGTTTCTGACTGTCTATTCTATCTATTCCCCTGATCATCTTATAAACCTGTATCAAGTCACCCCTCATCCTTCACCGTTCCAATGAGAAAAGGCCTAGCACACTCAACCTATCCTCGTACAACCTATTCTCCATTCCAGGCAACATCCTGGTAAATCTCCTCTGCACCCTCTCCAAAGCTTCCACATCTTTCCTAAAATGAGGCAACCAGAACTGCACACAGTACTCCAAATGTGGCCTAACCAAAGTCCTGTAGAGCTGCAACATCACCTCACAACTCTGGAATTCAATCCCTCTGCTAATGAACGCTAATACACCATAGGCCGTCTTACAAGCTCTATCCACCTGAGTGGCAACTTTCAAAGATCTATGAACATAGACCCCAAGATCCCTCTGCTCCTCCACCTCACTAAGAACCCGACCGTTAACCCTGTATTCGCAATTCTTATTTGACTTTCGAAAATGGACAACCTCACACTTGGCAGGGTTGAACTCCATCTGCCACTCCTCAGCCCAGCTCTGCATCATATCTAAGTCCCTTTGCAGCCGACAACAGCCCTCCACACTATCCACAACTCCACCAATCTTCATAT